>NC_035433.2:62158199-62477591 GCF_002127325.2 Helianthus annuus | reverse complement strand
TGGTCATTTTATAGCTTAGGGGCTATTTATGTAAGGTATAATGTTCTTTTAATACTTTTATTTGTGTAATTACTTAATTTTTTTATTTCTTTATTTCACGATTATTATTTAACAAAATACATTTTATATACAAATAAATACATATTTCTTTAACAATTTATTTTTTTGTAAATGTCATTTTAAAACATTTGTTTTTTTAACCGTTTTAAAACTGTCTATCGTTTTTAAAATCGTTTCTTTTTAAATTGTTTTTTTGAATCATTTTTTAAAGCCCTTCGTTTTAAAAAAAAAAACTAAAGAGTTCAGTTTAACATTCTTTTTAAAACAATATGATTTTTAAACTTTTTTTAAAAAATCATTTTTTAAAGTCGTTCATTTTTAAACCGTTTATTTTTAAAGCGTTCCTTTTAGAACCGTTTTTGTAAAGTGCTACTTTTATTTTTAAAGCGTCATTTGAATCGTTTATACTTTTTAAAATCCTCTATTTTTTGGATTGTTTGTTAGTTCATAATTCATTCATTTTTCTAAACCTTTTGTTTACTAAAATCATTCGCTTTTTAAAACCTTATATTTTAACATAATTTTTAATACCATTTGTTTTTTTTTATAAATGTGTTTTTTTAATCATCGAAAAACCATTTGTTTGTTTAAAATTGTTCATTTTTTACCTTTCTTTTTTTAACAATCGTTTTTTAAAACTTTATATTCTATAATTTTTTATTTACGATAGCAAAAATAAGCTTAAGAAAATGAACAATTTTAAAAATCAAAGGAATTTAAAAATGAACAATTTTAAACAGACGAATGGATTTTTTTCGAAGATCTAAAAAACGGCATTCATAAAAATAAAGCAAAAGGTACTAAAAAATAATGTTAAAAAGGTAAGGTTTTAAAAAGCATATAGTTTTAATAAATAAAAGGTTTAAAAATGAACGGATTTCAAGAAAACAAACGGCCCAAAAATGAAAGATTTTAAAAAAGATAAACGATTCGAATAATACTTTAAAAATAAATTGAACATTTTACAAAAAACGGTTTTAAAAGAAACACTTTAAAAATAATCCATTTTAAAAATGAACGACTTTAAAAAATAAATTGTTTAAAAACCATATGGTTTTAAAAAGAGTGGTAAAAATGAACTGTTCAACTTTTTTTTAAACGAAGGACTTAAAAAAGAACGATCTTAAAGACAAATAGTTTAAAAAGAAACGATTTTAAAAACAATAGATGGTTTAAAAAGGTTAAAAACAACATTTATAAAAAAATAAATTGTTAAAAAAGTATGTATTTATTTGTATATTTAAAGCGTATTTTGTTAAATAATAATTGAAGAGATAAAGAAATGAAAAAATAAGTAATTACACAAATAAAAATATTAAAAGAACTTTATTACTTACATAAATAACCCCTGAGCTATAAAAGGGCCATAATACCTTTAGGCTTAATTGAAAAAAGTAACATAGTTAGTGTTAGGGACCAAAACCGTTAGAAAATGCAATCTCATCTGATATGTCAAAAGATTCTTTTTCAGACTGAAATGGTTAAACCAGTTAAACTACAAGGGCCAAAATAGTAATTTACTCTAACTCTTCTAATCAAACTTTGAATTAATAATAATATATAATTTGTATTTTTTCCTTCTTCTTAGAAGATAGAAGTAGTTTTCTTTTATTTTTCTTTGTAGAACCACATAAATATATACAATTTTATTCTTATTTAAATTAGATTTAGTTAAATTATTTTTTAATATTATTATTATTATTATATATTTAATAGATACAAAAACAAGAAAATAATATTAAATCACAAACTTCGCGGATTTCTCTTATTTTTTTCTGTTTATTAATAATTATCTAATATTTCATTGGTTCTACCACATGTAATACACATGTTTCTAACATAATACAGTAATAAATAAAAAAACAAATTAAAACTTTAAAAGTAAATAGTACATTGAATTCATCACTTAAATACATATCTTTACTACTGTATGTGTTAATCGATTACACTATATTTATTTAACTCGTGCAATACACGAGGCATTTTAAAGATATAACTGTATTACTTACTATATAAAATTTAATTAATGTAACGTTGTAAAACACGGTGTTCTAGGCTAGTATTAGAATAAAGAAATAAAACTAAAATACATTTTATTTAAGTGTTCTCTAAATTTTTTGAACGGTTACATACACTTTATCATCTGTTGATTTTTAATAAACATAGTAACATTAATTATTATTATTGTTATTATAATTTTTTTTGAACGGCTAAACTTACAGAGTATTGGGATTGAACCCCTAACCTTCTCTTATATTAAGTTTTATCTAATTCATCAATACCACTAGGTTATTCTCAAATGGATATATTTATTATTAATAGAGTTAATTACACAAATGGGTCCTGTGGTTTATACCTAATTTCGCCTTTGGGTACTAACTTTTTTTTAACAGGTTTAGGTTCTATGGTTTCAATTTTGTAACACCTTTGAGTACTAACACCGAAATTAGTTAATTAATGACTAAAATACCCTTGCAGTTTTTTAAGTTTATCAATGTAACACATTTGGGTATTAACACCTAATTTTGTTTAAGTTTAAATTAATTTTATAAAATCTATTTATATTTATTTTCATCTTTTTATTATATCTCTTAATTAACATAAAGTCTATTTATTTTGTTATTTTCATATTTTTATTAAATTTCTTATTTAACATAAAATCTACTTGTTACACCAGTATTTTTTTAAATAGATTTTTTAAATAAAATCTACTAGCTATATAGTTTTATGTAAATTAAATTTCTTACTAGTTTTAAATAATATAAACCTTACTCGTTTTCAATTTTGGATATATATTATTGATAATAATAATAATAATAATAATAAATATCTTACATGTAAAAAAAATAAGCCATTTTAACTCTTATTTTGTTCATTTACATTTTACTATTTTAGAAAGATATTTAATTTATATAAAATCTACTAGTTGCACCAGTAAAATCTACTAGCTATATAGTTTTATGTAAATTAAATATTTTTTTTTACAAAAATAATGAGTTAAAAAAAGGCTTAAATTTTTTTAGTTTTATATAAAATACCTAGCTATATAGTTTTATCTAAAATACCTAGCTATATACTTTTATGTAAATTAAATATCTTTCTAAAATAGTAAAATGTAAATGAATAAAAAAATGAGTTAAAAAAAGGCTTAAATTTTTTTACATGAAAGATATTTATTATTATCAATCATTTCAATCCAAAATTGAAAACGAGTAAGAAATTATTTACATAAAACTATATAGCTAGTAGATTTTATTTAAAAAATCTATTTAAAAAAATACTGGTGTAACAAGTAGATTTTATGTTAAATAAGAAATTTAATAAAAATATGAAAATAAAAAAAATAAATAGAGTTTATGTTAATTAAGAGATATAATAAAAAGATGAAAATAAAAAAAAATAAATAGATTTTGTAAAATTGATTTAAACTTAAATAAAATTAGGTGTTAGTACCCAAATGTGTTACATTGATAAACTTAAAAAAATGCAAAGGGTATTTTAGTCATTAATTAACTAATTTTGGTGTTAGTACCCAAAGGTGTTACAAAATTGAAACCATAGAACCTAAACATGTTAAAAAAAAGTTAGTACCCAAAGTCGAAATTAGGTATAAACCACAGGACCCATTTATGTAATTAACTCTTATTAATATACTATACTTTAATACACTTTTACATTTGTTAGAAAAATAATTTAAAGACGATGAAATTAAAGTTATAAGACACACCAAAAAAAAAAAGAATTTGAGGTTTGAAGAATTGTGTCAGTGAAACCAGATATTAGGTATCGCAAACGAATCAATCTAAACATGTATTCGAATGCAAAACTGAATATACATTTGGTTTAAAAAATATTCATGAATACGAGATGGGGCATGAGATAAGTTTTAAAACTTTTCACAAATATAAGATGAATATGATATTAGGTGATACCCGACTCTATTACTATTTGAAATATACATAACCATTTATCCAAAGGAGACCCATACATACACAATTTTTTTTTGTCCTTTGGTAATGGTATAATCTACCAATTCATTATATTTTAGTTATTACGTTTCTAAGTTTCTCTAGGCTATAGAAATATATAAAATTACAATAGCAATAAATGTACCAGGGAATCTCTAACAGATAATTTATAACAAAATGACGAGCGTATACAGATACCCAACATGTATTCAATGAGTATTATATCGGATATAAAACACGGTTTTATAATTAGATATAAGACTGAAATGATCATATTCGTCACAAACTCGTTTCATTGTCATCCAACTTAGAGTATCCACAACACGACTTGGTCCAAAATCCAGACGTACCACATCATTCCCAACCCACTTTTTCTTCCAACACTAAACTATTTCAAACCTTCACGTTATTATCCACCTCATCACATCACCTATTTTTCTTTTATTTAACCTGTTAATAATTTATTTATCTAATCTATAATTAATTAATTTCCTATTTATTTTATATTAGTTTTGTTGTTTCACATCTAGTATATTAATATAATAACAAATTCAAAATAAAATACTAAAAAAAGGAATATTTAAGTTCTCTAACTGACTACATTTTCAAATGGATACTTTTGCAAAAAATTCAAAAGCTTTGGTCATTTCTTGGATAGACGTCTTCGAGAATAGACAAGGTGTTGTTGGTGTATTTAGAACAACCTTCACTGCTCGAGGAGGTTTGCACATTTCATCAACTCTTTAACATCATGATAGCTTGCGGTGACCAGCTGTGTGTCTGGATGTCGTCTCCGATGGTTTAGGGGTTGATGAGTAGTTTAAGGGTAAATTACGTTTTTCGTCCTTTATGTTTGTATCGGATTGCAATGGATGCCCTTTAACTTCAATAATTACAGTTACAATCCTTTATTTGTAAAACGTATTACATCCTACGTCATTTGGCCCTAACCAAGTTAAAATTTTCAGTAAAGTCTATTTATATAAGGGCAACTTAGTTTTTTTTTACTTAATTCATGACATTTAATAATAAAAGATGTTTTAATTGATTATTTATGTAAATAAACACATAACCACTTGTAACCCTAACCCCCATTAAGCTTCATCCTTTTCCCTAAAACTTATCAGATCCACCACCACACCATACTCCCATAAGCCACCATAATCACCACCACTTCCTCTTCATATGAACTCTACATTTTAGCTAGATATGCCTTGAACAGTCACCACCACCGCACTAGTACCGTCGTTACACCAGATTTGTCGTGAAATCAACCCAGATCCGTCGCTAGGGATGAAGATTGCTGGAACACGTAGTTGGTTTCGCCCAGTAAGAAATAACAGGACAAGGGAGGGGTTGCTGAAAAGTAGAGAAGACCTGTACGGAGTTCTCCGGTCACCACTTTCAACGACGAAGAACTCCATAAATGGAGGTTGCAAAGAGTGTTCTTCATGGGTTTGCTCCAGTAAACCAGGCTACCGCCGTCACCCCATTCGTTTCTATTTTTTAGAGTAAATTACAAGTTTTGTCCTTTATGTTTACATCAAATTGCAGGCACTGTCCTTTTGGCCAAAAGTTTAGAGGCGGTGTCCTTAACCCTTCAAAATCTTGCATGTTTTGTCCTTTAGGCCAAACCTAGTTAGAAATCTCAGTTAATTCTTGTCATGTGCAATGCACATGAGGGTAAAATGGTATTTTTCCCTCTCAATCCTTTCTATTCCCCCATTTATAACCCTCACCAACTCCTTGATTAACTCGACCATAGAATGGGAACTGGTGGTTATCAATATTTTTACTTTTTCAACTGTTTATTTCTTGTAATCTCAAATTAGACTCTTGCTTGCTTGATGTGGGAAATCAATCAAACATTTAAGCCTAGAAACATTCTTAAAGAAAGGAGATGTTCTTCATTGTAGGCTTGTAGCTGTTGTTGAAGGCCTTCGCGGATTCGTTCCCTTCTTTCAAATATCCTCGGTCGGTCAGTCAGTCAGTAATTTACTTTGTGTAATACTTAGTTTCTTGACTACCAACGTTTATCTAACAACATATACTTTAGAAATCAAGTGCAGAAGAGCTGCTTGAGAAGGATCTGCCACTCAAGTTTGTGTTCAGAGGTTGAAACCGTACGGGGCTTTCATTGATATTGGTGAAATCAACGATCTTCTCCACGCCAGTCAAATAAGCCATGATCGTGTATCTGACATCACAACCGTCCTACAACCCGGTGATACCCTCAAGGCAGGTGCTGTAGTTATCTTATCTTAACACAGATGGTATGGTTTTAAATGTAATGGAACTTTATTTTTTGTTAGGTCATGATATTAAGCCATGACCGTGAGCGAGGCCGAGTTAGTCTATCTACTAAGAAACTGGAACCGAATTAATCAAGGGGTTGAGAAAGGGTAAAATGGGGGAATAGAAAGGGTTGAGAGGGAAAAAGATTATTTTACCCTCATGTGCATTGCACATGACAAGAATTAACTGAGATTTCTAACCAGGTTGGCCTAAAGGACAAAATGTGCAAGATTTTGAAAGGTTAAAGACACCGCATGTAAACCTTTGGCCAAAAGGACAGCGCCTGCAATTTGATATAAACATTAAGGACAAAACTTGTAATTTACTAGTTTTTTTTAAATATAAGTGTTTTAGATAAGAGTAAATATGTGGGAGAAAAATAACCGTGAAGAACAACGATGTCTCCAGAGTGAATTTTAATACAACATTTCTTCACTTCTATTCGATTGTGTAATTTTTTTGGCAACTTGTGTGACAATTGATGTAATTTTGGCAATTGAATTTGATAAAAGTGGTGACCATCTTGCTACTAGTAATCGTGGGGAAGGGTTTGTTGGGATTGAACTCTATCAGAGGAACAGATAATTAAAGCCAAAACTGGATCAGAGCAGTGGATCCTGAATAAGCAGATGTTGACATACAAATCTCTCCCCTTGAAAGTGATTACAACTACTGATGACCTCCTATCTGCTGATCTTGCTAAACTGCTGACCCATAACTGCTGCTCAACTAAAGATCTGATGGAAGACTAAAGTCCTGCTGATTCAATCTACTGCCTTGAGTCAAGCACTGCTGATCCGGACAAGTGCTGCTGGGTTCACAGCAGTAGAAGGTTGCAGCAGCTGTTTTAAAGTCTGTTTTGTAATAGAATGTATTAGCAGTAGTTAACACAAGCAGTGTCTGTATAGATCGGAGGTTAGAGTTTGTTAGGAGGTTAGATGTCACTTTCATGGTGACGTCAGCTAAGATGCTCAGTAGTTTGCAAGTGCCTATAAATAGTTCAGTACTTTGTACTGTTCTATTAGCTCTTTGCATCATTCGTCTTCTTTGCACGAACAAACTACTGAGCTCTGGCTGAGGGGGAGTTTGCAATCATTCATCAATCATTGTAATCGTGTTTGAAATAAATTCAATCTTTCGGTTCATTGTGTAAAGATGTTTGATAAAAGTATTACTCTCGTTTGATTGTATGCAAAGTTTGTGTTCATTATAATATCCGCTGCACACTCATCCATCTTCATCTTATTTACAAACATAAAATACAATCAAAAACAAACTCAGATCCAACAATTGGTATCAGAGCTAGAACAGTCAAATTTGATTTAACAATCATTTTGACGTAAATAGTTCAGCTCAAAACAGTTGATACTGATCGTTTGTTCGTCGTTGAAAAACAGAGTAAGGATTAATCACCGTTAAAGTTGATTTCTCAGTACCTGTAAAACAACAAGAATGACGTCACAATCTCAGGACGATAAAAACAACATTGGTTCTCTTTTCAAACCACCTATGCTAAAAAGAAATGAGTACAACATCTGGTAGAGGAGGATGGGTCACATCCTCGCTCAATAAAGCACAGGTTGTTGGAGGTCTGTCGTCTTTGGTCCCCATGTTCCTACAGTGCCAAGCGCTGAAGATACTAAAAAGTTCGTTCCAAAACCAGTTGAAAACTATACCGAAACCGACTTTCAAAAGATCGAACTAGATGCTAAAGCGTTTAGCATCATAGCTTCAGCGCTGCCCAATGAATTATATGCTGGACTGTTACACGGTAACAGTGCCAAAGAATTGTGGGACGCGCTTAAGGAACAGTTTGGGGGTACTAAAGAAGTCATAGAAAACAATAGGGAAATCCTGAACCAACAGTATGAAACATTTTGTCATGTTAAAGGTGAATCACTGACGCAACAATTTGAGCGTTTCAGTTGTCTCATCAGTGAACTGAGGCTTGTTAAAACCACTTTTACAAACTCAACTCAAAATAGCAGGTTCCTCAGGTCACTGCCAGAAAAATGGGACACCATAGCTTTTGTCACCCGAAAATCACCTGAGTTCAAGGATCTGACCTTGACCCAACTCCATGGTCGACTCCTGACCTACGAAAGGGAGTTGAACCAGAAAAGGAAGTTACAAGAGTCAGGAAAAACCGTTGATGATTATACATTCGGTAACACTGCTCTTTTGGGTCAAGAAGAATCTGGGAGTAGTGGTAAGGATCAGGGTTATGATCACTTCATTGACATAACTGCTGGTGCAAATTTTAACAACCCTGATCCTCACTCTACAAGTTATGCATTCACTGCAAACGAAAACCAGATGTCAGACAATCTAAGCTTTGAACTCAATGATCTACAGCATTTTGACCCCACTGATTTAGAGGAAATGGACATCGTGCATCAATTGGCCTTGCTAAGTGTTAGAACTAGCAAGTTTTATAAAAGAACAGGGCGAAAATTCCCAGGGTTGCATGGGAATCTAAGGGTTGGGTTGGATAAATCGAAAATCAAGTGCTACAAGTGTAATAGGTTAGGACACTTTGCTAGGGAATGTAGGAGTCAAACTGCTGGCCCCATAATCACTCATCCTAGTTCAAACCCTAGACCTCAAAATCAAAACACTATGCACTATGCCCAATATGCCCCAACAGCTCAAGTGAACACTGCTCACTATGCTGTTGCCCCTGTGCCAGTACATTATGTCCAAACAGCTGCTCCACAGATCCAATAAGTTCAAACCCCTGTCCCTCAGGCACAAGTGCAACCTGCACCTCAAACCACTGCTCCAGCAGCAGTACAACCAGATCAACAAAGCTTTTTCACTCAAGGGTTTGTTGACTGGAGCAGTATGCCTGAAGACCTTAGTGATGAAAATTTTGCACTCTATGCTTCCAATGTTTCTTCTCATGATGAATTTTGTTTGATGGCATTAGAGTCAATACAGGAGGATGTTGAATCTGAAGAGGAACAGCTGGTTTCTGAAACAGTGGATGTGGTGATTGAAGCAGTGGTTACTGCTGTGGCAAATGAAGTACTGTTGGGAGAAAGTTCAGGCACCCTGATTGAACCACTGACAGATCCATGGTCAGAAGAGAACAAAGAAGAAAAGGCAGGTGAGAAAGAAGAGAGAGCTGAAGATGAGGAAAATCCTCAATGTGATTGTGCAATGATGGCTGCTGCCAAGGTATCACCCCAAGTTCTTGAAAAACTGTGTTCTAACAATTGCATTATTGCTTTTGCTAACATCAAAGAGGTGAATGAAAACCTTCGTGATAAAATCTTATCTGATGAAGTCAAATTTGAAAGATCTCTAAAAGAACTTAAAAACAAATTGGCTGAAAAAGAGAAAGAGATTAGCAGCATGAAAGAAGAGCAAAGCATAACCAAAACCCAACTCCAAACCTTGGTAGAAAAATACCAAGGTTGCAAAAAGGAGTTAGAATCCACCCAGATCACATGTGAGAAATGGGTGGAATCATGCAAAGGGTATGAGGTTATGCTTGAGAAACAGATAAAAAGCAATGTGAAATTTGGGGTTGGTTATAGAAAACATGATGATGAAAACACTGCTTTTGGAAAATCTGTTTCAACCACTGATGTAACTGCTGAGTTCATCCCCACAAACAAGAATGGCCAAGAAGTGAAAATCACTGACAAACTTGGTAACAAAATCACACTTGACAGACCAATGGGCCCCTCTGCTTTTGAGGAGATTGAAAATCATCAATTTAAACCAAAATGGTCTGATGAGTGTGATATTCTTGAAAATTTCAAGCCAATGGACTTTACATCAACTGATGGTGTTAAAGCTCCAAAAACTAAAGTCATACCTCTCAAGGACATCCCAGCAGTGGTTAAAACCTCTGCTACAAAGGAGTCTGAAAAGAGAAAGAAGAAAGAAAAAATTGATAACTTGTTTTGTGAATTCTGTGAGAAAAGGAACCATCTAACAAAATATTGTTTCCACTTAAAAGCTTATGATATAAACAAAACAAGTGTCATAGTTTCAGCTGAAAGTTGCATTGTTTGTGGTAAAACAAACCACAAAACTCAAGCATGTGTGTATCTCAAAAACTTTGATATAAAAAAGAATGAGTACCTTGCTAAAACATCCTTGAGTCCATCAGCATCATCATCGGTCAAATTCACCAAAAAGCAACCACTGTTTGTACCAGTTCAAACAGCTGTCACAAAACAGCTGAACCAAACATCTGTCAAAAGAGATGTTCAGGTTACTGATGCACCCCCTGCCAATCAGTTCATAAAAGGCAAGGAAAAACAGTCTTACCAAAGGATTCCACACGTTTATGAGGTCTACAAAAAGCCCTCTAAACCCAGAGTGAACAGGCATCCTTTTGGTTTATCAGCAGGTGATTGGTCAAGACCCCCAACAGTGGTTAGCTAGAAACAGTACTAAAACTGTCCAAACCTCTGACTTAACCACTGTCCATCACACTGCATCCATACCAGACACTGTTGAGACTCCATCCAAAGCCTTGTTGGCTTTGGAGTCCTTAATGAACTAATCCTTTTACTTCATGTGCAGGGAGCTTCTGCATGCTTTGATAGTCTTTGGTATGTAGATAGTGGAGGCTCCAGGCACATGACAGGATGTAAAGCCCTCCTCAAAGACTTTAAAATCCATGGAGGGGGTGATATATCCTTTGGGAATAATAGTAAAGGGAAAGTTCTGGGGTCTGGTACAGTGCAATCTGGTAATGTAAAATTTGAAAATGTCAATCTAATAGACAATCTGAAATTCAACCTTCTGAGTGTGTCTCAAATGAGTGACAAAGGGTTTGGGTCATTCTTCACAAAAGATTGTTGTAGGATTGTTGGACCAGAAATGGTCAAAAAGATTGAAGCAATAATAAAAAATGGTCAAACTAAACTTGTTGCTCAAAGAAGTGGCAATGTTTATGTTGTTGACATGTCAAAAGAGTGTCCCAGAGCTGATGCCTGTCTGTTCTCAGCTGCCTCTAACAAAGAGACAGAACTTTGGCACAGAAGGCTGGGGCACACAAATCTTAAGACAATCAGTGAAATCTCAAAAAATGGTTTGGTGAGAGGCCTACCACAAAAATTGTTTTCATGTTCTGAACATTGCATTTCCTGTTTAAAAGGAAAACAACATAAAAGTTCTTACAAGTCCATTGAAGAGTCCAAAACAACCCAGTGTTTGCAAATGCTACACATGGATTTGTTTGGCCCAGTTCAAGTCATGAGCCTCAAAAGGAAAAGATATTGTTTGGTTATAGTTGATGACTTTTCTAGGTTTACATGGACTTTCTTTTTGCACTCTAAAGATGAAACTGCAGGCATTTTGCAAGACTTTGTGACACAGGTTGAAAAGCAATTTGATCTTCCAGTGAAAAGCTTTAGGAGTGACAACGGCACAGAATTTAAAAATAAGGAGTTGGATGCCTTCTGTGTGAAGAAAGGGATTGTAAGGCAGTACAGCATCCCTAGAACACCAGAGCAAAATGGGGTTGTTGAAAGAAAGAACAGAACTTTGATTGAGGCTGCCAAAACTATGCTTGCAGATTCAGGTTTGCCATTAACTTTCTGGGCAGAGGCAGTAAACACTGCTTGCTATGTCCAGAACAGAGTTTTAATTAACCCCAGGCACAAAAAGACTGCTTATGAAATTCTGTATAAAATTAAACCACTGATCTCATACTTCAAGGTGTTTGGCTGCCCATGCTTTATTTTGAATTTAAAAGATTCCATTTCAAAATTTGCAGCCAAAATTGATTGTGGTTATCATCTGGGATACTCAGCCACTGCCAAGGCCTACAAAGTGTTCAATACACGGACCAAGGCAGTGGAGGAGACTTTGAATGTAAAGTTCAATGAACTTTCCTCAATGAAAATCCCAGCAAATCCTGTTGATCTGTTTGATCTTGAAAAGTTTACTTTTGAAAATACTGCTGTCAAGACTAACAGTGCAGGTCCAATAGAGGATACAACACCAGACTATGGGTATGAAATCATCATCCCTCAAAGGTCTGCCACAAATGGAAAAACATCAGTTGTTCAAAACAGTTGTCAAAGCTCAACCACTGCTACCTCAACAGTTGTTGACCAAAGTAGCCCTTCTACCACTGCTTCCACATCCTCAAACACTGCTGACAAAAGTCCTCAAACAGTGGATAAAAGTCAGCAGTGGTCCACTTCATTACCACCCATTCCACCACCTTTTGAAGCCACTGCTAGGTCATCAAAGTCACCAACAGTGGTTAGCTCAGATGATACACATTTGCAGCCTTCACCAACAAATGCCATCATACCATACCAAGGAGATTTAATCTTCTCGAGATCTCATCCACCTGATCAAATCATTGGCAACATCAATGAAGGGGTGCTCACAAGAAGCCAAACCCAAAACATTTGTCTTTTTGCTGGCTTTCTATCACTCCATCAGCCAGTCAAGTACCAAGAGGCACTAAAAGACAACAGCTGGGTAGAAGCCATGCAAGAGGAGCTCCAATAGTTTAAAAGACAACAAGTATGGGAGCTTGTACCACTGCCAAAAGAGGTTAGTCCTATTGGCACAAAGTGGGCCTTTAAGAACAAAACAGATGAAAGGGGCATTGTTGTCAAGAACAAAGCCGGGCTTGTGGTTCAAGGTTACAGACAGGAAGAGGGGATTGATTATGATGAAACATTCGCCCCTGTTGCAAGATTGGAAGCTATCAGACTGTTCCTGGCCTTTGCTGTCAACCACAACATGAAGGTGTTTCAGTTGGATATCAAAAGTGCTTTCCTCTATGGTACATTGCAAGAAGAGGTGTATGTATGTCAACCTCCAAGCTTTGAGGATCCATTTTATCCTGATCATGTCTACAGGCTAAACAAAGCCTTGTATGGCCTGAAACAAGCACCAAGGGCCTGGTATGAAACTCTTTCCAACTTTCTACTTTCAAATGGTTTCAAAAGAGGTACCATTGATAAAACACTGTTTCTTAAATGGAGAGGGAAAGATTTAATGATTGTCCAAATTTATATGGATGACATTATTTTTGGAAGCACATGTACCAAAATGTGTGAAGAGTTTAGAGAACTCATGACAGCTGAGTTTGAAATGAGTGCAATGGGTGAGCTGCAATGCTTTCTTAGTCTCCAAGTACAGCAATTGCAAAATGGAACCTTCATTCATCAAAGAAAATATGCTAAAGAACTTTTAACCAAATTTGATATGAATGATTGTAAACCATGCAGCACACCCATGGCCACAAATAAGCTGGTCATGTCTGATGAAAAGGATGAGCTGATTGACCAAACACTTTATAGAAGCATGATTGGGTCTTTATTGTACCTAACTGCATCTAGACCAGACATCATGTTTGCAACATGTGTCTGTGCAAGAAGTCAATCAACTCCCAGAAAATCAAATCTCATTACTGTAAAAAGGATTCTCAGATACATAAAAGGTGCTCCCACACTTGGTATCTGGTATCCAGCTAATGGGAATATCAAGCTTTCAGGTTTTTCAGACAGTGACTTTGCTGGATGTCATACCACAAGGAAGTCCACTTCAGGAGGGTGCCAGTTTCTAGGTAATTGCTTAGTTTCTTGGCAAAGCAAAAAGCAAGCAGCAGTTTCAACATCCACTGCTGAGGCTGAATACATTGCTGCTGCAAGCTGTACAGCCCAACTCCTGTGGCTTCAAAATCAGTTACTGGATTTTGGTATCACTGCCTTAAAGACACCACTCATGTTGGACAGCCAGGCAGCAGAAAATATCATAAAAAATCTAGTTTCCCACTCTACCACAAAGCACATCGACATCAGACATCACTTTGTGAGGGATTGCTATGAAAAAGGTTTGATTTCTCTGCATCATGTCCCAACTAAAGACCAGCTGGCAGATGTGCTCACAAAAGCACTTGATACAACCACTTTTGAAAGCTTGGTCTCTAGGATTGGGATGCTAAACATGGAATAACAAGCAACATCTTGTTTTTCTATGAATAAAAGCAACAAAATGTTTTCAGAAAATCAAAAATCCATCCTTAAAAATAGCTAAAAATGAAAATTTCATTAAAATCCTTAATAGTCTGCCATAACCACGGATCGTTCAAAAGTCTGCTCTACTTCAAAAAGCCTGCCCATTGCTGAAAGGCAACCTCTGTTCTCTCATTTCTTGATAACCTCTGTTGTTCAAAAGCAGTGTCTTATCCACTGATATGCTATCCACTGATAGTGAAAATCATCCACTGCCCCCTTTCCACTGCTTTCATCAGTTGCTTTCATCAAAAGTACTGTCCTTCATTTTCACCAGCGGTTGTCACGTGGGCAGTACATAGCAGTCAGACCTTTTGTAACGGCTGCCACGTCAGCATTCATTCTCTTTCCTATAAAATTCCCCACTCACCACCAAAACAGGGTTTTACTGTCGAATTGAATTCTTAAAAATTCTCTTCTCAAAGCAGTTTTTCTTCTCATCTCTCACAAATTCCTTCGATCATTCGTTTCAAAAATGACAAAATCGAAGTCATCTGCAAAACCCACATCAAAATCCTCGAAAACAGCCTCTCAAAAGGCAACTTCCACTGAAATTCCATACAAATCATCTCACAATCTCCTGGGTCTTCTAACAAAACCAGGAACCACCGATGTTTTCGATTCCATCATCAACATCATGGCAAAATCAAAGTACAAAACTTTGTTCACCGCCGATGCACCAATCTATTTGGCGACCCAAAGGGAGTTTTGGAAGAATGCAACCCTTGACAAACAAGGAGACATTGCAACCACCATACACTCTTCTATAAAGGGTAAAAAGGTCCAAATCACGCCACAATCCATCTCCGAAGTCTTTCAACTCGATGATCAGGCAGGTAAAACTTCCTTCACTAAAAACGAGTTGCACATTGACTTCATTGAACGAGGGTATGAAGCCACAATGATGAAGAAACTAACCTTAGAAAAAGGTTATTTTCCTCCTGCACCCAGATTCCTATTTCATACCCTCCTACTATGTGTTTCAAACAAAACCACTTCTTTTAATGAGATCCCTATAAAGATTCAAAATCTGGGATATGCAATTCTTCAAGAAGAAAATTTTAACTATTCTCGGGAAATCTTTAAAGATTTGGTTAATAATGTTGAAACCAAATCATTCTTACTATTTCCAAGGTTTTTAAGTTACTATTTTGAAAAGAAATTCAGTAAGGATGATTTAGCTTTAATAAACCAAGGTGAGATAACTGTAATTAACTGCCTAACATCTGAAACTTTTTCACGTATGTTAGCACCTTGCAAAACACAAGCAGGGGTGCCTGAGCAGAATTTAGCAGCTACCACTGCTCCTCAGGTATCTGCTGCTGAGCCTACTGCTCTAGGTGATCAAAGTAGCAGACCAACTGTTTTGAAACCCACACCTACAAAACCCAAAAGGCTTTACAAAAAGAAAAATCAAAAACCCCCCAAACCAATCAAAACGGCAACTCTGGAGGATGAGATACCAGAGTTAATGCATGTGACAACACAAATGTCACAAGAAACCACTGCTGCTTCTTCCTCACAGCAGTTGGTACAAATATCTCAACCCATAACCATAACTCCTCCTACTTCTTCACAAAAAGAACAGGTTGTACACAAAGGGCCACCACATTATGATGCTCTGGATACACTCGTTTCCATCATCCACAGCTCAATGCCCGGAGCAAGTCTGCTTTCTACACCAACCATCACATCCACAATTCCACCAAAAACACAACTACTGTTGGATGCAATTGATTTGAACCAGGCATTACCCAGTCCTTCTCACTCACCTGTCAATGAGAATATGCCTCAACAAATGACTGAGCCTGCTGTATCATTCATTGCTAACCCACCAACACAACTTGAGGAGGTTACACCCATTGAGTTACAAGTAACTCTTTGTGGTAATCCAAGTGAAGCAGCCACTACAACTGTTGAACCCACTGGTTTACAGTTGGACAGTGGTTACATCAATAAGACTTCCTTGGAGGCAATTCCTTTTATAGCACCTCTGCCAACCACCAGTGGATTTATTTATCCTACTGGCAACATCAAAAGGTTGTCAAGTGTTGAAGGAAGAAGACCCCAGTACCAAGAAAAAGGGGCATCAGTGGTTAATGTTTGGAGTAAACTCCCTACTTCAACCACTGATAAAACCACTGTTAGTGGGAAATCAGATGATCCCATTAAATTGGGTGATGATTTAAAGTACCAGAAATTGACGGCTCGTGTTGAAAAACTTGATAACTCTGTTGCAGAGCTCAAAGATATGCTCCAACAGTTGTTACAGGTACAAAAGGTATAATCCACTGTTGTTCCACCTCAAGCACCTGTTCTCCAACAGGCACCTGCTACAAATGAGCTCTGGAATCTCTTTCAACCTTTTCTCCATCATCAAGCACAAGTAGCAGATCAGTAACATGAAAAACATGTTCAAGAGCTGAGAAATGCTATGGAGTCTAGGTTCAAAGACACTCAGGCTGATCTAAAGGCTCTCAAAACTCAGATCCTGCACAACTCTGGCACTGCTCCTCCACCTGTGTTCTTCATTGATCACCTCCCTGAAGATAATGCCAAAAAGGGGGAGAAAATTCAAGAGTGGAGAAGGAAAGGAATAACAGATGGTCTCTACCTTGCACCAGAAAATTCAAATATGACCAAACAGATTCCTTTGCCAGATGGGAGTAAGAAAATTGATGTGACCACAAATGCACTTGCAGAAGCACTTGCATGTGTGAAAAGGGATAGAGAGGCCAAAAAGAAAGCCAGGGTGGATTATCCGGATCAGGGTACTTCAGGATCAAGAGATGATGAAAATCTTATTGATGAAAAGAAGAAGCCTACAAGAAGAGTAAGGCTACCCAAATCCATTCCAGTCAGACGTTCAAAGTCTGCTCAAAAACCATCACCTAAAACAGCTGTTGTAACTCCTGTTGTATCCGCTGTTGTTGGTACTTCAGTAGTTTCAACATCTGCTCCCACTTCAACACACACCACCTCAACACACACTACATCCACTACCTTACCTCCATCACCACCAAAAGCAAAATCATCTCCTGTCAAAAGGCAGAAGACAGCAGTTGTTATAACTTCTGCTGTAAAGACAACAGTGGTTGGAACACCAGTTGTTTCAACAGCTGTTAGTCTATCACAAACCACTGCCACTACAACCACCTTTCCATCCAAAACATCATCAGTCTCTCCTCAAATAAAGAGGAGAAGGCTAATTCCTAAAGATGATGTCACTTCACCATCCCAAACATCTTCAAAATCTTTAGCTCTTGTCAACATACCAAAACCAGTTCCACATTCTTCAGTTCCAATACACAAGCCCTTACCTCCTGCAGGTGTTCAATTTCCTCTTGAACTAGAAGCTGTTAGAGAAGAAATAAAATCTTTTTATATTGAGGATGACCCTACCAAAAGGAGTTTACCTTCAATCAAAGGATATCCCTGGCCCAAAAATATTGATGAATATTTGAAGATAAAGGCCAAGCAAGCAGAGGATATCTCGAAAAGAAACACTCAAGGGAAATCTGACAAAGAAGTTTCAAGATACTACCAATATCTGCTCACACAAGTCAGTTCCCTAGAACGTTTTGCAAAGAATGTCAGTCAACAAATTTCAGAAAGAGCAGCTGAAACTTTGAAGAAAGACTACATTGAAAGCATTATGTTTTACAAAAGATACAAAGGAGAGAGACACATGTACAAAGAGTGGACTGTTCCTGAGCTTGTAGTTGAAGCAACAAGAATTCAAGACATGATAAAAAGGAAAGTCACTCACACTCCTCCTGATTGGGCAAAGTTCAGAAAGAATGTACCTGACAAACAGATGGAACTGAAGAGAATGAAAGAAGAACTTGTTGCTGCTGATTATGGTACCAAAAGACAAATTGCTAGATGGAAAGAAGATGTGGTCAGGACAACCTACAAAAGGTTGGAGGAATTAAGAAAGAAAGATCCAAAAGTTCCTCAAAAACCTGACTATCCTAAAGCAGCGGTTTCAAAAAGACCATCAAAGCTGCAAATCAGGAGAGCCACTGCTCCAACTGGTAATGCCATCTATAAAAGAAGGATACACAAAAGTTGAGAGATGAAACCATCCAAGAGATGATAGAAGGAGATGACCTTGTAAAAGAAGGCATAAAGAAAATGATCATAGAATCTCTTGGCTTGGGTCAAACTGCAAACACTGCTCAGCCAGTGATGAATAGGCCAGCCTCACCAAATACTTCTGCTAATAAACATCTCCCAAGAAACCCACCAGGCTCAAAAATACAAAAGTGGGAAACTGACAAACAGACCTGCGTATTGACTTTGCTCAGGTCTGGTGGAGAAGTGGAGAAAATATCAAGGGAACAAGCTCTTGGCCTGAGTCTTGAAGATTTGCAGGATCTCCTTGATCTTCCACTTAGCAGGGATGATGAAGATACAGATGCCCTTGACTTTGAATTACAATTTAAAGGTCAGATAAGGGAGCTGTTAATGACGCAATAAAATATCCACAAATAATGAAGAGTTTTGGCATTATCTGTTCCAGGGGGAGATTGTTGGGATTGAACCCTATCAGAGGAACAGATAATTAAAGCCAAAACTGGATCAGAGCAGTGGGTCCTGAATAAGCAGATGTTGACATACAAATCTCTCCCCTTGAAAGTGATTACAACTACTGATGACATCCTATCTGCTGATCTTGCTAAACTGCTGACCCATAACTGCTGCTCAACTAAAGATCTGATGGAAGACTAAAGTCCTGCTGATTCAATCTACTGCCTTGAGTCAAGCACTGCTGATCCGGACAAGTGCTGCTGGGTTCACAGCAGTAGAAGGTTGCAGCAGCTGTTCTAAAGTCTGTTTTGTAATAGAATGTATTAGCAGTAGTTAACACAAGCAGTGTCTGTATAGATCAGAGGTT
This sequence comes from Helianthus annuus, assembly GCF_002127325.2. Taxonomy (NCBI): domain Eukaryota; kingdom Viridiplantae; phylum Streptophyta; class Magnoliopsida; order Asterales; family Asteraceae; genus Helianthus; species Helianthus annuus. Next base: position 62,458,365 of record NC_035433.2, on the reverse strand, counting down.
AGAGTTTGTTAGGAGGTTAGATGTCACTTTCATGGTGACGTCAGCTAAGATGCTCAGTAGTTTGCAAGTGCCTATAAATAGTTCAGTACTTTGTACTGTTCTATTAGCTCTTTGCATTATTCGTCTTCTTTGCACGAACAAACTACTGAGCTCTGGCTGAGGGGGAGTTTGCAATCATTCATCAATCATTGTAATCGTGTTTGAAATAAATTCAATCTTTCGGTTCATTGTGTAAAGATGTTTGATAAAAGTATTACTCTCGTTTGATTGTATGCAAAGTTTGTGTTCATTATAATATCCGCTGCACACTCATCCATCTTCATCTTATTTACAAACATAAAATACAATAAAAAACAAACTCAGATCCAACAGGGTTACATAGGAGTTAGTTGATTGTAATATGATTTCTCATTTTCTTATTTTATTTTATTTATGTGTTTTGATTTTTGGGTATTTTTATGGTGGTTTAAGTTGATACCTTTTCACAGCATGAGTGCACATGTGGTTTTGGATGATAGGTTTAGAGAGAGAAAATGGTGGAGGTGGTGGCTGTTAACGGTGGTGTGAGAGAAAGATGGGTTTATGTTTTTTATATATACTAGCTTTTTTTAAGTCGCGCGTTGCGGTGAAACCGAGCAAATAATAACGTAAAACAAACGTGATTTGAAAATAAAGGATGTTGTTTAGAAAGTCAAACCATTAGAATGGTTTAGTTTATCATTGTACCGTTTTATGATACAAAAAACATTTTATTTTGAATATAACTTCGTTTTTAACAAAATTTATAACGGAATATCAAGGGAAAAATTAAGCACGACAACGTACTTAAGTTTTTAGAAAAAAAAAGTTATAAACGTAAATTATTAAAAAATTATCCAATCTAATAAATTAATATATGTTCTAAAAAAAGAATTATTAAAAAATGGTAAAGGAAATATATGGTTTTAAAAAAGAAAAAATAAAATAAAATATATTATTAAAAGTAAATATAATAATAAATAATTATAATATATTAAATAAAAAATAATAAAAAACTGTAGATTATTTTAAAAATAAAGTTACTATTCATCGTCTCTCGTCGTCGTGAAAAAAATCAAACACGACTACGTACTTAAGTTTTTAGAAAAAAATTATAAACGTAAATTAGTAAAAAAGTATCTAATTATTTGATAAATTAATATATGTTCTAAAAAAAGAAAAAAAGAATTATTAAAAATTGGTAAAGGAAACATACGGTTTTAAAAAAGAAAAAATAAAATAAAATATGTTATTAAAAGTTAATATAATAATAAAACAATTATAATATATTAAATAAAAAAATAATAAAAAGCTATATATTATTTTAAAAATAAAATTACTATTCATCGTCTCTCGTTAACAATATATATATATATATATATAATTGTATAATATATTTTTTTAAAATCTGATTTGTTTTATCGTTTAAATTTATTTTAGATAAATAAATGAGTGAAATTAGCAATCCACATTCATGTGTGAGGCATATGCCATAGTTAACTGAAAGTTTTAACCAGGTTAAAGACAAATGACGTAGAGTGTAATGGATTTTACAAATAAGGGATTGTGACTGTAATTATTGAAGTTAAAGAGTATTCATTGCAATTCGATACAAACATAAAGGACGAAAAGTGTAATATACCCTTAGTTTAATTATGTAGTTTTTTTAAGTTTAATTATCTAGTTTGTATAGGTTTAATTTTCTAGTTTGTATAATGTTTTTAGTTTTAATAAATTTGTTTTATCTAGTTTATATTATTTTTATTTATACATTTGTTTTTTAGTTTATATTATTTTATTTTATATATTTGTTTTTTTATAATGTATGTATTTTTATTTTATATATTTGTTTTTTATAATTTATGTTATTTTTAATTTATATATATTTAACTTTATAATTTTAACTAATTTTATGCCCCGCCTGCGTTGCGGGGCGGTAAGCAGAATATTTCTTAGTTTGATAACATGTACATATCTTTTTCGGTTGCTTGTAAATACTACTAATACATGATCTCAATAAAAATTACATCAAGACATAGATAAAAATACACCCCTCAACGAATTTTCTTTAATAAAGTTTAGAAATTATAGAGTAACTTTATTGAAGTCTAGGAGTAGTAGCGGTTGTCTACCAGTTGGAAACTGTCACTATTCCCTCTGGGTTGGTTCATCACGGTAGCAAGGGTAAAACATGAAATACTAAAAAGAATAAAGGTAGAAGGACTACACATGACAGTACCAGTTAACCAATAAAAAGAAAGTTTTTTTCAAACAGAGGGGCTAAATACGTATATTAGCGAAGTTGAAGATTTTAAAAGTAAAATACAAAATGACACGATCAATTACTAAAAGAAATAAACGTAAAGAAATTAAAAATGTACACTACCAATGTAACGCCCTGCTCTTTGTATTTTCCATTTATAGCAAGTCTTGTTCGTATTTCTATTTTTAGAAGTCTTGTGTCCTTTTGTATTTCGTATTTCGTTTCCAACCATTGTAAATCTGAGACTTCGATCGTAATGAAATTCGATTTTTTATACATGCTTACACGTGTTGCAATACTCGGGTTATACGTTACCAATCTCAAGTGCATACACGCAACTAATACTTGACATACTGGTACTCATAACTTATACATGCTTGTTAACTATTAGATACGTGGTTAATCTTAATAATAATAATAATAGTCCTACTAATATTATAATAATAGTAATAATAATATGTTAATAATAACAATAATAATAATAATAATAATAATAATAATAATAATAATAATAATAATAATAATATATACTACATATGAAACGTAAAGTTTCATCTCAAACAAAAAAAAATATATAATAATCAAAGCCAAACACAGCCTTGCGGCCGTAACTGCCAAAACAGTTTTGTAGTTGTGTTTTTATTATTACAATCCTCCATTCACCACTTAATATTGCATGGGATTTAATGAGTTAGTCAATTTTTATAATAAGTCACGCTCATACTAGGATCTATTGTCACAAACACACAACAAAAGAAAGATATTATGGCAGCTAACAGCCATACGACCGTCAGCCCTATGTGGGTGTTGATTTTTGTTTTATTTTTTTTATTTAAATAACCACCTAACCATATTAAATGCCAACCCAACTTAACCCTAATCCTTCCCCCTATAAATACAACTTAATCTCAGCCTCCTTACCACTTTACAAACTCAAATCTTACTCCCAAATCACTGAAAATCGCAGCTGCAAACTCAAGTTCGGACAGATTGTTCAGCCTTCACTAAAGTGAGCATAACTCACTCAATACTTGTCCGATTTAGTCCATTCTTTTTCCTATGTGCTTGGATCGACCTTACCTTCGATTCCATGGGTTTTTCACAGTAAATAAGTCCCTGGAACTCCGGCAAAAAGGCTCGAAAGTTCACTGTTCATTTCTGATTTCATCTATTCTTTACTAAACTTGTTCAACTTGAGTCTAACTCATCTCAAACCTATGTCCTTATGCTTATAACCACTTCTATGGTTAGTTAGGCTTAAAAACAAGGTTGAGACATACAAAATCAGAGGTTAATCCTCAAATACTTAATGTTTTGTTTAGGGTTTTTAACCCACAAATCATGTTCAAGTTTCAAACTTGATATAGGAGTGATTATGGAACAACTTGGGTTTTTCCAACATAAAATCCCCACATGATTTGATGATTTCTCATAGCATAGATTGTTTACATTATTGTATTAATCTTAGTTCATGACCCTCCTTGTTTGTTGTTACAACAAGTGTAGTGGTGAACATATACGAGGTGCCTAAATGGAAGCTTGTTCTTCCTACCTCCTACATGAATTCTATGACACAATAGAGGTACCTAAATGAAGATTTATCTTCTACCTCATGCTTGAATATTAGACTAAATGATCCATATAATACTTATACATATATTTACTATTCGAACTCTTGATGATGGACTTGTGTTCATTCGTCAAGGTATTAGAATACATCATCTAAAACACAAGACTTGTTACGATTCTAATGAGTATACTACTCATGAAAACATTAACCCTTGAGGTTTCATAGTGTCAAGAACAAGTACTTAATGTTGAAGGATGATTACTTTCGAATATATACATTCTTGTGTTTTAACTTCCTAAAATCTCTAAATCCTCCGAATGCCCAAACTCACGCACCTATGTTTCCTTGTGTAGAAGGACTTGGTGTTCCAACTTCCTAATCAACCAACTCACTCGCGGAATCAAGTAGAAGACTTGCAAAACCGTGAGTATACTCGCAACCCCCTTTTTATGTTTACCACTTTTTGGGGTGTAACATGTTACATTATTAAAAACACACTTAAACTTACTCTTTATGCAATGCACAAAAACAATCCTTATACATGAATACTATGTTGTGATACTTGATGCTTACGTGGACCATACTTATGTGATATGTTTTAGTCATTAGCTTTCACGAGCCTCCATTTGACATGTATAGCGCTATAGGAGTAACGCACCGCCCCCTTTAAACTTGGGTCATGTTGAATTACCTAAACTTTCTTGCGTAAACAGAGGATTGGCTAGAAATATTGCATGCCATGTTAGGTTGATCTCGTATAAACTAAGTTGCCATGTGGATTCGTTTTTAAACCTTTACACTTATACTTATACTTATGCTTAAACTTGTATACTCGCCTTTGCTTTTGCATTGAATTGTATTTTAAACATGTTACAGGTTGATGATGACGATGCTATGAAAAGAAGTAGCGTTGATGCCTAGATACACATATAGACGTTTAGGTTTAATATGTTGTATCAATTTTGATTATGTTGTTACGTATTTCTTTTGAACATGTTGTTATTTGAATTTCCTTGTATGTTTGACAATCTATCTATGAAATGAAATCGGTTTATTAAATATTGTCACAAATAGCGTTATGATGTCTCTAGCAATCTTCACACTTCGTCTCATCCCGATGTTTCCGCCATTGGTTGGGGTGTGACAGATTGGTATCAGAGCCATAACTATAGGGAATTAGGAAAATTACCATGCTTTTGCCCTAGTCTATAGTTTTAGGAACTTTGTCTCTTATTTGTTGTTTAAAACTTTTGTACTCTACCATGCATGCTTCCTAGCTACACTTCTTGTTATTAAAATTTATGCGCCTTTCCTAAGGCTAACACGAATACACTTATGCTATTTTATACTCTTGTAACATCAACGAGACAACTTTACCAAAATAGGCGTGAAACCCACAATTTGGTAAACGACTCTCACTCTACCTTTAATCTATTTTTGCACGAAATTTCACCATTAAGCTAGGAGTGACATCCACAACTTAATGGTAATTTCCATTTCAACTCTAGTGGACCCTTGTCAAAGTGTCAAAATTTTATTTTGGCCGACAAGTACCAACCACATTTAGGGTACGAAATCGTCAAGTTAGGGGTGAAACCCGCATCTTGTCGATTAAGTCCCATTCCTTGATTTTTATTCTCGCCAAAGTCCCGAATGTTCCAATCATTTAGAGATGTGTAGTAACCGGAAGGGTAAGATACCGTTAATCGCTTCTCGACGAGAGTATCTTACTTATAGGCCAAAGCACAATATCTCTAAATCGAAAGGACTTTCGACCCACTTTGGAATTGTCGACGTTTCTCTACCCGAAACAATCCTATGTTTTATTGAGCCTCTCTTTTATGTAACTCAATTTATATGTGATTTTATACTTGAACGTTCATTCGTTTCGAAATGTCGTTTTAATCATTTCGCACGTTACCGCAATCACAAACAATAATAATTCTCGTGAACAAACTAAATTTATACCTCTTTACACAACTTATGTGTTATACTTGTTGAATGTATGTTGGAAACTTATGCTCTATGTGAACTTTACTTGATACATGAACACTTACTTGCTTTTACATACACAAACCTTATTTTCAATTAATGATCAAGTCTCATCCTTTCCTTCTCTTTCAATCTTTTAGATGTCGTCTAGTTCCTCCAAGAGACGCAAGTCAAAGAAGGGTTCGACTTCCACCGCCATGTCTCAAAAAGATTGCATGAAATTTATGGCTAAGCAATTTGCTAAAGTCCTACCCGACATCGTTAGCAAGATTCAAACCGATTCACCGCATGGCTCTGTTGACTCAAAGGCAGACAAACCCAAACCGACCTTCCAGTTTAAGCAATTCATGGCTTGTAAACCCTTAGAATTTACTGGCAAGAATGGCGCTACCGCCATGATGAACTGGTTTGATGCCATCGAGCTTACCTTCTTGCAAAGTGGTTGCCCTGACGAACTAAGAACCTTGAATGCAACTGGGGTGTTTCGTGAAAAGGCACTCGAGTGGTGGACGACTGAACGTAACAAAAGAGGAAACGAGGTCGCACATGCTATACCTTGGGACGATCTCAAACAGCGTATGAGAGACCACTTCTGTCCTCCTCATGAACTCCAAAAATTGGAGAATGAATTTTGGAACCTTACTCAGAAGGGGAGTGACATGGATGGCCTGATTACGCGCTTCAAACAACTCAGTGTTCTTTGTCCTGGACAAGTCGAGACCGTTCCCAAAACCATAGCTAAATTCGTCCGTTGTGTTGCACCTTCCCTGACAAACCACCTTGCCTCTGCTAATCCCCAAACCATTGAAGATGCTTTTCGTATAGCCACGGAACTTAACAACAACTGCGTTATCCATGGAACCTATGATAAAGTTTCAACGAAGAATGCACGCCAAGCTACAACTGAAACTACCACTGTTGAGCCCTCACCCTCCCAATCGTCCAAGAAAAACCAAGGCAAGAAGCGGAAGGCTTCGAGCCAAAATTGTGCGGTCGTCACTCCGCCAAACCCTCAACCCTTACAAGCCTTAGCCGCCGCTGCACCCGCAAACACCGAACCACCAAAACAAGGTTATGTTGGAACTCATCCCAAATGCACCACCTGTCTGTACCATCATCCTGCCAATGTACCCTGTCGCAAATGCGCCAACTGTCAGAGGTATGGTCATTTTGCTAACCGATGCCGAAACTTCCCGCAAGCTTCAAATGCCCCTGTGCGGGCATGCTACAAGTGCGGCGACCTCAGTCATCTCGCCAATGTTTGTCCCCAACGCTATCAACCTCAACAACAGCAGCAACTACAGCAACCGCAACAACCACCACCTCAGCAACAACAAGCTCAGCAACCTGCTAGAGGCCGAGCTTTTGTCATCACCGCTGCTCAGGCTCAAAACGCAAACGACGTCATTACCGGTACGTTTCTTGTGAACCATATTTACGCTTCTTGTCTATTTGATACTGGCGCCGATAAGAGTTTTGTGTCGCTAGAATTCGAGCAATTGCTTAAGTGTAAACGCTCTAAGTTGCCAAAATCTTTCGTTGTCGAAGTCGCTAATGGTAAATCCGTCACTGTTGATTCCGTTCTTTCCAATTGTTCCTTGATTCTCAACGATCATACGTTTTCGATCAACCTTATACCTATGCAAATGGGTAGCTTTGACATCATAGTAGGCATGGACTGGCTTAGGCGAGTTCGTGCTGAAGTTGTTTGTTCTGAAAAGTTTATCCGCCTTCCTCTTCCAAACGGTGATTCCCTACACGTCTATGGTGAAAAGCCTTCTCAAGGCCTTAAGCTTATGTCGTGTATCAAAGCAAACAAGTGCTTGCGCAAGGGTACCTTCGCCTTTCTCGCCCACATTGTGGAAAAGAAGGACAAAGGCCCAAGCATAAGCGATGTTCCTGTTGTACGCGACTTTCCGGATGTATTCCCCGACGATCTTCCTGGTCCGCCTCCTGCTCGTTCTGTCGATTTTCGCATCGACTTAATGCCTGGCGCTACGCCCGTCGCTAAATCCCCCTATCGTCTAGCACCCTCTGAGATGCAAGAGCTCTCGAGTCAACTTCAAGAGCTTCTTGACAAAGGCTTTATACGCCCTAGTACTTCTCCTTGGGGCGCTCCCGTTTTGTTTGTCAAAAAGAAAGATGGGTCATTTCATATGTGTATTGACTATCGTGAGCTCAACAAGCTTACCATCAAAAACCGATACCCTCTTCCTCGCATTGATGACCTCTTCGATCAATTGCAAGGCGCGACCTGCTTTTCAAAGATCGATCTTCGTTCTGGGTATCATCAACTTCGAGTACTCGAAGAAGATGTACCTAAAACTGCTTTCCGTACACGTTATGGTCATTACGAGTTCGTGGTCATGCCCTTTGGTTTGACCAACGCACCTGCTGTCTTCATGGATTTAATGAACCGAGTGTGCAAAGCATACTTGGACCGTTTTGTGATCGTCTTCATCGACGATATTCTCATCTATTCCAAGACGCAAGAAGAGCATAAGCGACACCTGCACCTTATCCTTGAACTTCTTCGTTCTGAACGTCTATACGCCAAATTCTCCAAGTGTGAATTTTGGCTAAAAGAGGTTCAATTCCTTGGTCATACTGTCAACGAACTTGGAATTCACGTTGACCCCGCAAAAATCGAGGCTGTGAAAAACTGGATCGCACCTAAATCTCCGTCTGAAATTCGCTCGTTTCTTGGTCTTGCTGGTTACTATCGTCGTTTCATCTCCAACTTTTCTAAAATCGCTGTTCCTTTGACCTCCTTGACTCAGAAAGAGAGACCTTTTGTTTGGGGTCCCGAACAAGAGGAATCTTTTCAAACGCTCAAGGACATGCTTTGCAATGCTCCTATCCTAACGCTTCCTGATGGTAACGATGACTTTGTCGTGTATTGCGACGCTTCCAACCTTGGCCTTGGTTGCGTCCTTATGCAACGTGACAAGGTTATCGCTTACGCATCGAGACAACTCAAAACTCATGAGAAAAACTATACTACCCACGACCTTGAACTTGGTGCAGTCGTTTTTGCATTGAAGATTTGGCGACACTACCTCTATGGTACTAAATGTGTGGTCTTCACCGACCATAAGAGCCTTCAACACATCTTCAACCAAAAAGAACTGAATATGCGTCAACGTCGTTGGGTGGAATTGTTAAATGACTACGATTGCGAAATCAAATACCACCCAGGTAAAGCGAATGTAGTAGCCGACGCTCTTAGTCGTAAAACTCACGTCAAGAGTATCCGTTGTTACCAACTCGTCCACGACCTTCAAAATCGCATACGTAACGCTCAGTACACATCCGTTAATGAGGGTAACCTCTACAACGAGATGCAATGTGGTGCTGAAAATAGTCTCGTGTCCAAATCTGATGGCATCTTATACTATCTCAATCGTATCTGGATTCCCGACCGTGATGATCTTCGCAAATTCCCGATGAAGGAGGCCCATAACACAAAGTATTCTATTCACCCTGGTGCCGACAAGATGTACCATGATATGCGTACATCCTACTGGTGGCCTGGAATGAAGAAGGATATAGCCACTTTCGTCTCAAAATGTCTCACATGTTCCAAGGTGAAAGCTGAACATCAACGTCCCTCTGGCTTACTCAAACAACCAAGAATTCCTATCTGGAAATGGGAGAGCATTGCCATGGATTTTATCACTAAGCTTCCTCGCACTACGGCTGGTCATGACAGCATTTGGGTAATCGTTGATCGATTGACCAAGTCAGCTCACTTCCTCCCTATTCGTGAAGATTTCAAAGTCGAGAAATTGGCTAAGGTCTACATGAAGGAGATAATCTGTCGTCACGGTATTCCCATCGACATCATTTCTGATCGTGATGCTCGCTTTACGTCTCGTCTCTGGCAAACTTTTCAATCTGCTATGGGTACTAAACTCAACCTTAGCACTGCCTTCCATCCTCAGACTGACGGTCAAACCGAGCATACTATCCAAACCCTAGAGGATATGCTTCGTTCATGCGTAATAGATTTTGGTGGCAACTGGGATTCACACTTGCCCTTGGTCGAATTCTCGTACAATAACAGTTATCACGCGAGTATTCAAATGGCACCTTTCGAAGCATTGTATGGTCGCAAGTGCCGTTCGCCTATTTGTTGGCACGAGATTGGTCAAGCCCAAATCACCGGTCCCGAGCTTATACAAGAGACGACGGACAAGATTTTACAGGTTCGAGACAACTTATTGAAAGCCAGGAGCCGACAAAAGAGTTACGCTGACAAAGGACGCAAACCTATGGAATTCGAGACAGGTGACTTCGTGCTTCTCAAGGTATCCCCTTGGAAGGGCGTGGTTCGATTTGGCAAGAAAGGGAAACTCGCACCTCGCTACGTTGGTCCTTTCAAAATTCTCGAGAGGATTGGCGAGGTTGCGTATAGACTGGACCTGCCCGAAGAACTCAGCAATGTACACCCTGTCTTCCACGTGTCCAACTTAAAGAAATGTCTAGCTGACGAAGGACTCCACGTTCCTCTCGAAGACATGCAAGTCAACGAAACGCTTCACTTTGTGGAAAAACCGGTCGAAATCATGGACCGAGGAGCCAAGCAACTAAGGCGCAGTCGAATTCCTATTGTCAAGGTTCGATGGGAAGGAAAACGTGGCGCTGAATTTACTTGGAAACTCGAGAGTGAAATGAAGACGAAGTATCCACATCTTTTCCCTACTTCTTCTTAAATTTCGGGACGAAATTCCCTAAAGGAGGGGAGACTGTAACGCCCTGCTCTTTGTATTTTCCATTTATAGCAAGTCTTGTTCGTATTTCTATTTTTAGAAGTCTTGTGTCCTTTTGTATTTCGTATTTCGTTTCCAACCATTGTAAATCTGAGACTTCGATCGTAATGAAATTCGATTTTTTATACATGCTTACACGTGTTGCAATACTCGGGTTATACGTTACCAATCTCAAGTGCATACACGCAACTAATACTTGACATACTGGTACTCATAACTTATACATGCTTGTTAACTATTAGATACGTGGTTAATCTTAATAATAATAATAATAGTCCTACTAATATTATAATAATAGTAATAATAATATGTTAATAATAACAATAATAATAATAATAATAATAATAATAATAATAATAATAATAATAATAATAATAATATATACTACATATGAAACGTAAAGTTTCATCTCAAACAAAAAAAATATATAATAATCAAAGCCAAACACAGCCTTGCGGCCGTAACTGCCAAAACAGTTTTGTAGTTGTGTTTTTATTATTACAATCCTCCATTCACCACTTAATATTGCATGGGATTTAATGAGTTAGTCAATTTTTATAATAAGTCACGCTCATACTAGGATCTATTGTCACAAACACACAACAAAAGAAAGATATTATGGCAGCTAACAGCCATACGACCGTCAGCCCCATGTGGGTGTTGATTTTTGTTTTATTTTTTTTTATTTAAATAACCACCTAACCATATTAAATGCCAACCCAACTTAACCCTAATCCTTCCCCCTATAAATACAACTTAATCTCAGCCTCCTTACCACTTTACAAACTCAAATCTTACTCCCAAATCACTGAAAATCGCAGCTGCAAACTCAAGTTCGGACAGATTGTTCAGCCTTCACTAAAGTGAGCATAACTCACTCAATACTTGTCCGATTTAGTTCATTCTTTTTCCTATGTGCTTGGATCGACCTTACCTTCGATTCCATGGGTTTTTCACAGTAAATAAGTCCCTGGAACTCCGGCAAAAAGGCTCGAAAGTTCACTGTTCATTTCTGATTTCATCTATTCTTTACTAAACTTGTTCAACTTGAGTCTAACTCATCTCAAACCTATGTCCTTATGCTTATAACCACTTCTATGGTTAGTTAGGCTTAAAAACAAGGTTGAGACATACAAAATCAGAGGTTAATCCTCAAATACTTAATGTTTTGTTTAGGGTTTTTAACCCACAAATCATGTTCAAGTTTCAAACTTGATATAGGAGTGATTATGGAACAACTTGGGTTTTTCCAACATAAAATCCCCACATGATTTGATGATTTCTCATAGCATAGATTGTTTACATTATTGTATTAATCTTAGTTCATGACCCTCCTTGTTTGTTGTTACAACAAGTGTAGTGGTGAACATATACGAGGTGCCTAAATGGAAGCTTGTTCTTCCTACCTCCTACATGAATTCTATGACACAATAGAGGTACCTAAATGAAGATTTATCTTCTACCTCATGCTTGAATATTAGACTAAATGATCCATATAATACTTATACATATATTTACTATTCGAACTCTTGATGATGGACTTGTGTTCATTCGTCAAGGTATTAGAATACATCATCTAAAACACAAGACTTGTTACGATTCTAATGAGTATACTACTCATGAAAACATTAACCCTTGAGGTTTCATAGTGTCAAGAACAAGTACTTAATGTTGAAGGATGATTACTTTCGAATATATACATTCTTGTGTTTTAACTTCCTAAAATCTCTAAATCCTCCGAATGCCCAAACTCACGCACCTATGTTTCCTTGTGTAGAAGGACTTGGTGTTCCAACTTCCTAATCAACCAACTCACTCGCGGAATCAAGTAGAAGACTTGCAAAACCGTGAGTATACTCGCAACCCCCTTTTTATGTTTACCACTTTTTGGGGTGTAACATGTTACATTATTAAAAACACACTTAAACTTACTCTTTATGCAATGCACAAAAACAATCCTTATACATGAATACTATGTTGTGATACTTGATGCTTACGTGGACCATACTTATGTGATATGTTTTAGTCATTAGCTTTCACGAGCCTCCATTTGACATGTATAGCGCTATAGGAGTAACGCACCGCCCCCTTTAAACTTGGGTCATGTTGAATTACCTAAACTTTCTTGCGTAAACAGAGGATTGGCTAGAAATATTGCATGCCATGTTAGGTTGATCTCGTATAAACTAAGTTGCCATGTGGATTCGTTTTTAAACCTTTACACTTATACTTATACTTATGCTTAAACTTGTATACTCGCCTTTGCTTTTGCATTGAATTGTATTTTAAACATGTTACAGGTTGATGATGACGATGCTATGAAAAGAAGTAGCGTTGATGCCTAGATACACATATAGACGTTTAGGTTTAATATGTTGTATCAATTTTGATTATGTTGTTACGTATTTCTTTTGAACATGTTGTTATTTGAATTTCCTTGTATGTTTGACAATCTATCTATGAAATGAAATCGGTTTATTAAATATTGTCACAAATAGCGTTATGATGTCTCTAGCAATCTTCACACTTCGTCTCATCCCGATGTTTCCGCCATTGGTTGGGGTGTGACAACCAAGGTTAAAACAGATGGACTGAACACGTATAAAAATAAAGTAAACCAATAAAACAAAATCTTTTTTTTCAAAACAGAGTGTCTAAACACGTATATTAGCAAAATTAAAGGTTTAAAAAAATATAAAAAACCATGACTATAAATACTTGGCTTTTTAGTGCAAATTAAAAACTTTTTTTTTCTTTTAAAAAAGTTTAAAATTTGGGGTGGCCCCTTTGTCATACTCCGAACCAGGACCAGTCCTCTACAACGCGGGTCCAAAAATGAAAAAAATGTTAGTTTGCTTTTGGACCAAAGGTTTGGACGGCTGCTTTGTTTTTGCTATTAGAGAAAAATGCCCGGATAGTTTTTGTGGTTTCGCCTTTTTTCACCTATAGTCCCCAATTTTCTAAAATTACCTGAATAGTCCCCAAGTTTTCATTTTTTGTTCCCGGATAGTCCCTGGGTCTAACTTCAGTTTGTTTTCTCTGTTAAAATGATGTGAAATGACAAAAATATCCTTACTAAAAAACAAAATAACGTAATCTATTTAATAGATTTATTTTTATGTCAGACCCACTACTTTATAAATAAAAAAAACAACCCTAACCCTACCCCCACCTTCATCGTAGACCAACCATCATCTCCGGTCATCTTCTCCGGCCACCGTAAACTCTCTGACCAACCTGCAATTCGTCTTGAATCCCTAAGAACTCTGGGGTGCGAGTGGTGTGAAATTAGTAGTGAGATTAAGCTTGAATTCCAACAAGCCTAATTCTACTCTCGGGAATCCCATTAATCTATTAGGCTTGAATTCCAACAAGCCTAAAAGAGTTCCCAGTACAATTTAGATCTGCAACAGTAGAACCTGGCATATTGTCTTGAATCCAACTGCTGCGTGATGCAATTCAACTTTAATCTCATGAACTTAAGGCTATTTCTGATTTCCCAGTAGTGTGAAATTAGTAGTGAGATTAGGCTTGAATTCAACTTTAATAGATTTATTTTCAAGTGGTGTGAAATTCAACTGGGTACCGATACTTGGTGAGAGGTGGTGGTGGGTAAAGTCAGAAAGAATGAACGGTGAGGCTATGTTGGTGTGTGGGTGCAACAGTGGTGTGTGGCGGCGGTTGAAGGGCAGTGGTGGGGGTGGAGGTGGTGGTGGTGGTTGTTGTGGTGGTGAAGGTGAAAGTGAAAGTGGTATAAGAGGGGTGGGGATGGATCTGCAGGGGAAGGGGAAGAAAGAGTGATGAAGGTGGGGGTGGGGGTGGGGTGGGGTTGGGGTTGTTTTTTTTAGAGTAAACTGCAATTTTACCCCCTGTGGTTTGGGGTGATTGGCACCCTTACCCCCCTAACGAAATAATTGCAATTTTACACCCCCCCCCCCCCCAACATTTGCTGTTATGTCGCAACCTTACCCCCCGGCCTTAAATTTGTTGACTAATCTGTTGACTATAACTTGAAATGACTATAATGCCCTTTCATATTACCCCCTGTGTTTTGTGCACTCTGTGATATTACCCCCTGCCACCACTGCCACCGCCATTCACCACCACAATCACCACTGCCACCACCATTTACCACCACAACCACCACTGCCACCGCCATTCACCACCACAACCACCACTTAATAAGGGTAGGAGGATGATTATACTGATAGTAAGGTTGCTGCTGCTGTTGATGATAATTATAATAAGGGTGTGGCTGATGATTATGATGATGTGCAACAGCAGCAGCATAAGCTAATTTTAAAGCTTCTTCTTCTTTCTTTTTGGCTTCTAATTCTTTCTTCTTAGCTTCTTCTTTCTTCTTGTCTTCTTTCTTTCTTTTTATCATCTTCTTTCTTCTTGTTGTCACCACCACCACCATCTTTCTTGTCTGGCTCCTTTGCTGGACCAACTGATACAATCTCTGTGTGACAAATCTTTCTCAGTTTTGACACAACTATCACTGGATCTACATCCCCCGTTACTGTCAGTTTCTTGTCTTTCATATCCTTTTATATTGAATCTACACCTGTGTTTGTTGATCATGTAAAGTTTTGAAACTTTGTAAGAAACTAAGATCTGGGTTTGGTTTAAAATTATAAATTATGATGACCCAGATGAATAAAGATTGGATTTACATAATTTTTTTTAAGTACGTGTGAGACTGGAGACATTTTTCATGGCTTTTTGCTTGATTTTTTCATCCAAGAAGTCCAATTTCAACACAACTTTCTGCAAAAAGAGTGAGGATTTAAACAAAAGATTAAAAACCCATGTGAGATTTCACATATAAAACTTGTGGGTTGTAAAAGTTGGTGTAGATTTTGATACCTTCATCTTCTTTTTTGTCTTGAATTTGCAGAGAGATCTGTGTGAGAATCCAAGAAAAAGGATGCAGGCTTTTAAGTGGTGGTTGTGGTGGTGAATGGCGGTGGCAGTGGTGGTTGTGGTGGTGAATGGTGGTGGCAGTGGTGGTTGTGGTGGTGAATGGCGGTGGCAGGGGGTAATATCACAGAGTGCACAAAACACAAGGGGGTAATATGAAAGGGCATTATAGTCATTTCAAGTTATAGTCAACAAATTAGTCAACAAATTTGAGGCCGGGGGTAAGGTTGCGACATAACAGTGAACAGTGGGGGGTAAAATTCCAATTATTTCCTTAGGGGGGTAGACATGCCAATGACCCCTAACCTCAGGGGGTAAAATTGCAGTTTACTCTTTTTTTTATTTATAAAGTAGTGGGTCCCACATAAAAATAAATCTATTAAATAGATTAAGTTATTTTGTTTTTTAGTAAGGGTATTGTTGTCATTTCACATCATTTTAACAGAGAAAACAAACTGAAGTTAGACCCAGGGACTATCCGGGAACAAAAAATGAAAACTTGAGGACTATTCAGGTAATTTTAGAAAGTTGGGGACTATAGGTGAGAAAACGCGAAACCACAAAAACTATCCGAACATTTTTCTCTTGCTATTAATATGGGGAGGTAATGTTTTACCCGGTTTACGGTCAACCTATAAAGTCAAATTTGGAGAGGTTTTGTGAAATCTCGGTGTCACGTGATGAAGGGGATGGCAACAATCAAGCGTTCTTTTTTTTTTTTTTTAACGGTTAATTTCTTTTAATCTTTGTTGTCCGTAAAACTTGAACCAAAAATCTCTTTTTCTTTTTTTTTTCTTTCTGAAAAGTCCATTTTAACTATTATAAGACCATCATATGGTCGTTTCTCGGAAGTCCCAAAATTCTTTTATGATTTTAGTTTCTTTCGGTTTCTAACAAAAGTTTTGTAAATGCTAACAAACACTCGTAATTGTGCAGAAATTTTAGAGTAAGATTACACACACTTTCATATATTCTTTTATGATTTTATAACACTATGACATTGTTTTTTTGAACTGCTAATTTTTCTTCTTAAATACTTACAGGATTGAATTTTGGTATACTTACAAAAAATAAATCCTCTGGCACTAGGCTATAGCCTAAGTTGCATGATGTTGTGTCTCATTTCTTGCCCACGTTGCCATGATAAAATGCAGTAACCAAAACCATCAAAGATACGTAAGGATTTCCATTTATTTTATTATGCATAGTGTGCTAGTGTTAGTTGTTATATTCCTATCCTACATATTAGTAGTAGTGGGTCAATGTTTTAGTTCAAGTCTTTGTTGATTTACTTCTGTTCGTAAGCCTATAAATGGCTTGTGTGTTTTGAATTGAGGCATGAATGAAAATGAAAATGAATTAATTCTTTTCCAAAAGTCTTTAAGTTCTCTCAAGTTTTTTATCTATTTTCTTTGAATTAATTGGTTAACGATTCGGTTCGTATCACATGACACTATGACACTAACAAACATTTTCTTCTTACTTATTTGTAGTGTATTATTTATTATCTATTCCTCTAGCAACTAAGCGACTAGGAATACATTTAGAAATCATGTAGTGCGACTTAGGACCCGATACCAGAACCGATTGTGTAACATGGGCTAGCCCATTGGGCTTAGTCGAACGCAAGTCCAGATTCAACCCAAATAACAATATTAAAAACCCGGCAACTAAACTAACCATTTAAAACAATAACATTCATATTTTTTGGCCATTGAATCACCTGGTAACATTGCCTTATATCACCCAAGTCCTGGGTAGGAATCTAGGGGCTGCCACAACAATCTGGCCATATAGGGTTGTTCATGAGCCGAGCTAGCACAAACTTGGGTTCGGCTCGATTATATACCGAGTTGGCTTGGCTCGGACTTAAAATCGAGCTAAATATCTAAGCACGGGCTTGACTTGGTTTTAAACCGAGCTGGCTCGGCTCAGATTTGTTTGTCTCGATTTAAAAAAAAATTAATACATAGCTCTCAAAATTCAGGAACTTAAAATATTATTTAATACTTTAAAAGAACATATTCAAAATAAGTTCAACTTAATATATTACAAACCAAAATCAAATTCAACAGAGCAAAATAAGTTTTGAATTTTAACGAAATAGAATATTTGTTCGTTAGCATGGTAATCAACCTTCAAATATGTCATAAATATCAAATTACAAGCTTACATACATGTAAATAATAATAAGTTTTTTGATATATTATAATGTATATAAAATTAAATATATTGTAAAGAAAATAATCCGAGCTAAGCCGAGCCGAGCTGGGCTCACTTTTTAACCGAGCCGAGTCGGCTTAGCTCACTTTCAAACCGATTCATATCAAGCGAGCTTTTTTCGATCTAAATCTGAGCGGGGCTCCAAGCCACAAGCTTTTTGAACGGCTCTAAGCCATACTTTGTTGGTGATCAAGAATCACACTATAAAAGAGAATATATGAGTCGGCACGAGTCTTATTAATAATCAAAGAACAAAGCTTACAAAACGGGGATCATTCCTTTAAATACACCAGAAAATGAACGAAACAAGCTAAAAGAATTCCAACTTATCTAGTCAACACGTGACTAACGGATACATTATTCAAACTAGCAAATATTAAAAAATACATACTCAACATAATTCATGCATGCAGTGACCCGATCCAAAAATATTTTTCAACGGGATTCTTTTGGCAGATTCTCACTAATTTTCTCTAAATCATACAAGGTTTCCACTATTATTATTTTTTTTTTCATTTTTTTCAAACCGAGGGAGTTCCAAGGAACCCCTAAAACCCCTCTGGATCCACCCCTGCATGCATGTGCGCAAATACCCTCCCATAACTCAAATTCCTTCACACTAAGCTTAAACCAAAATAGTTGAAGCTTATCCTTGGATCTTTCCTCTTAGCTTCTCGGATCTTGGCTTGATTATTACATGCAAGAGCTATAAATGTAACGCGCCCTTTACTCGCTTGTTATAATTTTCAAAACAGCGCGGATTTAGGTTGAGGACTGTCATGTGACACTTGTAAATTTTGTGGTTTTGTATAACGAAACAATATATTTCTTAGACAAATGACACTGCCACAATAAGTCATATTTGCTACTTATTGTGTGTATTTTTTAAACGTCAACACTACATTATTATTACAGTTTCAGCTAATAAGTATATCTGTTTTAGTAGTCACTAAATAGGTATATATATATATATATATATAAAGAACATGATGTAATTGTAGCGTTGGTATAAAATTCCAAATAATCTAATGTAAGTTTTACACATACTTTGAAGTTAAAACAAAGTAAGCTCAAAAGACTTTACAGTTCTAAAACACAACTTTACACCTTTGGGAATTTTGAAAAACAAACAAAAAATGTTAACGGTCTCAACTGTCATTTGCCCTTTCTCAAGTCCGCAGATGATAGTCGAAAGTGTATGCATGTATTTCTGAAGGACCCGTTCCAGGCCTGTAAACAACAATTACTCGTGAAACATGTACGTGATACAAAATTAAGACTACGATATTTGTTTCACTTAAAATACCTCTTGTTGATTAGCCCGTAGTGAAATTTCGGTTTCCCGACCTTAATGTCCTCTATATACTACAAGAAACAAAACGAAAAAAATTATAATGTTACTAAGCAAAGACAAAACACGAAAAATAGCAACAAAATCACATACCAACTTTAAGGTAATCAGCATGGATGAGAATGAAAGAGATTCATAAGGGATGTCATCAAGTGCAAAAAGCCGGCATTCTAATGATTCAGGGCCCGGTGAAAAGTGTGGGTTCATCAGCTTTGCTAAGAATATTAAATAAGTCTGCCCAAAAAATAAATAAAAATTGTTAAGAGCAAAGTGAATGAATTTAGAAATTGTTACAAGCAAGTTATTGTTTTTAGTGAAAAAACACAAAAATGAACATTATATAAGAATTTGTAATAAGAAGGTAATCAGTCTTTATAGTGTTTGAAAGTTTATATATATTTAAGAAACTAAAATGTACACGAATGGTCTATGTGGTTTATAAAAGTTTTGGATTTAGTCCCTAGTTTTTTAAAAGTATATGGATGGTTCCTATGGTATGCACTTTGTAACGTATTTAGTTCACAACCAACAATCTAAAGGTTTTAGCAGGTCCGAGTTAGGGGCTAAATGCGTTACAAAGTGCAAACCACATAGACCATCCATGTACTTTTAGAAAAAGTTGGGGGCTAAATATGTTACAAAGTGTAAACCACTGGTACCATTTATGTACTTTTAGAAAGCTAAAGACTAAACTTAAAATTTTGGTAAACCACAAAGACCATCCGTGTAGTTTGCTCATATTATAATAATTATATAGAACTCTTTCGTATTATAATAATTAATTTATTAGATAACCGGTTTCTAAACACATACAAACAACTCATTTGTAGCGAAAATAGTTAAAAGTAAATGGATGGTCCCTATGGTTTACCAAAATTTTTTATTTGGTCTCTAAATTTGTAAAAGTATACGGATAGTCCCTGTGGATTGCACTTTGTAACGTATTTAGTCTTCAACTAACAAATCTTAAGGTTTCAGTGAGTCTAAGACTAAATGTGTTACAAAGTGCAAAACACATAGACCGATCGTGTACTTTACTCTAACAAAAAAAACAAAAAAAAAAGGTTAAATGGTAAGGAATTTAGTCTCACGTGCCCTATGAGAGGGATGTCTAATTGAGCAAAAGGGGAAATAACTTTCACTTTAGCCCTTGCTTCTTCCCATGTTTCCCTAATAGCCCCTTCGCTAGCTGACTCACCCAGCTCCATGTAACCAGCCGGAAGTGTCCTGTGAGGTAACAAATACACACACACACATATGTATTTCACCAATAACATGCCATGCCCCCTTTTTTAATGTTTAACTTTTGGAACACATACATACCAAAGACCATAAGAAGGTTGGATTTTCCGCTTGCATAGTAAGATTTTGTTATCATGCTCAATTAAACAACCCACCACCTGAAAAGCATCATTTTTCAGATTTTATGGCATCTGAAAAAAGAATATAACTATATTTCAATAAAAGCATACCATTTTTGGATTTTCATATGAAATTTTTCCACAAAGGGTGCAAATAGCTCTTTCTTTCCCTTCATCATCTGGAATCTCATGCTTTGTGGGCCCCCCACATAACTGACAGAAATTAATTTTACGACCCCTCTCCTGGACGGTGGTACATGTTACACATAAGTCCCAAAAGGTGGAGAGTAGTGATGGTTGGTTAATTTGACGTTTTGACTTTAACCAATTATTTTTTAATTGGTCAGATTAACTATCTTAACCGATTTGTTTAATTAACCAGTTATTTTTTATTAATAGCCGGGTTTTTTTTTTGTTAACCGGTCTACAGGTTAAAAAAGACTGGTTAATAACCGGTTTCTATATTAAATACTAGTATTAAGCCCCTGCGTTGCAACGGTTGTTTTAAAACTATGTCAAGTAGTACCAATGCTATACCATTGTCAGTGACTACCAACACTGGAAAAGCTCGTAAAAACAAATTAAATAAAAACAAAAAAATAACGCCGAGCGAAAAGCAGACGTAAAATCTTTGAATCACGAACGCTCGTTGTAGAGAAATTAAATCGAAACGTAAAAGATAGAAAAAAATAACTAAGTCAATATAGGACCCACGCGTTGGTCGAACTTGTTAAACAGAGAAAAATAGATGTGCTGCGACAGGCCAGTCATACGGGAAAAATATACGAAAAAATTGATGAACCCCACACGCACGTGGTGGTGCATTAACTCACAAAATTTAAAACGAAACGAAAAACTCGGGAAAGATGATAAGTATGGTGGACCAAAATTGAAAATAAAAAAATAGTTGGGCTTAAATTGCAAAAGATGAAAAACTTTGGGTTAAAAGTAAAAAGACAAAGGGTCTAAATTGCAAAATTGAAGTTATTTATTAATCTTAAATAAAGATAAGGATAAAAATAAATGATATTTATATATTAGTTATTAATCTTACGATATAATAAAAGAAACCACTTTAGGGACACTTGTCATCATATTAGGCCATCTCTTATAGATAATTATTATTTTAATTTAATTTCTTCTAATTAATTATAGATAACCCTCATACTAAATATTATTTAAATTAATATCTTATATTATAAATAACCCTACTACTAAATATTATTAGTTTAATATTTGAATGGATAATTATTGTTAAGTTTAATCTCCTTCTCATTTATAATATTATTTACTTGAATTAATTATATTTGTACGTTTTGTTTAGTGTGGTATCAAAAAATTTTTACAAAACGTAAAATAAAATTAACTAATATTATTTATCATTTAAACATTTACGGAGTTTTAAATAAAGGGTTAAATTTATTGAGACTTCGTTAACAAATTTGCAACAACAGAATAATCTATTATTCTCACGAAAACCAAACTTTGTATTAATATATTAAATATTTTTATTTTCACTATACAAAATTACATTTACTCGACCCATGTAACACATGAGGTTTTATAAGATATAACATTTTGTTATTTGATATATAAAATTAGATTTGTTCAATTCGTACAATACACGGGGTTTTTTTAAGGATATATATTTTTTATTATTTAGTACATAAAATTACATTTATTCCAACCGTGTAATGCGCATATTTTTAAATATGTGATTTTTTTTATTGTTTGGTATATAAAATTACATTTATTCAACCTATATAATAAATGAGGTTTTTTAAAGATGTATTATTTTATTATTTAGTAAACAATACTACATTTATTCAACCCGAGTAATACACGTGGTTTTAAAGATATAACTTTTTTATTTGGTATATAAAATTACATTTATTCAACCCGTACAATATGATTCTTATAGATATATCTTTTTATTATTTAATATAAAACTATGTTTATTCAATCTGTACAATAAATGAGGTTTTAAAGATATATTATTTTATTATTTAGTATATAAAATTTATTTATTCAACCCCGTGTAATACACGGGGTTATAACTTAGTATTAATATTAAAAGAAATTTATTAAATAATTATAAATAAAATTTATAAGGTTGAAGGGAAGAATGACATGTGCCATTATTTAGAGTCTTTTATTATAAGTTAGATTATATTTATAACTGGTTACTAACCGGTTCTTTTGTCTACAAGTAGGAAAAAGTATATGATCACATACAAATCAATATTTTAACATGGGTCAACGTTAAGTGGGTCAAAACGAGTTGGGCCGGGTTAAGCAACCAGCAAACACATTCTTTATCCAGTCTCCGAAGGTTCATATATAGATAACGGGCTAAATATAATCACAAAATCTATACAATAACAAAAATAATCACCTCATATGCCTTTCAACCCGTTTGACCCAATAGAGAAAAAACACAACCCAAATCAACTAAATGGATCATTTAGCTCTAAACAATCATCAAATATATATACAATGCATTAAAACCTGTTAAAAATGAAAAAAAGAAAATCACCCTGGTAATATGCTAAATAAAATCATCACAAAATTTTTGCAACATTAAATCATTACAATATCCAAGAAATCATAACCCTCAAAATGATCAAATAGAATTCAAATTCTTTATATGAATAGAAACACTTACAGTTGATTTAAAATTGGGAGATTTAGATGCAGATGAAGAAGAAGAAGAAGGTGATGTTACATCTGGGTTTGACTCAGAACGAATTGAAGAAGCTCGAAATTGTTGGTAAGAATGAGGCATTCTTGAAAGTGCAGAAATGGAAATAAAAGAATGAAGCTTTAATCTGTTGAAAAAGAACCCAGAATAGGAACCCACAAATTGTATGCTTCTGTGCATTATTACTATTGCTCAAATTACATACAATTATATGAAAATCTTGAGGGAATTAAAGAATCTTGATCCTTTGGTGATTTTGATTTTGTTTATCCAATTTGATGATGCAAATAATTTCCCCAAATCCAGTTGGGGAAACCATTAAATACCATTTCCATCCAAAATGTTCGGACTTTATATAGTGTATAACAAGAATGGTCCTTTCTCTTTTAATAATGTTTCCATTTTTCATTTGTGAATTGTGATAGTTAATTTTTTATTTATTTATTTACTAGTCTAAGAACCCGCGAATTTCGCGGGTGGACTAACACACAAATATATAACTTAAAATTGTTGAAATAATCATTTAAAAGAAATAAACGTTCAAGTAACGAAATCCATCCCTCTACCTACGGGTGCATAATGTATCAAATGAAGTTACAAAACCAACACAGTTTTTTTTACCAGGCAAAGCATGCTTTTATTCACTTAAAGAAGAAAACAAACATGCAACTTAGCAAGTCTTAAAATGCCTACATAGTACAAAACCCAAAGAGGGCAAAAACCAACAGAAACCAAACAAAGAAGGATTATAGACATGGCTAGTCAGCAGGTGATTTTATCAAACTTGCTCTAATATTCCAGGCTTAAGGTTGCAACCTTGTATCTTTTCACCATCCACCAGTAATTATACGACATTAGTCACCTCCACTTTCTTTGGAGGATAAGTAGCAATGTCGTCCGATGGATCAACTTCAAGATCACCATTGGAGAGGCTATCAGCTGCAGCGTGAGATGTTTCAGCAAACTCGGTGGTTATAACTGATGAATCTGGTTCAACTGCTTCTCTCCATTCGACCCAGTCAGGTGGTTTATCACTCTCACTTGATCTTGACATTTAAATGAAAAAAAGTTCCATTATATTATTTACAAATGATGCAATGAAAGTACCTTTTGACTGGTCAACTATATCTTTCCCGCCACGTGTCGCCCAGCTGCTACCGTCACATATTTTGATCTTCATGCCCATAGGCTGCCATCCAGGATAAGCAACTCCTTTGTCTGCATGGTTACTATATGTTCATATGAGCACAAAGTATTAATACAGTTACGATTAAAAATAAGTCGATAAATTTAAAACGAATATTATCACCAAGTAAAAATAATATTGTCAAGTATTAGTCCAACTATACTCTAAAACTATTAGTTAAGTTAGTGCCCGTGTGTTACACAGGTTACTTAAAGTAAAGAGGTCATGCCTTGGCTAACGAAGGTGATGTCTATACTTTTCGGCGAGTCACCAATCTCCGCATTCACGTAGTACCTGTTGTGATCTTACTTAAAGTAAAGGTGATGTCTATACATCATCTGCTTTGGGATCTTACAAATAGCTTAGAATGTTCTCGATTAATATAATGTATCCCAAAACTGACCCAACCTGTAAGAAGCGGGTCAATTTGGGTGAGTTTTCCTTACCTTGTGGGTTGATTTGGACAACTCTAAAAAAGGTGTATCAGTCAAACGGGTCATGTAGATTATATTACAAATGATAGAAGAGGTCGCAGAAAACCACCAGCTATCAACATTAGAATAAAAGGATTTTTATTTTTTAAGACCTTACCGACCCTGCATACTACCATAGCCGAGGAACTGGCAGCCACATTACCGGCGAGACCACGTTTGGTAACCCATGATTCTGGTATTTGTGACAGCGCGATGCTGCATATTTGTGTATTAAGCAAACCCGTGTATTGCGTCTCGCTAGATTGCTGAAGAAAATAATGTTCCCGAAACTTTAAATAAAAAAACTTAAACCATGAATAATAGATTATATTATACAAATAGCTTAGCATATAACTTAGAATGTTCTCGATTAATATAATGTCTTGCAAAACTGACCCAACCTTTAAAATTGCTCTTGGCTCCATTCATCTTCGGCTTCATCAATTGCCAACAACAACAGAAACAGTGATGTGATTTAAAACCTTGTTTATGAATCAGATTTCAATCGCTCACTAACCTTGTGTCGAGTAGTCAAGATAAGTTTAAACTAATCATCTCAATCACATATTCACAGTTTTAGAAGGACTAGTGCACAGAATTTGGTGATGTCATATCAAATTAGCAATTTCTCATGCATATTAATTGCATTTGATCCGTACGTATGTATCTATATCATTTAACATTGATTAGAAGACTGACCTGTAGGTTCTTCAGGAAATCTGAAATGACCTTGCTGCGTTTATCCTGCCATGGAAAGAAACACGAATGAAGGCATATCTATTGATAAGACATCATTCCAGAATTGAAAAATGAAACTGTTACCTACCTTATGTGCCTCACTTGTTTCTGACTTTGAATCAAACATATAAACAAAAATATCAGTTGGTTGTTTAGGAACCGGGTCAACTTGTTCAGAAACCACAATAGCTTGACTTTCATCTTTCTTTGAACTCAACTCCTGGACCTCCCTGTTTACACACATAACCAAACTACCTAAATGAATACATTATCATTTTATTTGTATAATTAATAAACAAATTAATTACATTGTCAGTTTTCGTAATTCCTCCTCATAATCCCTGTGAAGAGACCAAAAAAATTAAACCATCTATTAGACCTTCAAACTATTTTGAAAATGAACATTATATAATAATCTTTTGAATATAGTTAAGTTTTATCACCTTTTGATATTTGAAATTACTTCTTGTAGATTCCTGATTTCTTTTGCCATAATGGGATCCTGGACCGGAGAATCACCGGCCTTCCAACCAGGTGGTGGAATCCAGAAAGGGTCCTTCACTCCAGCATCTTTCCTGATTTTAAGAAGATTTGCACTTTCAAGCCAGTATCCATTGCACCATCGGCATTGTGTGATCTCGCTTCAAATCTAAGCGCAAGCCTCGTAATTGGACTCTACATCATTGCTTTTTTCTCCTTCATTGCTTCTAGAAGATTCAATTCAAGCGAAAAACATTTATCTCGGAATCACAATCTGAAATAGAAAGAACGATTCAACAAACGACATATAACAAATTGTTTTTTGAAAGATTAGGGTTACAGATTTAGAAAAACCCCCAAATCTAACTTTAGGGTTTATGAATGAATTTAAACGTGAAAGTTCTAATTAAATTAGAGGCATATGAACCTAAAAATTCAAGAAAAACAAAATAATGAATCAGAGATCGATGAATTACCAGATCGGAGCACTCGAGGTGAGAGTCGTTCTTGATATTGAGCCGGTGAAACTGAATGCGACCACTCCGTGGAAGAGAGTCCGATTCAATGAAGAAGCAACAGATGAAACAAACAACCCAAAGGATTGACTGAGAGATGAATCGGCAAGGTGAAATACAGATTAAGATCTAGGGTTTTTATTTGAAATAGGATTTAGAAGGGAAGTAATTCATGTTAATGAAAAAAAAGATGCGATATAACACTATGTGAAAGGAGAAAGAGCGTTCTCTTATTTTGCCGCTCAAATGAAAAGCATATGGATTGTAAGAATCACACGTGGCAATAAGATGTTTAAGATCATGCAATGTGGCATAAGTTGGTTTTGCTTTATTAGAAGTAGTAGATCATATGGTATCAAAAAAAGGTCTTTCGAAGTATGAGAAAAGTCATGGATAAAGTAATGCATACTGAACAACTTCAATACTTTAACAGTTCACTTATGTTTTTCGCCAAAGTGAATGACAACAGGTTTTTTGAGAATTTCGGATGTGAAATGATGATCCATATACTTTCTTTGCAAGAACTGTGAAGAACAACATCTATTAATTACAAAAAAATAAATAAATGACTAATTTATATTACAAATAGCTTACCAGATTGCCAAGTTCTGGGAATAACATAACATGATGAAACTCATTCTTCAAATCATCTTCACGATCATATTTGTAATGACGATTTTTGAAAGTGTTATCTTTGACGACTTCAAATACAATATCGTTGTTTTCAACACCAAGACTGTTAACAACTTTAGCCCAACCGTTACAGATACAGTATCAAATCAATGTCGGTTTGACTATAGCCGTCCAAAAATCATCACCATTTGTCTTGAGAATGACAGACACAGGATAGTCTTGTAGTCCAATGTCCAAATTATACGATGTTGGTAAAGGTTGTATATGTGAATACAAATGTAAGTATGCCTTTACGGAAAAAAAATATGAAAAAACGAACTTACATAATACATATATGTAGTATGTGATACAAAGTTAATCTATAAGAAAGAATTACCAGTGCTGATTGTGTAGAGTCCAAAACATAACTGAAGAAGCAACGATGAGTTGCTATTAACCACATTAATAAAGAAAAATTAAAAAGTTGGAAACATATTAGAGTATCAGGTAAACACAAAATTATCTTAACAATCAACGTTAAATATACTTTTAGGGATTATAATTATACAAAAATGCACTTCCTAAGCTGGTGTACATCTATAATTATACTGGCAAAATCATGGTTTCAAAAAATACCAGCACATATCATGGTATCAAACAAATCATAAAGCAAAATAAATATATAATCAAGCCATACAATAGAAACAAAAAACACACAAAATAAATATACTTTTAGGGATTATAATACCATTAAACAGCAAACCCTTACAGTGTCATTTAATTTGAATATAATTTGCTGTTAGGGTTACATATATTATCACTTTTAGGGTTTATCATACAATTATACAACTAACCCTATCACTAACATTTAATTTGAATATACCAGCTCTTATGGTTTCAAATATTGTAAAAAAAACCCCCAAAATTGGTAGTAAACGGAAACACTATATGAATACACAAATCAAAGAAAATAACGGGAAGAAAGATTAATTTGAAACTTTGAATAAAAATTACTTACATGGCTACATATATCATCCAAAAAACCCCAAATTAGGTCATAATCAGATTCAATTAGATGAATAGACAAAGCAAATAAAAACGCCACAACATAGAATCATTATAATTAAACAAAATCCTTGAAAGAAAACAAAGATTGAATAGAGGAAATCATACCCATTGATGTAATGGAATCACGGCAAAGAACTGGACAGTGTAGAAGACGGCATAGCAGAGATCAATTAGGGTTTTTTAGTTGAAATTCAAATGAAGAAGCAAAGGATCTCAATGATTTTGGTAGGTTGGATTGATTGGAGAGAGATAATGAAGAGGCGGTTTCACAATTAAATGAAGGAGAATGAAGGAAAAACTTGTTTGAGAAGCCGCTTATTACTGAGAAAAGGAATTGCCGCTTAAAATCAATTAGGGAGGAGTATCACATTGCCACGTGGCATCTAGTAGCTTAAGTTCATGCCATGTGGCATAAGTTTGTTTTGTTTTATTATAAGGTATAGATTTATTTATTTATTTATTTATTTATTTATTATTATTATTATTATTATTATTATTATTATTATTATTATTATTATTATTATTATTTTGACTATCATCACTACTAGGTTTTTTTCCGTCGCACGTTGCGGCGAAACGTAGCAAATGATAATCTAAAACAAACATAATTTGAAAATGTAACATGTTTAGAAAGCCAAACTGTTACAATCGGTTCAGTTTATCATCGTAGCATTTTACGATACCAAATAAATATTTTATTTTTTAATATAAATTCGTTTTTAATAAAACTTATATTAATGGTGGGTAAAAATTAAGCACAACTACGTACTTAAGTTTTTAGGAAAAAAAAAAAACTAATGAACATAAGTTATTAAAGAAATATCAAATTAATTGATAAAGTAAAGATGATTTAGAAAAAGAAAAAAGAATTATTAAAAACAAAATAAATGATAAAGAAAATATGGTTTTAGAAAACGAAAAAATGAAAATACGTTAAAAGCTAAAAGTAAATAGAAAAAAATGAAAATATGTTAAAAGTTAAAAGTAAATATTAAAAATGATATATTGATATAATAAAATATTAAAAGGTTATATATTATTTTAAATTTAAAATTACTATTCAGGGTTATTCGAAAATATATATATATACTTTTGTTGTTATTTTACTATGATTGTAGCATGGAGGCAATGCAGCTAGTATTGTTGCTACAGAAATGGAAGTAGCGGTACAAGGGCTGGTAATGAATGTTTTGTGAACAATCTGTGAACCGTTCAGCAAAAATTTCTTTATACTCGTTCGTTTAATAATAAATGAAAAAACACTAATAAGAAATTTTGTTCGATAAGTTAAACAAACGAACATGAATAGAGGTTACGTTCGTTTATGTTCGTGAATGTTCTGTAATGTGTTCATTGTTCGTTTGTGTTCGTTCATTTAAAAGTTTTTTTTATGTTATATTCTTATTTTATTGGTTTTAGTTTTTAAAAATTTTAAACTATACTATACACCTCCGCCAACACTCTCATTTAACCATTTCAATTTCAGTTTGTGATAAAGCTTGACAAACTTATTTTTGTGTTGATTATGCTTATGATAATGATATCAACTATGTTCGGGCAATTATGTTAAGTACTTATTTATTTTTAGGGATTCCTCGTAGACTTTCTTATGAAAAATACATATTTTATTTTAAAATGAATATATAATGGTCGTTTATGTTCATAAACATTTGTTTGCATTCGTTCACGTTTGATAAATATGAATGTTCATTTAGTTGTAATGAGTATGAGACCCTAACCAACATGGTGCTACTAAAGGCTTGTAGCTTGGGGTACCAAGGTGTGTTATAAACGTCGAGAGTTTTAGTCTCATGATGAACATTAGTGTTGATTTATTGAGAAGATAGTTTTCATGGATAGCTTGAATCTTACTTAGACTATTTATTAGCTATTAAAAAAAATTGAACTATTTAGCATAACATCGTCCAAGATGGTCATCATTTTTTACAAACAGAGACAGTTGGAATAAAATACAAATAAAAAACAATTAAAATAACTAGTTTAATTTTGGTTATTTTTGTATCTAGCATCTTAGATTATCCTAAAGAGTAAACTGCTAAAATCGTCCCTGTGGTTTGACTCAAATTGCTAGATCAGTTCAAAATCAACTTTTTATGCTAAAACAGTCCCTGAGCCTAGTTTCTGTTGCTATTTCAGTCCAATAAATTAACACCGTTAGAACCTCCGTTAATGAATGGGTAAAACTGCTAAATTCGTCCCTGATGTTTGATTAAAGTTGCTAGATTAGTCCAAAATCAAGTTTTTTGAATTTGTTAATTATAAACTTATTTAGGTATATAATTTTTCTAGACTTGCATTAATTTTTTGAATTTGTTAATTATAAACTTATTTAGATTATAAACTTATTTAGGTATATAATTTTTCTAGACTTGCATTAATTTTTTGAATTTGTTAATTATAAACTTATTTAGATTATAAACTTATTTAGGTATATAAATCATTAATATCACAAGAGAAAAAATCCTTTTGTTAGTTATTTTGAAAAATTATTTGTTAGTTATTTTGATTATTATTATTATTATTATTATCATTAAATGTTTACTAATTATATACTTAAGTATTTAAACAAGATAATAATTAATTTAATTTAAATAAAATTAGTTTTAAAAATATAAATGTACGTAATTTAACCGGCCCAGCCTTAAATACTGATTTTATTTTGATGTTGTTGTTGTTGTTACCATGTAAATATTTAGTATTTATTTAAGGATTTAAATAAGACAACAGTTAATTTAAACAATATTTAGTTATGAAAAATACAAACATTATATGTAAATTTAAATATTAAGAAATTAACATAATTTTTATTTTTTTTATTTAATTCGTAATATTTAATGTTTAATATTTATCAATTATTTTAATTTAATATTTGTATTATAAAGTTCTTTTATTCATTTTTTCTACTTAATTAAGTGGTTTCTTATTTAATAATACTTATCATTCAGGTGAGGTCGGACAACATGTCGTGCCAAAAGAGCTACATTCTGTTTATATTTTTATAACTAAACACAAATTTAAATTATATATTTAGGGTAGACTTGTAATTTATCTTAAATTTTAAGACATTTAAGAAAATATATAATGCATTTGGTACAAGTATTGATGCATTAAGAACCTGTCATTTACCATTTTTTTTCTCTTGTGATATTAATGATTTATTCAACGAACATAAATATAACTGGACCCGCCTTAAATAAGTTTATAATCTTGTGATATTAATGATTTATATACCTAAATAAGTTTATAATCTACATAAGTTTATAATTAACAAATTCAAAAAACTTGATTTTGGACTGATCTAGCAACTTGAATCAAACCTCAGGGACGAATTTAGCAATTTTACCCATTCATTAACGGAGGTTCTAACGGTGTTAATTTATTGGACTGAAATAGCAACAGAAACTAGGCTCAGGGACTGTTTTAGCAAAAAAAGTTGATTTTGGACTGATCTAGCAATTTGAGTCAAACCTCAGGGATGATTTTAGCAGTTTACTCTATCCTAAAAGTTGCATTTTTTGGTAAAAATTAATTGAAATTTATTTAATTTTGTATAACGACTCAAATTCAGTAATACATGTTTACTTATCCATAAATGACCAATGTCAAATGTGGCCAAACAAAAACATACAAAATTAGTAACTTGTACAATTACAAAAACTAAAACATCAAGCAGCAGCCAAGAAAAACTATGTTAATTTAGGTGTCTTCTGCATATCGATTAAACCGAATGAACTCTCCCGGATTGACTTGAATCCATAATTATTCTTAATTTGGTGCCAATTTGTCACATAAAGATTGATATGCAGCACTACAGACCTTGAATTTCTCCTCTGCAATAGCCTGTTCAAATACAACAATTTATAATTTTAATACGGGTCGGGTTAACAATCACCAAAGAGTATTTAAGGATTGAAACCTCATAAATTAATTTATTAAAGAAAACATATCATTATTTCAACATGTTATTTTAAAATCTTCTTGACAAAAAGTGTACGCATGCCAGTCCAATCTGAACTGACCCAGAGTACATGGACGGTCCCTGTGGTTTACCAAAATTTTGGATTTGGTCCCTAGCGTTCCAAAATTACACTGATGGGGTTTGCATTTTGTAACGATTTAGCCTCCAGCTTTTTTTCCAAAAGTACATGGATGGTCCTTGTAGTTTGCACTTTGTAACACATTTAGTCCCTAACTTGGACCTGCTAATAGTCTAAAACCTTTAGATTTGTTGGCTAGGGTAGGGACTAAATACGTTACAAAGTGCAAACCAGAGGGACCATCCGTGTACTTTACTCTAAAAATTACCTTGGAAGAACCATTGTGCCGATCTGGATGCCATTTTAGTGCACAAGCCCGGTATCTGGAAAACACAAATGTTCATAACAAATTCAATTTACGCCTTCAATAAAATTCAAAACTGGAAAATAAACATTTTTCTAATTAACGATAGTGATAAATCTTTATAAATTGTAATATCATTATGGAAAATATTTAGAAAAGCTTACGCATTTTTGACATCGTCAAGGCTTAAAGGGCCAGAACCATTCAAACCAAGGGCAATTCTGTCTTTTCTTAAATCAGTTTCCGATATTACCGACTCATCATCATCATCATCCTCATCGTCGTCTTCATCATCTTCTTCAAACTGTCGTCTCCATTTCCATGAAGCCCGATTATTATTATAATTATAATAGCCTGATGAGCTCTTTGGTGATTCATCGTTTATAAACGACCAAAAGTAAAACCCGGGATTAGAACCAAAAGCAGATCGAAAAATCGTCTCGACTTCTTCATCATCTTCGTAAAACTGAAATCCTCCTGAAAAGTAATACGGAAACAAGTTTTAAACCGGAACTCATAACGTTCGATTAATTCGTTTGTTTGTTTCTTTATTTCTATTTTGTGTAGTTTGTCTTATTGAGACCCTAAACAAAACAATGTAACTTTTAGAAGCATATGAATTTTCTTCATTAAATCACTACTCATGACGGAAGGATACTTACTTTTGCGGGCCCTACCCTGGGCACCCTTAC
The DNA here is from genome assembly GCF_002127325.2 of Helianthus annuus. Lineage (NCBI taxonomy): Eukaryota > Viridiplantae > Streptophyta > Magnoliopsida > Asterales > Asteraceae > Helianthus > Helianthus annuus. The sequence continues at coordinate 62,425,065 of NC_035433.2, read as the reverse complement.
CATTGGCCTGGGTCCCACTGAATCCTCGGGGCCCACCACCATTAAGATTTCTAAACCATGAGTTTCGATGACTTGAAGATGGCTCAAATTCGTCACGCTCATAACAGCCCTAAATATATGGAAACACAGCAACATTTAATAAATATTTCATAAACATGATGAAAATAATTAATATATACCGCACCAATTTTACCGAATAAAACAAATCAAAACTGATATTTATACGTGTGTGATTATAGGATTTATTTACCTGAAAAAGATTTTCGGCAAAGGCATTAACATTCCTCAGCATTTCTTGTTTAGAATAAAACTTTCTTTGTCTTCTTCCATTGAAGTTGGGTCTCTGAAAACACCATCAAGAAATCAATAATCGATATCAACTTTCAACATTAAACAAAACAAGACCAAAATAATCTTTTATGTAGTTTACTTAGAATATTAAGAAGTAGGAACGCAAGATAAGCATTTTCTTGAAAACTCTGCTTTGCAAGTTTACCGAATGACCGCATAAGTAACTAGTAACGGAAAAATATATATTAATATGCAAAACTAACTCAAGAAAGCAACTCACAAAAGCTAAGGGTGCGTTTGGTTCACGGAAAGTTTTGTAATTGGAATTGGAATTTGAAGGAACGGGATTTGGAATTTAAACATTACAATGGGATTGGAAATTGTTGGAATTGGAATCTCAATTCCATTTTTAGATATGTTTGGTTCTCGAATGAATTGGAATCTATCACCCCGGCCCCCACCATCCCCGGTTTGGGTCGAAATAGTATGGGTCGAAACGGTGCGGGTTCAAATGGTAAACGGTACAAGTCGAAATGGTGCGGGTTCAAATGGTAAACGGTTCGGGTCGAAAATGGTACAAGTCAAAATGGTTCGGGCCGAAACGGTACGGCTCAAATCGATTTGGGTCGAAACGGCATGGGACAACGTCAACCGCTCTAAGATTCCAATGAATTGACTTGAATACCTTCACATGCAGGAAGGATTTTGAATTCCTTTAGTTAAAGGAATATGAAGGAAGTCATGCCCAATTCCTTTGTCAACCAAACACATGAAGATTGGAATTGAGATTCTAATTCCAATAAATTATGTGAACCAAACATCTTTCAAGAGTTGGAATTCAAATTCCAATAAATTCCATTGAATTCCAGCAAACCAAACAACCCCTTAAATCCCGGGGAAATGAAATTAGAATTTGAAAACTTTCTTTTAGAAATTGTGTTTGGTTGGTTTTTGATGGAATTAGAATTAGAAAACATTCCTTCAAATTCCATCAATCAAAGGAATTTAACAATCCTTCCTATATGGGAGAGACTTATAAATTTTCCAAAGGAAAGTTTCAAGATTACCAAAATAAGCACATCTTTCCATTATTCACCTTCTTATTATATCTAGGGGTCGAGCCGGAGGTCTCACTGGAAGCAGCCCCTCTATTCCTAAGGGGTAGAGATAAGACTGTCTACATCTTATCCTCCTCGGACCCTACCTTTGCTTTGCTATTGGTGGGATTTACTGAGTATGATGATGATGATGATTATATCTAGGAGTGAGGTTATACAGGGTAATTTTGTAAATGATTTGTTTTTGCATTCAAATTCCCTCAACAATTATACAAACCAAAGCACGACACTAATTTCTATTGAAATTAATTCCAATTCCTCCAAATTCCAATTTCTTTCAAATATTCCAATTCCGTTGTAAATATTTCATGAACCAAATGACCCCTAAGTTTGTTTAGGGAACTCATACTCATGAGAAAATCACGCCTTTTTAGACCGTAATAGCTCCATTTCTCTTCTCATTAAACGATACTAAGTGAAAAATATTTTGACTATAACTCTTAAGAAATCGATGTAAATTAAAACAATCAGTACAACAAGGTCAAGCAATTGACTAACTAAAATCTTGAAAAGAAATGGTCATGTCCAAGGTTCTTAGTTTCTTACCCGTGAGGAGCTCCTATAAGAACGGCCAACCTGCTCAAATTTCAAGAGGAAGAAAAGGGTGCAATTAGGAAACTAACTCAAATTCACAATGCTAGTTATGCTTATGCATACTCAAGTCAAAATTATTTTATGTTCTTCATTTCGATGGAGTCTTACAAAGCTCTAAACTTTTTTATTTCATATCGAAATCACTTCTTGAATCAACGATATGGATGCTAATGGAGCAACACCATGCTTATATAGGAAACATACAAATCAAAAATCAATTCCTTATAGCATATAGGCCCAATATTTCAATCTAGCAATACCAAAACCACACAAACTGCTAATTATGTGTAGATCATTCCCCTAATCCATAGTTGTTAATGGAGAATAGCGACAAATAGCGATAAGGTACCTATATGCTACATAGCGAACAGCGATAAATAGCGGGCGGCTATTTTATAAAATAGCGATACATTAGAAAAGATATTTAAAAAAAATTTATATGTATATTATATCAAAATTACCCTGGTATATACTATATATATGATGCTATTTTACATGTATATTTAACGAAAACCTAAAATCCATCTATTTTATAGCTATATTTAATTGCTATTTATATTTAAAAAACAAATAAACTGTCGCTATTATCGCTACAGCCCTAATAGCGAGCCTAGACCTATACGCTACGTAGCGAGCTATAGCGACCGCTACGCTCGCTATTGACAACTATGCCCTAATCGGATTCTTATGAGAATTGTTAAAGAACCTCACAAATTAAAACTCAATCCCTCAGGCAATCAAGTAACTAACCCATGAATTTAATGGTATTCATTTGCTCTAATCTTAACCGAGCCGGGGGTCTCACTGGAAGCAGCCTCTCTATTCTTACGGGGTAGAGGTAAGGCTGTCTACATCTCACCCTCCTCAGACCCTACATTAGCTTTGCTATTGGTGGGATATACTGAGTATGATGATGATGATAATGATTGCTCTAATCTTACTTATACATCGAAAGATTGATTTTTTGGCAATTTTTCTAATCACCCAGATGGAAAAAGAAACAATTCTAATCTTACTTGTGGACAAAAAGATCGATCTTTTTGTAATCATTCTAACCACCCAGATGACAACAAAAAATTCTAATCTTACTTGAACAACAAAAGATTGATTTTTTTGCAATTTTTCTAACCACCCAAATGACAATAAACAATTCTAATCTTACTTATACATATAAAGATTGATTTTTTTTGCAATCTTTCTAACTACCCAGCTGACAAAATCCAAGAATAAAAACAGGATAATCAAACAAATCAAATTAAAATACATGAAACTAAAGAAAGGAGATTACAGATTCCCAGTGGGTGCGTCGTCGACGATCAAGAACAGGGGTTGAATGAAAGAGAGCGGCTTTGAGATGAAAAGGGGCGTTGTTGTTTAAGTTAATTAGGGCTAGTTTGGTTGCCCTGTTCATATCTGCAATCACAAAGAAAATGAAGATGAAGATGAAAATAAGAAGTACACAGGGATGCAATCGATGGTTACCTCGTACTTCTATGGAGGAAAAATGGAAGGTTGATGTTTCAACCATTTGGAAGGATGATAATTATTTAGGGTTTTATTTTTTGTTGAGATTTTTTTTAGTTCAGTATTTTTAATTTGTGAGTAAATTACTTTTTACTACTTGTTTTTTAATAGTTTAACCATTTGAGTTTAAAGTAAAAATATTTAACGCTCTCTAAACGTTTTTCTTATAACCATTTGAGTCTTTTTGAGTCTAAATTTTAACCTTTCGAGTCCACTTTTTTTTTATCAAAATTGGACTCAAAATGTTATAAAATGAACGGTTAGGGACTCGGTGCGTTAAACTTTTTGATTTTGGACTTAAGTGGTTAAAACCACTAAAACACAGTGATGGGTAGTCTGTAGGACGACCCTTAAGGGTTATAAAAGATAATTTAATCCCGCATTTAGTCATGTTTTTATTTTGAATTAGATAACTACGGTTGCTCATGTCTTAGGTGTGTTCGGGGCTTTAAAGGTGTGGAAATGCAGATTCGGATGGAAGTCGGTTGATTTGGAGATTCATGTGGCTGATTGAAGAAACAAAGAACAAGATTCCAGTCGCTACCGTAGCTTACGATAGCTACCCTAAGCTACGGTAGCCTCCAGATTCAAGTTCCTCCACCGTAAGGCAGTAGAGATCCAACGTATGAGTCTGAAAGCTACCGTAAGCTACGGTAGCCACCATAGCTTACGGTAGTGACTAAGCCAAAGTGTAACTCCCTTCTTTAATGGTCATTAGTTGAGACTTTTGAGGATTCCAATCATTGTACCCGTTTTGGAGAGCAGCTAGGGCGAATTTTGGGTGTTCTTGGTGATTGTTGAAGATTACAAACATTTGGTTTATGTTTTTGATTTCCATGAACAATAATCTTAATGTTATGATGATTCATCGCGCTATGAGAGGCTAGTTTTGTCACACCCCAAAAAATACCCCAAACGGACACCCCCGCGAGGCGTGTGACGTACCAGGATCTAGCCACCAATCACATTGAACTCATACAAGATTTTTAATAAATCTTTCACTCATTAAATAATGTGTTACAAAACTCTGTTTATAATTCGTTGTGTTCAGCGGAAGCATATTACAAAGTTTAATCAAAACCAAAACATATGTAACCAACTAATCTTGTTTCAAGTTTCCATGTATCTCGACCCATGACCACTCCAACATCCCAGATAGCAAGTTCCACATCCACACATACCTATAACCTGCGAGCATGCACACAAGTGTATCAGACAACGCTGGTGAGTTCATAGTTTTACGAAAACGTTGGTTACCAAGTTTTTAGTTAGTCCATTGAAGTTAATTCCGGAAGTAATGTTGAAAACAATGTTGATAATACCCCAATACAAGACGGCTTCTGATTATTTTGCCCTTTCTCCAATGCTCCTATCAAAGCATTGGTCATGACTAGGTCATTAGTTCAACACCCGTCCTCCCAGGAACGGGGTGAGGTTGCCAAACCTACGTAGCGCTACTAACTAATACCATGTTACCTTCCCAGTAACCAACAACACGGAGGGACTTTAAGGGTGATAGGAAGAGTATATTATCCAACATTCCCGTTTTTACCCAAAAGACTTATCCCACCCCGGGATACCCACTGACTGTCCCAACCACCGGGACGCATGCTCAAGAGAGATGAACTCACCTTTGATTTGCTCGGTAAGATTATCTACTTAATTACCAGTTGAACAAACACGCCCTAAAAGAGTTACCGATTACAGTCAGTTTCGTATGCATATATCGTATATTCTCCGTACACATACGCAGTTAACAAGTAAGTAAGCACATATAAGCACTCAAGTTACAACAAGTGTTTGAACCATAAATATACTCATGTCATAAGCTCGTATTACACAATTTCCAACAGTTAGGCAATTTTAAGTGTTCACATAATAAAGGCAATTTCCCTTTTTCTATGATAATCATACAAATCAATTTTACACACATCGTTTATCATCTCAATTATAAGAGACACATACATACAAGTAATTTCCAAGTTGGTGGCTGCAATTATAAAAAGGAAAACATGTGAGGACCCCCCTTCAACCTAGCCTATGCGCCACCCACATAGAGATCGCATGAAGGGCCTTTACTTGTCACTTCTCTATACCTTAATTAATGCACTCAATGGATTCTGACATTACATAAAAATTCTCAATTCTCATGCATGGACTTATCACACTATCACCATCAATCCTAAAAATAGTCAACATGTTCATGGTCTACATATAAAACTTCCTATTGAGCCGATGTCAAGAGCCAATCATACTTGGGCAGTTGGGTCGATAATTCTGCCAACCATCATGTGTACCCCTCATCAATTTTTAATGCAAACTTGAATCTTGTACCAAGTGTTATTGTATGATTGGACCAAAGATCCACTAGCCAACACCAATCTTGATTTAATTCATAATCAGTATACATGACACAATACATGAAAACATGGAGATCACACTTAGATTACATGCACATATCGATGTCAATCAGCACATAAATTCATACTACCCTTGCCGGTTTAACATGATTTCCTAACAACCCTAGATCACATGAAATCTCATAACACAAGGAGTAAACATCGAATCAAAAGGTGCCAACGTACTAACCGTGAGACGCGGAGATAGAAAAGAACAGTTGAGGAGGAGCGTTGGAACGAGAAAGAGAGGTGTGCGGCTTCGAGAAGAGAGCTTGATGGATTCATGGGGTTGCCGTCTAATATGTATGTGGTTGAAAGGGAATTAGGGCTTGTAATGCAAGGAGGTTATAGACAGCCTCACATGCATCTCACGTATAAAAGGGGCTGGTGGACTGGGCTCCGTAACAGTTGGGCCGAGGGTAACAATGTGTGCAGCTTGTGTTGGACTAACTAGCCAATATCATAAGCACATCCACACCGGAGTGTGCGGGTCGGGTGTGTAGTGTGCGAGGTGAGGTGTTGAACATTATCGACTAGCAATTCCTAATACATACACAAGTAAATTCACATCATTCGCGCGCAACGAGTATCCTCTCTTAAGTTTAGCAAGTTCAGTGTTTCACAACAACAAGATAAAAATGCCTTGGAAATGCGGGTTGTCACAAGTTTCGTTGGTGATCATCCTAGGTGGAAGGTTTGTTAAGACACTTTGTTTGTGTTTTGAATTTCTAGAATAATGAACTTTATAATGCTTGTTTGGTTTGTTATGGTGTTTGGATATTTGTATGTAAAGTATTAATTTGTGTTTGACCGTAGTTTAAACCATACGTTCTTGGTGTCGTTGGTAATCGAGATATCATGGGAGGGATTAGGGTTGGATATTAGTTAATTGGTCATCAGGTAATAATCTCGCGTTCTAGAAATCCGAGTACTTAGTTCCCTTTTATCACAAACAAGTAACCAAACATGAGTCATGTCTATGTGTTTTGTGTTTGTATATTTTAAAATTAAAAAAAAACCATGTATCTAATTCACCATACATAAAAGTAGAAAGACGTTTCTACGTGATATGTGAGGTATGTAAATGATAAATATATTTGAATTAAATCATACTGGTTATCATATTATAATATTTTTTTGAAGGGTAAATTTGGATCACTGACATACCATTGGAGTATCATCGTGTCCTCAGCGAAACCATCCGGTCATATTCACTTCCACTAGCCATAATGCCTATGCACCAATTCAGGAGGAAACCCAATAAATATGGGAAAACCCCCTGTAAAAATCGAACCCATAACCTATTGGTCCCAAAGTCTTATCCCACCCCAAGATGTCACTAGAGTATAAAGCCATGAACCATATTTATTTTGAACGGCAAATTTGGATCACTGACGGACTGCTGGAGTATCATCGTGCCACTAGCAGAATCACCCGATCATATCCATCTCCACTAGGCAATAATGCCTATACACCAATTCAGGAGGAAACCCAATAAATCTGGGAAAACCCCCTTTGTGGGAATCGAACCCATAACCTAATGGCCATAAGCCATGAACCATATTACAAAATAAAATATCAACAAACTTTTGGCCTAGCACTACAACAATAATTGACTTGTTTTGATCCAAGTGACATCAAGGTGGTTTTTGGGCATCTGCTTTAAAATAGAAAAAGAAATTGCATTTGCTTCAAGTTATAAATATATTACCAAATAGGATGCACACAAAGATATATCATTGAACGGGAACAAGTTTTTTTTTTAATTCCCATAATCTACTACTTCTAATAAAGCAAAACAAGCTTAAGCCACATGGCATTAGCTTAAGCCATTACTTGCCACGTGGCAATTGCTTAGACTACTTTTTTTTTGTTTTTCCGCCAAAACCATCATCCTTAGCTTCTTTAATAAGCTTCACTTCACTCCAAAACCCTAATACCTATCTTCTGCATCCGGTTCTTCCTTCTTCATCGGTTGATCTTCGAAAAAAATAGGTATGTTATTTTTCTTTTCCCTCTTCGATTTTTCTTTGTCATTGTTAAACACTATCTATTTCTTCCTTAAACCCTAGATATCATCTATCGATCTTTAATATGTTATTTGCAATCTCCTGAACCCTATATCTCTTCATCTTCAATCGCGAGTGGAAGCAACCAGTTCTTATTATGCGGCGTATAAGGTATGTATCCGTGTTTTCAATTTTCTTTTTGCGGCGTTGTTGGTGTCTGGAATACCTAGCCGCCGCCTCTTCTTAGGGTTTCAGTGATTTCTAACTTATGCATTCATCAATACCTATATTCATTTCTTGAGTGCTTCTGTGATATTTTTCAAGATTTGGTGCTTTTTGAAAGATGGGATCCATCACTGTCTTCTCCAAACGATTCAACAAATAGGTAACAATTCTTCAAATATCGATTCATGTTTGATAATGTCGCTTCCTGTTTGATGTTCTCTATCATATGTTCATCTTTAGGTTTTCCGATTAAATTCACGTATTGAAGTAGATTTTGAGCAATTGTCAGAGGTGACGTTGTTTGCTGACACTTTTACAGTTCAACAATTGGGAGTGATGATTTGGCATACCAGAAAGGTTATAGTACAGATTATTGTTTAAGCTTAAGCAATGTTTCATCCATCATTCTCTATTTAAATCCTTAAAATTGTGATGTCTTTGTTGACAACAGGTCCTTTAGAGGGCTGATCATTCTTCCAATCGATTGCAAGCAGGTTCGTTTTCCATAGATTTGGTGTTATTTTGAGTCTTCTTTATCGTTCTTTAGATAAATTGTTTTGACTGATTATTTCAAAATTTGAATTTTTGAAATTTATATCAATTATGGATACTTATCAAAGTTGTCTAAATTGTAACGTATTTCCAAATTTATCAAGATAACTTATATTAACGTTTTAATTGCTTCCAAATTTTGTGTTAGTTTCCATAATTTTCGATAATCACATTAATTTTCAAGTTTCTCAAAATTTGTTCTTCTTCTTTTTTTTTTTTTGTAGATCATTCCACTTATTCTGCAGATATGTAAACTAAATTTGATTGTTATGTATTTTAAATGTTTAATCGCACTTTTTTTAATCATTTTTATGTATTTTTTGTGATTGAATTTTTTTCACAATCATTTAGATATTGATTATATTATGAATATATTAACCTCATTGGTTTTGAATTTAAGTTTGAATAATATTTAACTATTTAGGTAAATTGTTTTGACTGATTATTTCAAAATTTGAATTTTTGAAATTTGTATCAATTATGGATACTTATCAAAGTTGTCTAAATTGTAACGTATTTCCAAATTTATCAAGATAACTTATATTAAAGTTTTAATTGCTTCCAAATTTTGTGTTAGTTTCCATAATTTTCGACAATCACATTAATTTTCAAGTTTCTCAGAATTTGTTCTTCTTCTTTTTTTGTAGATCATTCCACTTATTCTGCAGGTATGTAAACTAGATTAGATTGTTATGTATTTTAAATGCTTAATCGCACTCTTTTTAAATCATTTTTCTGTACTTTTGTGTTGCTGATGATGATTTAAAGTTTTCAAATCTAATCTTATTAATGGATCTATTCTTGATGTCTTTGAAAGAGTGATGCTTTTACTGTTTTTTTTTTATTTTTTCATGGTTAACCCTAAATTTTATGCCATTGCCGGACTATTAAACTTCGTCGGACATGTTAATCAAAAGTTTTAGTTTTATTGTTTTTTCCTATTTTTTATCCGGTATAATGTTTGGTTTCATACTTTATGCTCATTTAATTTTGGCTGTATTTTTTAGTTACTAATAAATTTGGTATTGTATTAATTTCCGGAAAATTTGTAGTGTTTCTATAAATAAATTCATTTACGTTTTTCGAAACCCCTCCTTTTGTTTGCTTTATATTTTTTCCCTCTCTTATGAGTTTGTTTCTATGTCGGTTGGTTTTGCTTGGCAAGGTTAGGCTTTCATAATAAGTTTGCTTGATTTACGGGATTGGATAATAGTGATTTGATTTTCAGATTTTAAATTTTAAATTTTGAAATCAATCATTATTTTAAATTTAAATTTTGAAGTAAACCATTATTGTGTTTGATTTTAAATTTTCAATTTCGAAGTCAATTATTATTTTAGATTTAAATTTGAAAGTTTGCCATTAATGTGTTTGATTTTAAATTTCGAATCTGTAAATTGAATTTAAATTTGAAAAGTTAGACTTTCCTAATAAGTTTGCTTGATTTACGGGATTGGATATTAGTGATTTGATTTTCAGATTTTAAATTTTGAAGTCAATCATTATTTTAAATTTAAATTTTGAAGTAAACCATTATTGTGTTTGATTTTAAATTTTGAACGCTTTGAAATCTTGATGTTTTTTTATGAGATGCTTTGACTATATTATTTGTAAATTTAGGGATGCTTCAAGTCTTCTTCGACTATTGTTTTTGTACTCGAGTTGCATATCTAATTCAAATTGTGTTTTGTAATTTTAGGTGATGAGCTTTTTTCAGACTCCTTCCCCTACAAGGAACTCTTGAATGGGATCCTATGAGAAGTTGAAGAAAAGGTATATATCTTGCACCTTTCTTTATCTATATCTATATATCTATATATCTTAAATGGGATCCTATGGGAAATTGATCTTATTCGATTCACTGATGTATATTCTTCTCCTCACCATTTTGTTCCATTAACCAACTCATGCGTGCTCTTATGTTTGATACTCGATCTTATTCCAGTGATTAATATCCGCTTGAGTAACCCAATCTGAGTCTGATTTTTTCGTTAACGATTCAGGTAAACTTTCCGATTTGGGTTTTCTGCAAGGCTAATCATCTAAATTAATTTGTTACTTTTTATGGTTTACATCCTAAACCCCAGTTTTACACTATCTCATGATAATCTTTCTTCGTTTTTTAGAATCTGATCAAATAGGGCCATAATCTGAAGAAATGTGTTTAAGCTACGACAAGGTGTGTATAACATTATGATTGATATTATAAAAAAAATAACTATAACAGTTTCTCTTCCTGTAATTTTGTATAGCATTATTTATAAAATGATTACAGGTATGATAAAAAAATATAAAAGCTGCTCTTCCTGTCTTTTGTTCGCTTCACGTATCTTCGCTAAATCAATATGTTGGAAGGTTTGTGTATGTAGAATTAGTCTGCATACGCTCACGAAAAAAAATGTCGATTTATATTGTATTTCTCATGACAGTATGAAGGCTATGTTTAAGGATAAATTATAAGATCTTCAAAGGGGTCGATGCTTTTCAAACTAAAATATTGCAAGACATTAAGGAGGCTACTCTCTGGTGGATGGTTAATAGATCGATAGGCGTCAATCTCTCAATCTGGTCCACTTTCTCTGGTTTAGACTTTGGTTAGTGTATGTGTATAGAATTTTTTTTTAAAGTGATTAGATGTGTAATGGGGTAAGAGTATTTTGGATGTATCTTAGTGTGTTTTTTTTCGAAGCTTAATTGTTGTTTGTATGCCTCTTTTGGTGATTAATTAAGTTTGGTTTACTGAAAAAAAAAAACGCAATTTCAACCGTTTTTACCTAACGGGTGATTTGCTTTATATTTATCTCTAATTGCTCAATTAGGTAAACTTTGAAAAATTGTTTAAAGACGGACTTATGATTAGTTTGTTTGTATTTATTTTATGTATAGATGTCAAAAGATATTTAGAGGATAACCTGTGATTAACTCGATTAAAATAGGTTGTGATGAAATGAGTCTTTTTTTTTTTTTTTTTTTTAAATGGGTCTTTTCAAAATTGGTGAGGCTGTGGTATAAATGAAGCTTTTCAAAATCATATTAGATATTACACACTTAGAATAATAATATTGAGGGTTGAATGTATGTGACCCTATAATATAGAGGTGCACTTTACTTTAATTTTTTTCTATTATAGAAATTCCAATGTGATGGTATTTTTGTTGTTTCCTCTATTATTTTCTCTATATAATATAGAATAGAGGTTCCAATGTAAATGCTCTAAATATAGACGATTACTTTACATTCTTGCTTTTGTATGTTTTTATGGCTCTTTACAACAAGAAAAAGTTTAAGAAACCAATTAAAAATTTATGATGGAGAAAAGAAAAAGATGATACTTTACATGTTAAAGTGTTATTTTTATACTTTTATTTGTTATAAATTAAATTTTCCTACCCGGAAAATTTCCGGGTTATAACATTATTTTTTTCTATAACAGTAAAATGGATTTATAACAAATCAAGTGTTGGAGGGTAGCCAAGCAGTTGATATCTCTAAGAACCCGTTTGAGTTGTTCTTACACTTAAGTAAGAATCTATTTTTTCAAATTAATTTCATGTATATAAAACAATAATTAACTCTTTTGAGTTAATTACTGTTTCGTCCTATGGTTTGTTAAAAATCACTATTTCAGTCCATTAGTTTAAAAATTGCGATTTCAGTCTGTGTGGTTTCACTTTCGTGACCATTTTCAGTCCCTGTGGTTTCACTTTCGTAACCATTTCAATCCATTTATTCTGTAAGTACAGGGACTGAAATGGTTACGAGGTGGACTGAAATGGTTACGAAAGTGAAACCACAAGGACTGAAATCGCAATTTTTAAACTAATGGATTGAAATGGTGATTTTTGACAAACCACAGGGACGGAAACAGTAATTAACTCTTTTTAATAATCTAGCAATAGAGCTTTAAATTCTAAGTCGTCCTGATTGGAATTGATAATGTCAGAGGATGAATGCGATAGTGGAGTTAAAGAAGACATCATGAAAACATCATGAAGGTTTAGTTGACAAAAACTTAATTTGTAACGAACATTATGTAGATGTACTATTGGGACGTGCTCAACTGTCTCAAAATATTAGGCTTAACAAATCACACTTTAACGCTTCTACGTTTAAATTATTTTATGTGTTTAGTTGGTGTTTAGCCACCCGCGAAGCTTGCGGGGTCTTAGGCTAGTTATTATATATATCAAATTATAAGAGGGGTTTGCGCCAGCTACTTCTGTAACTTTTGATTTTCTGCTACTATAGTTTACCTCCTTTACTTTTGCACGTCAGCTCTTCAATGTGGATTTAAGATATAAGAATGAGAATTGTAATCACTACTAGAAAATAGGGCTAATGCAACTTTTTACAAGCAACCTTTCTCAGATAAGTTGCATTTGACTCTAATGCAACATCATTGAACATAAAGGTTGCATTAGAAGATCTAATGCAACCTTTTTCATAAAAAGTTGCAAAATTATATTGGATTTGCAACCTTTTAGTTAAAAAAGTTGCGATTTACTAAAAAAATGCAACCTTTTATTAAAAGGTTACAAATTTTATTGAAATTACAACTTGAAAATTTTAACGCAACTCTTATTTTAAAAAAGGTTGAATTGTTGTACATATATATTAATTTATGCAAAAAGTTTTATAAATAAATTATTTTTTTATGATTCTTTATTTAATCCTCTTTTCTACTATTTTTCTTTTATTTTTGGGTAAATTACTTTTTGAGTCCCTGTGTTTTAGTGGTTTTAACTAGTTGAGTCCAAAAGCAAAAAGTTTAACGACTTGAGCCCCTATAAGCATTTTCATTAACCATTTGAGTCCTTTTGAGTCCAAATTTTAACCTTTTGAGTCCAATTTTTTGGACTCAAATCGTTATAAAATGAACAAAATTGGACTCAAAACGTTATAAAATAAATGGTTAGGGACTCAGGACGTTAAACTTTTTGATTTTGGACTCAAATGGTTAAAACCACTAAAACACAAGGACTCAAAAATTAATTTACTCTTTATTTTTTTTACTTTCCCTCTTATTTTCCTCAATTTCCCCCCTGCGTAGTTTTCCCCAAATTGATTTCCATCTCCCCAAAATTAACCGCTCACATTTAAGATCTGCAGTCATCGATTTCCTCCAGGGTCGGAGTTTGAGAAACTGTTGAGCAGCCAGTTAGGGTTTTGAACAAGATGATGTCAGTGGTCGGAATGGTAGTATCGAACAAAATGTAGAAATCGGTGGTGGTGGCCGTCGATAGGCTCTTCCATAACAAGCTCTACAATCGATACTTCAAATGCACATCCATATTCATGGCACACGACGAAACAAATCAGTGCAATATCGGCGATCGAGTATGTTTATCCTATTCTATGTGATTAATAGTGTTTGATTATGTAAAGTTATGAAACCATAATTTGTATTTAGATTGAAAATAACTGCTTGATGGTTATGAGTTCATCCTGTTTGACCATGTATGTTAGAAACTAGAAATTATCACAATATGTATAGGCCATAGCAATAGCAGAAAATTGCTTGATTGAAATTTGCCCTAAACATAAACATAGCCAAAACAAACAAATGCATTCCAGTTGTCGGGATTTGTGGAGGCTTCGACCTAGTGGCAACCGACCCTAATACGCTATTCGCTATAGCGGGCGCTACACTCGCTATTTACAACTACTTTTAGCAGCTTGCCTAAATTGGTGTCTTGTCACTTTGTGTTACTAAAGTGTAAATCACGCCCCGCTTGCGGTATGCGCATATAATGGATATATGTGTGATTCTCGATACAGTTGGCTTTGATAGCAGGGCTTACAATCCTAGGTATTGCTACGCATCCTTGTTTTACCTTTCAATTACTTAATAAGCACAACATATATACATTAGTATACCAGATTTTGTTAAGTATCATTTTAATTTTTAGTTCTAACTATGTTTTTTATGATGTAATTCCATGTAAATTTCTGGAATTTTACTTGACTTCAGTGATATCAAGACTTTAGGATCTTTTGAAGGATCATGTAAATTGTATCACTTTTTATATGGGCAGTGCAGCATCATACTGTGTTGATTATAATAACTGTGATGTTTATTACTAGATTAAGTCTATTTTGTTCTGTGCCTTGTTGTTGTTTGGTGTTTGCTTTTTAGTAGCAGTTTTATGAACTCTTAGTCAATATGATATACCGCCTACAACTAAATGTGTGAAAGATTAGTCGTAGAGGTAAATCATTAACAATCTTTAAAGGAAATGGGTCGATTTGGATTATATTTTTAAACAGGTTATTTGGATCATATAATAGATCAACCTACCTACTTGTAAATGGGTTAGTTTGGGTTATGTATTAATTATTAAATCAGCCTTTTACTTGCATACCGGTTGATTTGGGTATTATTTTAACTCAGCCTATTTACTTATAAACAAGTCGATTTGTGTTGTATTTTAACTCAGCCTATACACTTGTAAACAGGTCGATTCGGGCTGTATATTAAAACATCTTATTTATTTGTGTAGAAGTTGATTAGGTTATATTTAATAGATACCCATTATGTATTTCATTTATTTCAACAAATACATGCATTATATCGAACAACCACCATCTTTGCCAAAAACAGTAAGTTAACTTGTACTTATGTATGGATACAAGTAGGGGTGTTCATCTAGTTTTTTCTTCAGATTTTGGGTTTTTCGGGTCGGATTATTCGGGTTTTTGTCTAGGAAAAATTGACCCGGTAACCGACCCATTTAAAGTTCGGGTTATTCAGTTTTGGGTTATTCGGGTTTGGGTTCGGGTTAGTTTCCCTCTCCACTCTCAAACGGCACAACCCAATTCAACCATAAGCGAGTGGTTCAACCACCAAAAGTTGTTCAATCTCCTATTGTGAGTGGTTCAATCGATGCTTCAACCCCCCTTCAATTCGTTGTCAGTTAAAAAGAATATGTATATGTTCGGTTTATTAGATATATGTGATGTTGTGTTTATTTGAATTAATGTAACTATTTGTCTCATTAGTTGTCTTTTGTTTAATTGATTTAAATGCCGATTCAATTAAATCTTGAAAAATAACATCATGTTGAATCTGCGTTTTAATTTTTCTCACAATACCATCACGTTGCTTAATTCTAAGTTAATTTGTGTGTAATATACTAATATGATGGCGATGGATATTGATTCTTGAATGTTCAGCCACTTAGTCTAATACTATGTTACATTGATATTCTTTATCCCTTAATCATGTTTTAATCATTGGTGATGTATATTGATGAGTTATCAGCCTGGGTAATTTTCATGTTTAAGTATTGGTGGTGATAGATATTGATTCTTGAGTGTTTACCTAGTTAGTCAATTGCTATGTTATATTGATTTTTTTTTTGTCACCAAATCAAAACCTAGGTACTTTAGCATCTGCGTATTAAGGATAGTTTGGTTTATTTGACACATTTCCATTTCGTTCATACTAATTCTGAAGGTTGATGCATGTATGTCTGCAAGAGTTGCACGAGCTAGTACTGTTCTTAACTTATAACTAGCATCACATTGTACATTCTCATGTCTAAAGTTTATTTGCCATGTGGTTCCTTCTTACTAATTGTCTTCTTTTCTCCAGTAATCACCAAATGATATACTCAATTTGTCAACGTTTTTAATTTGTGCCACAAGTTAATGTCTAAATGCCCCTTAGCATGAAAATACAAGAGTATGAGTTATTTTTTTTTATCTTAACAGTTGATGTTTATACAAGAAATTAATGTGTCCATTTTTTTTTATCTTTGTTGATCTCTGGGTTTTAAAAGCACGCTTGAGGCGCGAGGTGCACTAAGGCCAGGCCTCAGCGTAAGTTTATGAGAACGAAGGGGGTATTATAAGATCATAAGATTTCAAGGTATGTAAGTTTAGTGATTTAACTGTACCTTTGCTTGTTGTTTCAGTACTTTTGTTATTCCTATTTATTGATTGTATTTTATTTTAGATGACAAGATGAGGCTAATAAGGATGAGGAGAATGAAGACATGGATGATATGACAAGTTACATTTTATTTAGCAAAATGAATTACTTCTTTTGGTGCCTGAGTGCCCCTTCTCTTCAGTCCTCTCTGCTTCTCGTTGCCGCCCTTTCTTTGCTAGACCGTCACTAGCACATTATTTGGTAGTCGCTGCCCCACCGGTGTGTAGTTGATTACTTGAAGAAGGCGGTTGGGTGCCTGCAGTTCTGGCATCGTAGAACGCTTAAAACTAAAGTGGTATGCTCATTCTCTAAATGGAATTTAGGGTTTATAATTAATAGACATTATAACACTTGCCATTCACCAAGTTTTAAAAGCTAGTGCGTCCATTCATCATTTATCTGCCCATATTGAAGACCATAAATCAACAACTTTTTGGTTTTTTCAATTTTCAATTCTTAGTATTTAATAATGTGGTAACTTGTTTTGTTTGGAAATTATAAGTTGTAACAAGTGCTATGGATTATATGATATTTGAACTTGGTAGGAAGGTAGCATGGAGAGGCCCACTTAGAAGAATTTCCAAGTTTGATCAGGGTATGGATTTTTTTCATTTCTCACTTGATCTTGGCATGGGTTTAAATTCTTTTACTGATATTTCTTTTTTAAAGGGCCCCGAGGTCGTTGACAAAAATAAAGAGATTTCTTCTCGCAACAAATTCCTTGGCTTGCTGAGTAGACATGATGTAAGTAACCAATCCCTTTTTGGTTTAAACAAGGTTTTTCTTATGGGTTAAAATAACATGGGAAATTTGTGGTCACTAGATTGGGATACTGATGTAAAGTAGTAAGAATATTATACTGTTGTTAGTTTAAGATCTTTAATATATGTTTACTGATGTAAAGTAATAATAATATTATAATAATAATAATATAAATAATACATAATAATGGTGATTTATGATGATAACAAAACAAACTTGTTCTAACTACATTCGGGTTGCACCAATAAATTCTTTTGTTTGAGTTTGCTGGGAAATTGTTTATGAGTTAATAAGCATGTATATGTGTTTCTTTTTCCTTTCTCTATTGTGCAACCATCATCACATGCTACTTTGTTTGCATCAATGAACTTACTTAATCTTGATTTCATAAAACTTAATATAAAGAAAATGTATTAAGTAGTATGTGTCATGTGAGATGGATTACATATTAATTTCAATCGATAGATAAAAGACTTAATTAAGGTCGTTATGGAAAGCTCAACTGTGAATTCTTTATTAGGAACACAATAAGAGCTGTACATAAATATTTAGTAGATTTTTCTTTGTGGTTGTAGGTTTTCTTTAGTTGAGCGAGATACCAAGGGTTGTCATTGATTAACCAAAGTCGACTTAATTGAAACTGATTGGTTATCATTGATAAATATGATGACACTGCAACGTAAATTGTAAGTTCTTTCTAGTTTTTCTTTTTGAAAAGTTTGTTTGAAGAATCATGTATTTGTTGACGTTTAAAAGTTAGTTGCTTGCTCTATGGCTCAAATCATTTGGCTATGAAGACATTCATTTTGCAATTGCGGTATGATAACAAACTGCACATATAATATATGGTTTTCGTTATGTTCTTTCTGTTAGTTTATTGGCTATTGTTTTTCAACAAGCAACTTGTATTTTTGGTTAATTGGTTGCTTTTTTCTTTTTTTAATTTCATTCCCTTTTTGAAGGAACATATGAAGAACTACAAATCTTTAGAAGAAGATGAAGTGATTTGGTTGATCCTTTTATCCTTGTAATGAACAAGGAGCATGATGGCTACATTTGACTTTATGGAAGAGGTGTTACTTTAAAAATGATGAACAAAATGGGAGATGGTGAGGAACCATACATGATACATGATTTCGGGCTTAAGCAATAATTCAAAGCCAGCCTTGAAGTTAAAAAGACACAGTTGCTTGAAATTCAAGAAAACCATCAAAAAAAAAAAAAAAGCAAAGCCAGAAGCTATATAGAAAGATTTTGACAACCAATGAGCTAACTTTGAAACTACGATGCAAAATATCATTGAAAAACTTTCTATTAGAGTACTTGAAGTTCTTAGAGATGAGCAGAGGTTTCCGTTACATTTTATCATTGTTATTTTGATTAATTGTTATTATGAGTCTAGACGTATTATGATAAAAGATTATTTATTATATTTATGTTATTATTGTGTTTGTGTAATTGAGATACTATTGTATATTAATAGAAATTTTTATACTTCAAACGACAATTCTATAGAGTTGCATTTGACAATAAAAAGGTTGCATTTGTTGTTACTAAATATTAAAAAAAATGTTGCATTTGACGTAAAAAAAAAGTTGCATTTTAGTGTAGTGGAGGTTGCATTTGAGATACCAAGGGTTGCATTTGAGTGTTGGAAAAGTTGCATTTAAAGGTAAAAAAGTTGCAATAGCATGTAAAAAGGTTGCATAACAAAAAGGTTGCATTTGAATAGTATATGCAACCCTTTTTAAAATGGTTGCATTAGCTAAGAAAAAGGTTGCATTAGATCTAATGCAACTTCACCTAATGCAGCTTTTGATAAAAGATTGCATTAGGTCTGATGCAACTTTTTCAAGGCCTAATGCAACTTTTTAACAGGGTTGCATTAGGTTCATTTTCTTGTAGTGAATTATTTATTTTTTCTAACATTACAATTACAAACTTACTTAAAGCAAAAAGTCGGTGGCATAGGCCACTGACATGCATGTGATATTTTCTTTTTCCATCCCTAATTGGAGTAAAATACATTTTAGCCTCTTAGTTTTACTTTTGTTAAATTGCGTTTTGAATCAATTTCGATATTTCCTTTTTTCACTCATACTTTGAGTAAAATACATTTTGGCCCCTTGCTTTTAGTTTTGTTAAATTACGTTTTGAGTCTCTTTCCTTTCCAAGTTAAACTTCAATTTTTCCCTCATACTTTAAGTAAAATACATTTTGGCCCCTTGCTTTTAGTTTTGTTAAATTGTGTTTTGAGTTCATTTCTTTTCCAAGTTAAACTTCAATTACATTGCAATATTAGACCACCAACACCCCCTCATCTTTTACACATTCCGCCACCACCACTATACTTTTATACTTTCTCTTTTTTAGACTTTGTTTTTTTACCCATTGCACTATTACTCCATTTTTACACCCGCCAAACTTTAATAAATTTGCAATTGTAACCCCTAGACTGTGTCCTACTTTTGCAAATGCCAATGCATTGTGTTTTTCGAAATGTCTTTGGCATTGTGTTGTACACTTTGTGTCTACCTTTGTGATTTACACTTTTTTGTAATTGTCTTTTACACACTGCGTTTTACGAATCGTGTTTTGTCAAACTATATGTTTTCACCCGTCGCGCGCCGCCGCAACGAACGGCTGGCAAAATCCTAGTTTGATATGAAACGAAACCAATTTTAAGTAAAGAAGTATATAAGCAATATACATGTGTTGTGCAACTGCATGAATCTAAAGGAATAATAGTGATATAGTCACTTTATTGAAACAAATAACCAAAAAAATGTGGAACTAAAAGATGAAGACAATAATTCCAGTGTTAGAATACGAAAAGGATGAGACTCATCCTAAAACTCAATGTTTTGTGTTGATCATGTCAATAATCGAATGATGCACCCCCGTTACAAGGTGCTAAAACTCGATTTTGTGGTTGAGTTGGCAAACCCACGCATCGACGCCTCATTGATGTTTGTATTTACTTGTTGGTCGATAAAAACAACAGCTACCGTGATATCATCGTGAACACCACGCCTAGACCCTTTTTCCATCCTTTTAACTTCCTCATACTTTATCTTCCCTTTACGAGCAGCTTCGTTTATTGCTAATTTTATAAGCCTCCTCGCTATACCCTACACAAACAAAACAAAACAAAGTGTTTAAACGGCTCGTTTTGGGTTATGTCTTATCTCAAACCGATAAAGTTACAAAATGAAAATGGGGTTTTAATGATTGAGCAATTGCAATGTGAAAGAAAAACAAACTTACTGATCTAGGGTTATTGTGAACAATCTCAACAACTTGCTGATTTGTCATATGTTCCCATAACCCATCCGATGCAAACACGATAAACTTGTCATCCGGTTTCAATTCTCTATTGTACAAAGATGGCCCGTTTCCTAAAATGGGTCGACGGATGGGTTCACGAAGGTAGAACCGTGGGAAAGATGAGTCGAGAGCAAATTCCGGCTTCTTCAAGTATGCGTCTCCTATGCTTCTTGAAACCTAAAGCCACACACCAATACAAATGATACATATATATATTTAAAAGAGTAAAATGTCATTTGTTTGACCACTTTTGCGACTTTCGTCCAAAGGTTTGTCTTTCCGCATCTGGATAGAAAAGGTTTAAAGCTTGTCATTTTTATCCAACTCGCTAACTCCATCTTTTTCACCCAAACCCTTTAATCATCATAAAAAAAATGTCTAAAAAGACGAAAATACCCTTGACTTAACGTTAAAAAATAGATGGAGTTGACGAGCTAGATGAAAATGACAAGATTTCATACCTTTTGATCCAGAAACTGAAAAACAAACCTTTGGACGAAAGTCGCAAAAGTATTAAAGTAGCCAAACCTTAGGGTACGAAAATGACATTTTACTCTATTTAAAATAATGATCTAATTTAAGGAGTTGAATAGAAAACCTGAATAATGCCTTTGATACGCCACACGCCTTGTTTCTTAACAACAATATGTGGATCATCCGGATGATTGTTCTTAAGCTCTTGTCTTATTTCATCCATACACGCGTTATGATCTTCGGTTATTTGTTCAGCCACAATCTTATTGGACTTGCGCCTATGCAAACGCCCAATAACAGCTCTAGAATCACCCAAGTTAGCAACATATAATGTGCCTTCAGATATTATCCCGGCTAAACAACAAGAACCAACTGCCGCCATTAACGGTTTTATCCCACAACTCATACGAACCAACTTTAAAAATCCTTCTTCAGTAGCAGAAACGGCATTTTTTAGTGTTTCTGAGGATATTACTCCTTTTTCTTTAACAATACCTACAAAAATACAAAACAATTTCAACCTAATCAAGTTATAGTCATGTTTTGTCGTACTTTTATGTACACTTAGTCATCAAAAAATTGTGTGTGTACCATTTGGATCACTATAAGATATTTTGATGATAACCCACGTGACAAAAAAACATTTTAATGACTCAAATGTACCAAAAAAAAAAAAAAACGTTTTTGAGGGAAGAAAGAGCATTTTAAATACAAACTAGGTTTTATTAATGTCGCGCGTTACGGCAAAACAGAGCAAATGATAATGTTAAACAAACGTTATTTGAAAATATAGCATGTTGTTTCAAAAGCCAAACCAACAGAATCGGTTTAGTTTATCATCGTATAGAAAAAACGATACAAAATAAATACTCTATTCTGAATAGAGCTTCGTTTTTAACAATACTTATATTGGAATGTCCAGGGAAAAAATAAGCATACTTAAGTTTTTTTTTAATTAGTGTATGAAAGTTATTAAAGAAATATTAAATTAATTGATTAAGGCAATATTTTTTGAAAAATAGAAAAAAGAATTATGAAAAATAAAAATTAAATGATAAAAGAAAATATCGTTAGAAAAAAAAAAAGAAAATATGTTAAAAGTAAATATAATAATAAAGTAGTATAATATTAAAAGCCCGAATCGAGCCTGAGCGCAAGCTTCAGGCATTGAGCTCGGATTGCATAATAATAATAATTTATATAAAATTTATAATTAAATAATATATATTGCTATATATACAAAAAATACATATCTAAAAATATTTATAAATGTCTATAAATTAATCAATAAATATTAAATGAGTCAGGTTAGAGTTCAAAAAAAATAGTGCTTGAAACAAGCCGACCTCGAGTCTTGTCAAACTCAGGCTTGACTCGTTTACACCCTTAACTATATATATGGCGAGGAATAGAGGTGGGCAAAAAAGTGATTTGAAAAAAAAAAAATATAACTAGAAAAAAGAACCACACCGGTTTTAGAAGAAAAAAAAATGGTTTTTGGAAAAACTCGACCCAGCGGTTTGTAGACTGGTTCGTATTCCCAGACTTTAAAATCGGTTTTAAAAAAGCGGTTTTTACCGATTAAAACCGGTTTTTTTGTCCTTTGTCCCAAACCGAACCAAAATCAGTTTAACCAGCTTGGGGTTTGAACCTTAAAAACCGGTTTGTTTACAACATAAAAAAAACCCGGTTCGATTTGTAAAAAAAAAAAAGAAAGCATGTAATCCTCCCATGAACTTTAATCAAGATTAATGTGAATAACTCACGAATGAGATGAGAGAAGAGATGATCACAGATGTAACGTGAGGCTTCAGGACCACCATGACCATCATAAACACCAACAAAGGTGGCCTTTTGACCAACTTCCACCTGGCTGTGATCTTCAACAACCTCATTGGCCTGTACAACTGCATATGAGAATTCACCAAATGCATGCCTTTCCACATCTTTACACCAAATCAGTGGATCCTTCTCATCATCCAACTTGACTTCCTTGCTTCCACCAGATGCTCCTAACTTCCCCACCCAAGACAACATCCTTCATTTAAAAAATAAGATATTAATAAGTGAATCACAACATAAACAATGGAATTAATTTTCATAATTCTTTCTTCAACACACAAGAACAACTTTGATGATAAATAAAGGGAACAAAGCTCGGCACATACCTTTTTATATTTTTCTTCAGCACCATTTTTTTTCTTTCAATTTCTTCTTTACGACGAATGGGAATTACAATAGGTAAACTAAAGGAAAAAAACTTAAATACTACTAGACCTACTTGATCGGCAAGAAATATTGACTACAAATTTTAAACCAACTCAAATCGCTAACCATAATTATCTAAACACAAATAAATAATAATTAAATCTTATCTAAATAAACTACATAATTATTTTTAATATAATTAGTAATTCAATCCTTTACTAATATTCCTCTTTTACTTTCACATTCCACGTTAACTGTTCAGGTCTTTCATGTTGGTATTGCACCAAGTTTCACAATGACCGTATGTATTATAATTAAAGCAAAAGATCAGGGGCGGTGATGAGGGTGTGCGGGGAGGACTACGACCATGATTTTCAAGGGGCCCGTGTTTTTTTTAAATGGTATACCCATACCAACTATGGTTTAGAAGTTAATCCATTGACATTAGGTTTAGATAGCCCATTGACATTAGGTTTAGATAGCCCAATACCCATTTAATTTTACGGAACAGAGTTCATGAATTCTAAAAAACGCCCCTACAAGATCATGGTGTTTATTGAAACCATCGGACTAAAATCGATGATCTGATGCATGAATTTGTGATTCAAAAGATTTTGATAAAACCCAAAGATAAATTTGTGAGGGAAAGAACCCCTGCAGCAAATTGAGGTTTTAAAAAAATAATACGAAAACGATGGGGGGGATTAGTAAATCATAATTCCTTCCAAAAAAGCTAATCATATCGAATAGTGTAAAACAAACAAACAATCGATTGTACAGAGAGATGGAATACTCACAGAGGAAGAGTGTTCACAGCACTTGATTCTGCTTCATCCAATTTCTGGAATCCCTCACACTTTTACAAGAAAATTGTGTATCCAACTGGTATTATTAATCACTGCAAATGTGACCACCGGATAAGAAATCTGAGTTCGCCGAAAAGAGGGGTAGTTTGATGAGGTTTGACGGTGGAGGATGGCGTTGAGACGGCAGCGGCGAAGGACGGGGAAGAAACTGTCGCCGGAAAATGAGGGAAGAAAACAAAGACTGAGGGTGGTTTAAAATGAGTCGTTTACGTACACTTAGGCCCCTCATATATCCATGATTTGACAATTTCAGACTATTGTCGGGGTTTTAAATTTCAAATTTAAATTCGCAAACAACATAATTATTGCATTTAATAAATGCTACAAACAAACAAAAAACACTTGTTTGTACGCGGGAATGGTAGGCGAAACTGAATAGATCACTATGATGAAACAACACAACGAATTAAATCACCTGTTACATAACGATTCGAGTTCATCCTTACATTCGTCCTCTTTTTTTTTTTTTAATTCCATTACTTTTTCACCCTTCATCACAACCACCGCCCACCGTTGCGCCATCGATTTTTTCCTTCATCTTATCATGTCTATCAAACAACACAAAGTAATGATTTATTTCATTCTCACATGGTAATCAAACAAGACAATAGAATGATAATTAGCAGTAGGGTTGTCTTTGAGAATCCAAAAAAAAAAACTAAGGATCCGTGATGTCTTTTTGAAAGGTCCCCCAAGGCAGGAGCCAGTGTAACGGTGAGAATGTCAACACTTCAAAACAAACATCAATTAATGGAAGAGTAAGATGCCAAAATGGCCCTTGAGTTTAACTCACTTTTGTCCAAAAATGAAACATTTTGTATCTGGGTCCCCAAGATTTCATTTTTGTTGCCATTTCCATCTAATTGGTGTTGGGATTGAACTCTATCAAAGGAACAGATAATTAAAGCCAAAACTGGATCAGAGCAGTGGATCCAGAATAAGCAAAAGTTATGTAATCAAGTCTCTCCCCTTGAAAGTGGTTTCAACATCTGCTGACCTCCAATCTACTGATCATTACTAACTGCTGACCTACAACTGCTGTCCAACTCAAAGACTGATGGAAGACTAAAGCTCTGCTGTTCAATCTACTACTATGGGTCAAGCTCTGCTAGATATATCAAGTACTGTTGGGTTCACATCAGTGGAAGGATGCAGCAGTAGTTTAGTTTATATCATGAAATGTAATGTATGACAGTAATTAGCATAGCAGAGGTTGTATAGATCAGATGTTAGAGTTTGTTAGGAGGTTAGATGTCACTTTCATGGTGACGTCAGCTTAGATGCTTCAGTGGTTTGTCCGTGCCTATAAATAGAATAGTACCCTGTACTGTTCTATTAGCTCTTCACCATCTTCTTCATGTACGAACAAATCACTGAGCTCGCCGAGGGGGAGTTTGTTGCATACATGCAATTGTAATCAGTGTTTGAAATAAATTTAAGCATTCGGTTCATTGTTGAAAATGTGTGTTGAAAGCAATTCTCCTGTTTGATTGTGAAAAGTTTGTTTCCATTTAAATTCCGCTGCATTACTCTTTCATTGTTCATCTTAATTCAAACATAAATCACAATCAATCCAAACTCAGATCCTAACAATTGGTATCAGAGCTTGGACAGTCAAATTTGATTTAACAATCATTTTGACATAAATAGTTCAGCTCGAAATCGTTGATACTGATAGTTTGTTCGTTTTGTTGAAAAACAGTGTAAGGTTTAATCACCATCAAAGTTGATTAATCAGTGCCTGTAAAACAACCAGGATGACGTCACAATCACAAGATGATAAGAATAACATTGGCTCTCTTTTCAAACCACCCATGCTTAAACGTAATGAATACAACATCTGGGAGAGAAGGATGGGTCACATCCTTGCTCAACAGAATACTAGATGTTGGAGATCTGTTGTTTTTGTACCACATGTTCCCATGGTGCCAAGTGCTGAGGATTCAAAGAAGTTCGAACAAAAAAAAAACCTGAAAATTATACTGAAACTGATTTCCAAAACTTCGAACTCGATGCCAAAGCACTTAGCATCATTGCATCTGCATTACCCAATGAAATCTATGCTGGACTGTTACATTGTAACAGTGCCAAAGAGCTATGGGATGCACTGAAGGAACAGTTTGGGAGAACGGAAGAAGTAATTGAAAATAATAGGGAAATTCTGAATCAGCAGTATGAAACCTTTTGTCACGTTAAGGGTGAATCATTGACTCAACAGTTTGAGCGATTTAGCTGTCTCATTAGTGAGCTAAGACTTGTTAAAGTTACATTTTCTAATGCAACTCAAAATAGCAGGTTTCTTAGATCACTACCTGAAAAATGGGATACAATTGCTTTTTTAACTAGAAATTCAGCTGAGTTCAAAGATCTGACCCTGACCTAACTTCATGGTAGACTCCTGACCTATGAAAGGGAGATAAACCAGAAAAGGAAGTTGCAAGAGTCTGGCAAAGTTTCAGATGACTATTCATTTGGCAACACAGCTCTTTTTGGTCAGGAAGAATCTGGTAGCAGTAGTAAGGATCAGAGTTTTGACCACTTTATTGATATAACTGCTGGTGGAAATTTCAACAACTCTGATTCTCACTCTGCAAATTATGCTTTTGCTACAAATTGTGAAAACCAGATGTCAGATAACTTGTGCTTTGAACTAAATGATTTGCAACACTTTGATCCCACTGACTTAGAAGAGATGGACATTTTTCATCAATTGGCTTTGCTTAGTGTAAGAACAAGCAAATTCTATAAAAGAACAGGGAGAAAATTCCCAGGGTCACATGGGAATTTGAGAGTGGGGTATGATAAATCAAAACTGAAATGCTACAAGTGCAATAGGCTAGGTCATTTTGCTAGGGAATGCAGGAGTTAAACCACTGGTCCAATAATAACTCATCCCAGCTCAAACCCTAGACCACAACATCAAAGCACTGTGCAATATACCCAATATACCCCTGCAGCACATATTAACACTGCTCACTATGCTGCAACCCATGTGCCTGTGCATTATGTTCAAACCACTGTTCCACAAATTCAGTATGTTCAAGCCCCTGTCCCTCAGGCACAAGTGCAACATGTTGCACCTCAACAAGCTGCTCCAACAGTAGTACAACCAGATCAGCAAAGCTTTTTCACCCAAGGTTTTGTTGACTGGAGCAGCATGCCTGATGAGCATGGTGATGAAAATTTTGCACTCTATGCTTCTAATGATAATCTTAATGATGAATTTTGTTTGATGGCATTAGAGTCAATACTAGAAGGGGTAGAAACTGAAGGTGAACAACTAAGTGCTGAAACAGTGGATAAAGTGGCTGAAGCAGTGGTTACTACAGTTGCTGGTGAACTACTGCTGGGAGAAAATTCAGAAACCCTGATTGAACCACTGTCTGATCCCTGGTCCAAAGAAAACAAAGAAGAAGAGAAAGAGAAGAGAGCTGATGAAGAAGGTGATCATTAATGTGATTGTGCCATGATGGCTGCTGCTAAGGTATCACCTCAAGTTCTTGAAAAACTGTGTTTAGACAAATGCATTATTGTTTTTGCTAACATTAAAGAGGTAAATGAAAACCTTAGAGATAAAGTCTTTACTGATGAAGTCAAATTTGAAAAGTCATTAAAAGAACTTAAAAACAAATTGGCTGAAAAAGATAAAGAAATCAGCAGTCTCAAAGAAGAGCAAAGCATAACCAAGACTCAACTCCAAACTATGGTAGAAAAATACCAAGTTTGTAAAAAGGAGTTGGAATCCACCCAAATCACTTGTGAAAAATGGGTGGAATCTTGCAAAGGTTATGAGGTCATGCTTGAAAAACAGATTAAAAGCAATGTAAAATTTGGTGTTGGTTTTAGAAAACATGATGAAATTGAAAACAATACTTCAAAAGAATCTGTTCAAACCATTGTTGAAGTTATTCCCACAAACAAGGATGGCCAAGAGGTTAAAATAACTGACAAACTTGGTAATAAAATTACTTTGGAAAGACCTGTGGGGTCCTCAACCTTTGAGGAAATTGAGAAATACCAATTTAAACCCACATGGTCTGATGAGTGTGACATTCTTGAAAACTTTAAACCGATGGATTTTACAACCACTGATGGTGTAAAAGCTCCAAAAGCAAAGGTCATTCCTATCAAAGACATCCCAACAGTGGTTCAAAAGAAAAGGAAGAAAAGAGAAAAGATCAAAAACCTGTTTTGTGATTTTTGTGAAAAGAGAAATCATCTAACAAAAGACTGTTTTCATCTAAAAGCATATGATCTAAACAAAACAAGTGTCATTGTACCTGCTGAAAGCTACACCATCTGTGAGAAAACAAACCACAAAACTCAAGAATGTGTGTATCTCAAAAACTTTGATGTAAAAAAGAATGAGTACACTGCAAAAACATCCTTAAGTCCATCAACATCATCTGTCAAGTTCACAAAGAACCAACCACTGTTTGTGCCAGTCCAAACAGCTGTCACAAAACAGCTGAACCAAACATCTGTTCAAAGAGATGTTCAAGTGACTGATGCACCCCCTGCTAATCAATTCAAAAGAGGTAAGGGACAACCATCATACCAAAGGATCCCACATGTTTATGAGACTTACAAAAAGCCTTCTAAACCAAGAGTGAACAAGCATCCTTTTGGTTATCAACAGGTGATTGGTCAAGACCCACAACAATGGTTAGAGAAAAACAGTCCTAAAATTGTCCAAACCCCTGACCTAACCACTGTCCATGCACATGAACTCACCCCAGACACTGTTGAGACCCCATCCAAAGCCTTATTGGCTTTGGAGACCCTAATGAACTAATCCTTTTACTTCATGTGCAGGGAGCTTCTACATGCTTAGATAGCCTCTGGTATGTAGATAGTGGAGGCTCCAGGCACATGACAGGATGTAAAGCCCTTCTCAAAGATTTCAAAATCCATGGAGGGGGTGATATATCCTTTGGCAATAATAGTAAAGGGAAAGTTCTGGGATCTGGTACAGTACAGTCTGGTAATGTAAAATTTGAAAATGTCAATCTAATAGACAATCTAAAATTCAACCTTCTGAGTGTTCACAAATGAGTGATAAGGGGTATGGATCATTCTTCAAAAAGGAGTGTTGTAGGATTGTTGGACCATAAATGATTGAAAAGATTGAAGCAATAATAAAAACTGGAAAGACCAAACTTGTTGCTCAAAGAAGTGGCAATGTTTATGTGGTGGATATGTCAAAAAAGAGCCCCAGAACTGATGCCTGCCTGTTCTCAGCTGCATCAAACAAAGAGACAGAGCTATGGCACAGAAGATTGGGGCACACAAATCTCAAGACAATCACTGCCATTTCAAAACAGGGGTTAGTAAGAGGTTTACCTCAAAAACTGTTCACCTGTCCTGAGCATTGTGGTTCCTGTCTAAAAGGGAAACAACATAAAAGCTCCTACAAATCCATTGGTGAGTCCAAAACAACCAAATGTTTGCAAATGCTTCATATGGATTTGTTTGGCCCAGTTAAAGTCATGAGTCTGAAGAAAAAAAGATATTGTTTGGTTATTGTTGATGACTTTTCTAGGTTTACATGGACTTACTTTTTACATTCAAAAGATAAGACTGCAAGCATTCTGCAAGACTTTGTGAAACAGGTTGAAAAGCAGTTTGACCTTCCAGTAAAAATCTTCAGAAGTGACAATGGCACAGAGTTCAGGACAAGGAGTTAGATGATTTCTGTGTGTAAAAAGGAATTGTGAGGCAATACAACATTCCAAGAACACCAGAACAACATGGGGTTGTTGAAAGAAAGACCAGAACTTTGATTGAGGCTGCCAGAACCATGCTTGCTGATTCAGGTTTGCCATTAACTTTTTGGGCAGATGCAGTAAACACTGCTTGCTATGTCCAAAACAGAGTTTTAATCAACCCTAGGCATCAAAAGACTGCCTATGAACTGCTGTATAAAATAAAGCCATTGATCTCATATTTCAAAGTTTTTGGCTGCCCATGCTTCATTTTAAACTTAAAAGATTATATCTCAAAGTTTGCAGCCAAAATTGATTGTGGTTATCATCTGGGATACTCCACCACTGCTAAGGCCTACAAAGTGTTTAACACAAGGACCAAAGCAGTGGAGGAGACTTTGAATGTAAAGTTCAATGAACTTTCATCAATGAAAATCCTAGCAAACCCTGCAGAATTGTTTGATCTTGATAAATTTACTTTTGAAAATACTGCTGTCAAGACTAACAATGTAGGTCCATCAAAAGAATCATCACCAGACTATGGGTATGAAATCATCATTCTTCAACAAAAGTCTGTCACAATGGGAAGAGCAACAGATGTTCAAAATAGCTGTCAAAGCTCAACCACTGCTACCTCAACAGTTGTTGACCAAAGTAGCCCCTTAACCTCTCCTTCCACATCATCAAACACTGTTGATAAAAGTCCTCAAATAGTGGATCAAAGTCAGCATGTGTCCACACCATTACCACCTATTCCACCACCTTTTGAAACCACTGCTGGATCATCAAAGTCACCAGCAGTGGTTGGCTCAGATGATTCACATCTGCAGCCATCCCCATTTAATGCCATTGTTCCATACCAAGGAGAGCTCATCTTCTTGAAATCTCATCCACCAGACCAAATTATTGGCAACATCAATGAAGGGGTGCTCACAAGAAGCCAATCCCAAAACATTTGTCTTTTTGCTGGTTTTCTATCACTCCATCAGTCAGTCAAGTACCAAGAGGCACTAAAAGACAACGGCTGGGTAGAAGCCATGCAAGAGGAGCTCCAACAGTTTAGAAGACAACAAGTTTGGGAGCTTGTACCATTGCCAGAGGGTGTAAGTCCTATTGGCACAAAATGGGTCTTCAAAAACAAAACTGATGAAAGGGGTATTGTTGTCAAGAATAAAGCCAGGCTTGTGGTTCAAGGGTTCAGACAAGAAGAGGGCATTGATTATGATGAAACATTTGCCCCTGTAGCAAGACTTGAAGCTATCAGATTATTTCTGGCCTTTGCTGCCAACCACAACATCAAGGTGTACCAAATGGATATCAGATGTGCATTCCTCTATGGTAAGATTCAAGAGGAGGTTTATGTCTGTCAACCTCCAGGCTTTGAGGATCCATTTAATCCAAATCAGGTCTACAAGCTGAATAAAGCTTTGTTTGGCCTGAAACAAGCACCAAGGGCTTGGTATGAAACTCTTTCCACTTTTCTACTTTCCATTGGTTTCACAAGAGGTAAGATAGACAAAACATTGTTTCTAAAATGGAGAGGGAAAGATTTGATGATTGTCCAGATTTATATGGATGACATCATCTTTGGAAGCACATGTAATCAAATGTGTGAAGAGTTCAGAAAACTCATGACAGCTGAGTTTGAAATGAGTGCAATGGGTGAACTCCAGTGCTTTCTTGGTCTCCAAGTAAGGCAACTGCAAAATGGTACTTTTTGTCCATCAAGGCAAATATGGCAAAGAACTTTTAAAGAAATTTGAGATGGATGATTGTAAACCATGTAGTACACCCATTGCAACCAATAAATTAGTCATGTCTGATGAGAAGGATGATTTGGTTGATCAGACTTTATATAGAAGCATGATTGGGTCTTTATTGTACCTAACTGCATCTAGGCCAGACATCATGTTTGCAACATGTGTTTGTGCAAAATCCCAATCAGCCCCTAGAAAGTCAAACCTTATTACTGTAAAAAGGATATTCAGATACCTAAAAGGTGCTCCCACACTTGGTATCTGGTATCCAGCTGATGGTAAAATTGAGCTTTCAGGTTTCTCAGATAGTGATTTTGCTGGATGTGACAAAAAAGGAAGTCCACTTCAGGAGGGTGCCAATTCCTAGGAAGTTGTTTAGTGTCTTGGCAAAGCAAAAAGCAAGCAGCTGTTTCTACATCCACTGTTGAGGCAGAGTATATAGATGCTGCAAGCTGTACAGCCCAACTGCTTTGGCTTCAAAATCAGTTGCTGGATTTTGGTATCACTGCCCTAAAGACACCACTCATGTTGGTAGTCAGGCAGCAGAAAATATCATCAAAAATCAAGTTTCCCACTCAACCACCAAGCACATTGACATCAGACATCACTTTGTGAGGGATTGCTATGAAAAAGGTTTGATTTCTCTGCATCATGTTCCAACTAAGGATCAGCTGGCAGATGTGCTAACCAAAGCATTAGACACATCCACCTTTGAAAGCTTGATCTCTAGGATTGGCATGCTAAACATGGAATAACAGGCAAAATCCTGTCTTTCTATGAATAAAAGCATTAAAATGTTTTCAGAAAATCAAAAATCCACCCTTAAAAATAGCTAATAATGAAAGTTTTCATTAAAAGTCTGCCATAACCACTGCTTTGTTCAAATATCTGTCATACTTCAAAGTCTGTCCACTGCTGAAAGTCATCCCCTGTTCTCTCATTTTCTTGATAAGCACTGTTGTTCAAAATCAGTGTTCTATCCACTGATATGCTATCCACTGATAGTAAAAATCACCCACTGCCTCCATTTATTACCGTTGCAACCACTGCCTTTCATCAGTGGTTTTCATAAAAAGTACTGTCCTTCATTTTATCAAGGGTTGGCACGTGGACAATACATAGTGGTCAGACCTTTTGTAACCGCTGCCACGTCAGCATTCACTTTTTCTCCATAAAACCCCCTTCAAAACCCTAAACAGGGTTTTACTGTCGAATTAAATTTTTAAAAATTCTTTTCTCAAAGCAATTTTCATCTCATTTCCTCAAATTTCTTCACAACTTGCTTCGATCATCTTCTCTAAAATGACAAAATCGAAGTCATCCGCAAAATCCACTTCAAAATCATCGCCAACACTAATTTAAATCCCACACAAAGCTTCTCATAACATTCTGGGTCTTCTTACAAAACCCGGCACCACCGATGCTTTCGATTCCATCATTAACTTCATGTCTGCATCAAAGTACAAAACTTTGCTTACAGCAGATGCTCCAATTTATCTGCAAACCTAGAGAGAATTTTGGAAAAATATTACCCTTGAAAAACAAGGAGAAAATGTTATAGCCATTAATTCTTCCCTAAAGGGTAAAGCTGTCAAAATCACACCACAATCCATCTCGGAAGTCTTTGAACTTGATGATCAGGAAGGTAAAAATTATTTTCCCAAAAATGAGTTAAAAATTGATTTTCTTGAAAGAGGGTATGTTGATTCAATGATGAAGAGGGATACCTTACAAAAAGGGTACTTCCCTCCTGCAACAAGATTTTTATTTCATACCTTGTTATTGTGTGTTTCAAACAAAACCACCTCTTTTAATAAGATACCATTAAAGATTCAAAACCTGGGGTATGTTATTCTTCAAGATGAAAATTTTAATTATTCCCAGGAAATCTTTAATGATTTGGTTAAAAATGTTAAGAAAAAGCCATTCTTACATTTTCCAAGATTTCTAAGTTATTATTTTGAAAAGAAATTTGGTAAGGATGATGCTTCTGCAATAAAACAAGGTGAATCTTTTCAAATAAACAGCTTAACTGCTGAAACTTTCACAAGAATGTCAACACCTTGCAAAACACAAGCAGAGGTGCCTGAGCAGAATTTAGCAGCTACAACTGCTCCTCAGGTATCTGCTGCTGAGCCCACTGCTCAAGGTGATCAAAGCAGCAAAACAACTACTATGAAACCCACACCTACAATCCACAAAAAGCCAAAACAAAATAAAACTCAAACCCCCCCCCCCCCCAAACCTACCAAAAAGGTAACTCTGGAGGATGAGATACCAGAGCAACTGCCAGTGACAGCACAAAAGTCACAAGAATCCACTGCTGCTACTTCCTCACAGCAGTTGGTAGAAATATCTCAACCCATGGCTGAAACTCCTCCTGCTTCTTCTAAAAAAGAACAGGTTGTACAAATAGGGACACCACAATATGATGCTCTGGAATCACTTGCTTCCATCATGCACAGCCCAATGCCCGGGGCCAACTCTCTTTGTACACCCAACCTCACCTCCACAATTCCCCCACAAACAAAAATATTGTTGGATGCTCTTGATTTGAACCAGGCACAAACCAGTCCTTCTCAATCCCCTATCAATGAGAATATGCCTCAACCAATGACTGGGTCTGATGTATCAATCATGGCTAACCCACCAACACAACCTGAGGAGGTTACACCCCTTGAGTTACAAGTAACTCTTGGTGGTAGTCCAAGTGAAGCAGCCACTACAAGTGTTGAACCCACTGGTTTACATTTGGACAGTGGTTACATCAATAAAACTTCCTTGGAGGCAATTCCTTCTATAGCACCTCTGATAACCACTAGTGAGTTTGTTTTGACCACTGGTACCATCAAAAGGTTATCAGGTGTTGAGGGAAGAAGTCCCCAGAACCAAGAAAAAGGGGCATCAGTGGTTAATGTTTGGAGTATACTCCCTGCCTCATCCACTAATACAACGACTGATAGTGGGAAATCAGATGATCCCATTAAATTGGGTGATGGTTTAAAGTACCTAGAATTAACGGATAGAGTTGAAAACTGGATACCTTTGTTGCAGAAATCAAAGAAATGCTGCAACAGTTGTTGACAGTTCAAAAGGTACAACCCACTGTTGTTCCACCTCAAGCACCTGCTCCACCACAAGCATCTGCTGCAGATGAGTTATGGAATCTCTTTCAACCTTTTCTCCAACAACAAAAACACATGGCTGATCAACAACAAGCTATACATGTACAAGAGCTGAGAAACATAATGGAGTCCAGGTTTAAAAACACACAAGCAGACATCAAGGCTATAAAGGCCCACATCTTGAACACCACTGGCACTGCTCTTCCAACTGTTCTCTTTATTGATCAATTACCCCAGATAATGCCAAAAATGGGGAGAAAATCCAGGAATGGAAGAAGAAGGGAATAGATGATGGTCTTTACATTGAACCAGAAAAGGATGCTATGACTAAAAGGATTCCCTTGCCAGATGGTAGCAAAAAGATTGATGTTACCACAAATGCACTTGATGAAGCAAAAGCAAGTGTAAAAAGGGACAGAGAGGCAAAGGACTTGTCCAGGTGGAATAAGGAGAAAAGAGCTTATATGGAGCTGAATGCACAGGGTTGTTCTGAGCCAAAGGATGTTAAAAATCCTGAGCCAAAAAGAAATCCCACTAGAAAAGTGAGGGAACCCAAATCCATACCATCCAGACCCACAAAGCATACTCCCAAACCACCTTCCAAAAGCCCCCAACATCAATCTTCCACCCAAACAGTTGTTGTAACACCTGTTGTATCAACAACTGCTGATACTTCAGTAGTTCAACAACTGTCAGCCAAACACCTGTCATCTCTTCAACACACACCACAACCACTGCCTTACCACCACCAACACCAAAAATCACTTCACCACCAAAAACAGCCTCACCACTATCACCTCCTGCCAAAAAGCAGAAGACATCAGATGTTACAACATCTGTTGTAATGGCAACAGTGGTTGAAACACCAGTTGTTTCAACAACTGTTTGTCAATCACAAATCACTTCCACTTAAATCACCACCACTGATCCACCCAAAACATCATCAGCCTCTCCTCAACCAAAAAGGAGAAGGTTAATCCTAAAAGATGATGACACTACACCACCACCAACATCTTCAAAATCTATATCACTTGTTACAATACCAAACCCTGTTCCTCTCTCATCAGCTCAGATTCAAAAGCCATTAGCTCCTACAGGTGTTCAATTTCCTCTTGAGCTTATAGCAGTCAGAGAAGAGATTAAATCCTTTTATTATGAGGATGATCCTGCTAAAAGGATTTTGCCATCAGTTGGAGGATATCCCAGGCCTAACAATATTGAAGAATATTTGAAAATTAAGGCTCAACAAGCAGAGGATATCTCTAAAAGAAATACACAAGGGAAATCTGATAGAGAAATTCAACAGAACTACCAATTCTTGCTCACACAAGTCAGATCTTTGGAACAATTTGCAAAGAATGTGTGCCAGTAGATATCAGAAAAGGCAGATGAATCCCTGAGAAAAGACTATGTTGAAAACATCATGGTTCACAAGAAATACAAGGGAGAAAGACCCATGTATAAAGATTGGACAATACCTAAACTGGAGAGTGAAGCAGCCAGAATTCAAGATATGATCAAAAACAAATTCAAACATACTCCTCCTGATTGGGCAAAGTACAAAAAGAATGTACCTGATAAAAAGGTAGAGCTGAGGAGAATGAAAGAGGAATTAGCTGCTGCTGATTATGGGTCCTTAAATCAAGTGTTAAGATGGAAAGAAGAGAAAGTCATGGCTACCTACAAAAGCTTGTAGAAATTAAGAAAGACAAATCCTAATGCTCTACAAAAACCTGACTATCCTGAAGCAAAGGTTTCAACAAGACCACTAAAGCTGCAAATAAGGAGAGCCACTGCTCCAGCTGGTGCAGCCATCTTTAAAAGAAGGCAACAAAAACAGTTAGATGCTGAAACAATACAAGAGTTAATGGCAGGTGATGACCTTGTAAAAGAAGGCATTAAGCAGATGATTGTAGAAACTCTTGGATTAGATCAAACTGCAAGTACTGCTCAGTCAGTCATTAATAGGCCAGCATCACCAAACACCTCATCTAATAAAAATCTCCCAAGAAACCCACCAGACTCAAAAGTACTAAAGTGGAAAACTGACAAGCAGGCCCATGTACTGTCAGTGATCAAGTCTAGTGGAGAAATGAAGAAAATAACAAGGGAACAAGCACTTGGCCTAAGTCTTGAAGATTTGCAAGATCTCCTTGATCTTCCACTTAGCAGGGATGAAGATGGCACATATACCTTAGCCTTTGAGTTACTACTCAAAGGGCAAATAAGGGAACTGTTGATGAGGCAATAAAGATCTACCAATAATGAAGAGTTTTGGCATTATCTGTTCCAGGAGGAGATTATTGGGATTGAACCCTATCAGAGGAACAGATAATTAAAGCCAAAACTGGATCAGAGCAGTGGATCCAGAATAAGCAAAAGTTATATAATCAAGTCTCTACCCTTGAAAGTGGTTTCAACATCTACTGACCTCCAATCTACTGATCATTACTAACTGCTGACCTACAACTGCTGTCCAAGTCAAAGACTGATGGAAGACTAAAGCTCTGCTGTTCAATCTACTGCTATGGGTCAAGCTCTGCTAGATATATCAAGTACTGTTGGGTTCACATCAGTGGAAGGATGCAGCAATAGTTTAGTTTATATTATGAAATGTAATGTATGACAGTAGTTAGCATAGCAGAGGTTGTATAGATCAGATGGTAGAGTTTGTTAGGAGGTTAGATGTCACTTTCATGGTGACGTCAGCTTAGATGCTTCAGTGGTTTGTCCGTGCCTATAAATAGAACAGTACCCTGTACTGTTCTATTAGCTCTTCACCATCTTCTTCCTGTATGAACAAATCACTGAGCTCGCTGAGGGGGAGTTTGTTGCATACATGCAATTGTAATCAGTGTTTGAAATAAATTTAAGCATTCGATTCATTGTTGAAAATGTGTGTTGAAAGCAATTCTCCAGTTTGATTGTGAAAAGTTTGTTTCCATTTAAATTCCGTTGCACTACTCTTTCATTGTTCATCTTAATTCAAACATAAATCACAATCAATCCAAACTCAGATCCTAACAATTGGTAAACTGGGTTAGAAATTTTTGTCTTTTTTGTTATTTTCCTCATTTAAATGGAGGGTATAATCGTCATTTTATGCCTGAACTCCATGAGGAAATCCATCATTTAAATGAGGAAAACGACAAAAAGGGGCAAAAATTTCTAACCCACTTTGGCAATTGGATAGAAATGACAACAAAAGTGAAATCTCAGAGACCCAAATACAAAACATTTCGTTTTTGGATTAAAGTGAAAAAAGTGAGTTAAACTCAGGGACCATTTTGGCATTTTACTCTTAATGTAAAGAATTGTCTAGAGAATTGAGTGACATCCTTAGGAAAGGGTAACCCGAAGAAAGCAATCCAAAAGAATGGAGCTAAGGCGCCTAGGTCAGTTTTGGAGGGAACTTCAGCCTATATAAGAGGTGCCTTAAGCACCTTTATAAGTCCATTCACACCCATGCACCTGAACTCTGACCATTGTAGTAGTTCAAGCATTCAAGCCACGCACATCAATTTTTTTTATCTTAGCATGGATCCATTGGAGGGATTGTTAACACTCAATTAACCCACTTAGAACCGTTAACGAATGAAGCAGAGTTTTCAACTGGTCTCGAACTTGTTCAGTTTGAACACGAGCCAACTCGTCCTGGTTTTTTTCAACTAGCACAACATAAAACCTTTTCAACGTCTCGAGACTCATTGAGCATTGAATTGTAGTTCCACAAACATTAGATATGAAGTCTTTGTTAGATTGTTAGTTACCTAGAAAAGGATGACACATTTTAAGGTGGGCTTTAACTTAGGATTTGGTACCGAGTATTATTCATTAAAAAATTGGGCTAAAATGTAGACTAAAAATATAATTAACATGAAAATGAAAACATTCAAACGAGCTAGCGTGCAAGCCAACCTCAGCTCATGCCAGTGGCAGAACTAGCCCATTAAATCAGGGGTATCCTCAAAAAAAAATTTACCGTGAAATAATACAATATTAGAAAAACGTCAATAAATAAATAAAGTAAAGCAACTATCTAATAGATTTGTCCTCTTCTCTTTTTCATAGCTTGACATCGCTCCATCTGTCACGGCCCCTGACCCGGTTTGACCCGTTTCAGGAGCCGCGGGACAGAAAACCCGTGGTACTTATATTTACAGCGGAAGTCTTAACAGGATCGTTTTAAACTTGAAAAATGCCAGAGTATTATTTATTTATGTTTCGGGATAAATCCCGTAAATATCATAAGTTTCATTATTTTACAAACATGTTTATTTATTTATTTGAGCCACTACTTCAAGCTTGTTAGTGCTCCGTAGCACGTGTACTGAAATCACAGTATGTCACCTGAAACATGTTGTAAAAAGGTTTTGTCAGCGGGGAAATACTGAGTGAATCATTCATTTTGATAAAATGACACATAGTTATAAATTACAGCATAAGAGCGATTACTATGGCAGTATCTTATTTTATATCTGGTCTTGCCACCCGTGTGACGATGGTCATACCACTATTGGGTCCAGTCACCCAATTAGTGACGTTTTGTCACTGTTAGGTCTTATTAGCCTAACCCATGTTAGGGCTTATTGCCTAACTGTGAGAAATTAGTAATGTGCACAATACCCCACTAACCAGCGGTCAAGATAACCACGACTTAATCCCTGTAATTATAACATTTTGAAAATAATTTGGAGTATTGTAAAATAGTTGATAAAAAGAGAATGACTCACATTGCAGATTTAGCGGGCAAGGTATAAGCCTACTGATTAGCCTTGATTAAACCTAATTTGATAATAATGCACACACAATAGGTTAGTAACTAATTCAGCAGTTACGTCAACTCACGAGATCAAACCCTCACAATGATTAATAAGTGCAATACTTAATAATTCAATCGGATTCACAACGAATAACAGAGCATAGTCCGAATTCGAACAACACTCAGATATTCAAGTCGAAATCACGACGAATAATCAAAGTAGAAGCTCAATTTGAGCAGCACTCAGACAATCGTTGGATAGTTATAATCGATCGGACGTTGAATCGTAATAGCGATCGAGTTATTACCCTGATTGTAGCAGCACCTCGTGATATGTGTGTTGTGAACTGATTTGTGTATAACTCGACGTACGTTCAGGGAATTTCCGTCGTTTCAAGCACAGAAATCAAGTGCCAATGTCTGCTATTTATACACGAATTTGGAATCGCTTACGGACCGTAAGCCTAACCCTTTACGGTCCGTAAAGGATATAAACCGACTATAGGTTGCCACGCGTGGGACTAGCCTAGCTTAGTCAATGAAATTGACCAATCAGATCTACACAACGTTTAATTTGGATAAACGTCCAACTAGGGTTTACCCCCCTTGAGTTTTAGGGGTCCTGATCCTGATTCCGATTGTCCTGAAAATTTTAGGGCTAATGCAGAATTAATTGGGTGTCTCAATTAGGGTTTTCTTAATGTCTAATTATTGTCCTAATTATCTATTTTAGTGACAGTTGTTACATCCTCCCCACCTTACGAAAAATCTCGTCCTCGAGATTTACTGAAATAGATGAGGGTATTTTCACCTTATTTCTGATTCTAGCTTTTACGTGTATTCTGGTCCTCTTTTGGCTATGAACAGCACTAGTTGTTTTGTGCTTTGAAAAACTTGATCTTCTTATCTTATTTGTAATAGATTCTCTATCATTTAAAATTTGCCATTTACCTCTTTACCTTGGAGAGGTACTACCAGGGATTTATCTGATAGACATTTCTTAAGGTTGGATACATGAAATACATCATGTACCTCTGCTAATTCTTCTGGTAGTTATAAATGATAGGCCACTGGTCCTATTTGTTGGATTACTTGAATGGTCTTACGTACCTTAGACTTAGCTTTCCTTTCTTACCAAATCTAATAACTCTTTTCCAAGGAGATACTTTCAATAGTATTTTGTCTCCAACTCGAACTCCAACGACTTTTATTTGTATCACTTTTCTAACTGTCTTCAACCTTTCCTTCGTGACACTAAATATGACAGTCGTAGTCACTTAGGATTTCCTTTTTCTTTATAAACGATACTGAAGTATTCCCACATGGAGGAACTTGGTCGTATAAATCCTTTACTTAGTAATTTATCTAATTGTTTCTTTAATTCTTAACATTTTAGTGAGTGCTAACTGATAGGGTGCCTTAGCTATTGGTATAGTTCCTAGATTTAGATAAATTCTAAGTTCTACTCTGTTATTAGGCGGTAATCCTGGTAGGTTTTGGGGAAAATGTTAGGATATTCCGATATAATCGGAATGTCTTCTATTTTCTTATCTTTTGGTATCAGCAACTATTGATACCATATATACTATTCCTGGTTTCTGTAAAGAACTGGCCAGCTTCATTACTGATGTTAATTTCAGTAATTTTTGTGGTTTATCTCTGGTTATTATTACTAATTCTCTTGCGGGTGTATGGATCTCTACGGAACTTAGATCATAGAGAACTCAAGCATAGTTGGCTATTAACCAATCTATTCCTAATACAACATCGAATCCAGCTAAATTAATTAGTAACAAGTTTTGCAGAAAATTTATGTCTAAATTTTATCTTTGCTTTTCGTAAAATCTTATTTAGTTTAACGAAATTCCTATCTGTCGTTTCAATTGTAAAAGTCTGCCTACGGTTGATTAAGGGTAACTTAAGGGCTTGGCAGAATGAAGTATTTATAAAACTTTGATTTGCATCAGAGTCAAATAATACTTGCATAAATGTTAGTGAACTAAAATGTACCGACTATGACGTCAGGAATTAGTTCAGCTTCCTGAGTAGTTAATTGAAAAGCTCTTGCGTTTTTCTTGGTATTCCCTTCTGCAGTCTTTTCGTTTGCTGGATTGCCTAATTTCGGGCAGCTTGTTCTGAAGTGTCCGGGTTCTCCACAATTGTAGCAAGTTATTGCCTTCTTTTTCCTGCAATCCTCTTCTTGATGTCCTGGAATTTTGCAGTAATTGCAGCATCCTCTACATTTTCCAAAATGCTTTCCCTTGCAGGTATTGCAAAATGGAATAGTGGAAAATCGCCCATTTTCTCTTTTCTTGAAATTGTTACTAGTACCTATATGAAATTCTTGGGAAATTTTCTGGGCCAAATCCTTTCTCCTATTTTCTTCCCGAGTGCGTACCAATCCGTCAGTTAGAGTGTTAGCTAATTCTACCGCATCGTCAATCGTGCGGAGTCTCGCAGCTTTGACAATGTCACGAATCTCACTAATCAAACCCCAGATATAGCGAGAGATAAGTACCGGTTCTGGCGAAGCCAAAGTAGGTACAATTCTGGCATACTCAAAGAATTTTGAAGTATACCCTCGACAATCTACATCTACCATTCGGTGACTTAAAAACTTATTCGTCATCTGCTCTTTTTCATATTCGGGACAGAATTTTCTTTCTATTATTTGCTTAAATTCTTCCCAACTCATGGCATAGGCCACGTCACTTCCTTTAGCTTGTAACACTGTATTCCACCATTCTAACGCTTCTTCCTTGAAAAGGTGCGAAGCGTACATAACCTTATCTTCCTCAACACATTTACTTATTCTGATCACTGCCTCGGTTTTCTCTAACCAACGCAGTGCTACGGTTGCCTCTTCATTGCCTGCGAACTCTACAGGTTTACAGGCAAGGAACTCCTTGTAAGTGCAACCAGGCGTTGCAGCTTTCTTTTTCTTAGAAAGCGGAGCTTGTCGTAGTTCCTCATCATGATTAACATGATTATTGCCTCCGTTTATGCTATTACT
The DNA here is from genome assembly GCF_002127325.2 of Helianthus annuus. Taxonomy (NCBI): domain Eukaryota; kingdom Viridiplantae; phylum Streptophyta; class Magnoliopsida; order Asterales; family Asteraceae; genus Helianthus; species Helianthus annuus. The sequence goes on along the minus strand of NC_035433.2, from coordinate 62,382,421 downwards.
GAAGTTATCTTCCGAAATACGTTTGCTAGGAATGATTTGCTGTGGTTCTATTGGATTTTTAACAGCAGCAACGATTGCTGGAATAGCGTTGGCTATCCCTTGAGCTATCATTGTTGGAATAGTGTTAGCTATCCCTTGAGCAACAATATTTTCTATATCCTGCCTAGTCATATATTGATCCCCTGATTGTTGCTCGGATTGATTGACCTCGTTGACAGGTTCATTATTAGTGTTTTCCATCGGATAACTAATTTATAGATAAATAATTAGTATACCAGAAGTAATTTCAATGTCACCCTTAATTGCACATAATTACGTAAACAGCCAAAAGTTGTAAATTTTCTAAAATTTTCATGGTATTATACTTCTATATACAACCGTCCCATTGCTTATTTTACACATACTAATTTTACTATTACTGTTATACAATCATTTTTATAAATCTCCTATCTTTTTGCCAAATAATATTCTAGTAATGGTGTTTCCTCTGATCGTATTTCCAGGAGATCTGTTTCTCAATCTCTTGGATCCTATTCCCAACATTCATTAATTCTTTAGTCAAAGTGGCGGAGTCTAGCTATATTCTCGGTTACTTATTGGTGGATTTGGTTCTGGATCGTATTGAGGAAAAAGCTTATAGGGATAATTTTGAATCTGTATTTCATTAGTCAACCATTCGTCTATTCCTAAAGGTTGCGGGTGGATCGAAGGGTTTGGAATAGCTGGTTCTACATCTATTACTAGTTGTTTTTCATTAACAGACTTGATAGAATTATAATCTGTCAATGAAAAATCGAATTCTTCCTGGGATGGTAACCCCTCAATTTGCCTAGAGCTTTCCCCGATTTCTATTTTCTTAGGGGTGGGTTTTTCGAGAGGTACAGCGTTGAATTCTATAGGTTCTTCCCTTTCTGCTATATATCTATTGAAATCTCTGGAAACTTCTATTCTTACTGGATAGAGATTTAAATTCTGAAGGGTATCAGACAAGTCACTCATGCTGTTTAACATAACACAGTTACTAAGTCAGAAGTTATAATAAATTTGATAGAAAACTTTGAAATATACTTTTATACTGTTTAACTATCAAAACAACTAAAATTTAAAATACCCTAGGTTTTATTTGTAAGTTTATTTACTTACTGAATAAGACTTCTAGACTATGAATAATAAAGGTACTAAAACTTTGGTCTAATTTATTTAAAATTTGTATTAATTGCTATGTTGGCTAGCATAGAAAGATCTGCCCTATGCTGTATATAATTAGTCAGATAATAAAACACATAATCATCAAATAACAATTAGAAATTCCTAAGTATTTTTCAATTACTTTAACAGGCTAAAATCAGTAGTAAGCTTAAATCAGTGGCTTGATCAGTGGCTCTGATACCACCTTTTTCTATCACGGCCCCTGACCCGGTTTGACCTGTTTCAGGAGCCGCGGGACAGAAAACCCGTGGTACTTATATTTACAGCGAAAGTCTTAACATGATCGTTTTAAACTTGAAAAATGCCCGAGTATTATTTATTTATGTTTCGGGATAAGTCCCGTAAATATCATAAGTTTCATTATTTTACAAACATGTTTATTTATTTATTTGAACCACTACTTCAAGCTTGTTAGTGCTCCGTAGCACGTGTACTGAAATCACAGTATGTCACCTGAAACATGTTGTAAAAAGGTTTCGTCAGCGGGGAAATACTGAGTGAATCATTCATTTTGATAAAATGACACATAGTTATAAATTACAGCATAAGAGCGATTACTATGGCAGTATCTTATTTTATATCTGGTCTTGCCACCCGTGTGACGATGGTCATACCACTATTGGGTCCAGTCACCCAATTAGTGACGTTTTGTCACTGTTAGGTCTTATTAGCCTAACCCATGTTAGGGCTTATTGCCTAACTGTGAGAAATTAGTAATGTGCACAATACCCCACTAACCAGCGGTCAAGATAACCACGACTTAATCCCTGTAATTATAACATTTTGAAAATAATTTGGAGTATTGTAAAATAGTTGATAAAAAGAGAATGACTCACATTGCAGATTTAACGGGCAAGGTATAAGCCTACTGATTAGCCTTGATTAAACCTAATTTGATAATAATGCACACACAATAGGTTAGTAACTAATTCAGCAGCTACGTCAATTCACGAGATCAAACCCTCACAATGATTAATAAGTGCAATACTTAATAATTCAATCGGATTCACAACGAATAACAGAGCATAGTCCGAATTCGAACAACACTCAGATATTCAAGTCGAAATCACGACGAATAATCAAAGTAGAAGCTCAATTTGAGCAGCACTCAGACAATCGTTGGATAGTTATAATCGATCGGACGTTGAATCGTAATAGCGATCGAGTTATTACCCTGATTGTAGCAGCACCTCGTGATGTGTGTGTTGTGAACTGATTTGTGTATAACTCGACGTACGTTCAGGGAATTTCCGTCGTTTCAAGCACAGAAATCAAGTGCCAATGTCTGCTATTTATACACGAATTTGGAATCGCTTACGGACCGTAAGCCTAACCCTTTACGGTCCGTAAAGGATATAAACCGACTATAGGTTGCCACGCGTGGGACTAGCCTAGCTGAGTCAATGAAATTGACCAATCAGATCTACACAACGTTTAATTTGGATAAACGTCCAACTAGGGTTTACCCCCCTTGAGTTTTAGGGGTCCTGATCCTGATTCCGATTGTCCTGAAAATTTTAGGGCTAATTCAGAATTAATTGGGTGTCTCAATTAGGGTTTTCTTAATGTCTAATTATTGTCCTAATTATCGATTTTAGTAACAGTTGTTACACCATCACATCGTCATCTTTTACCTTATGAAAAAATCATTTTCGACTGCACAAACCATGACATTGTTCAAATGGATTATTTTATTATTTGGGTTTTATTAGTTATTATAGTTTGGGCTTAATTATCATAAAACTAATTATTTGAGCTAGGGGTGAGCACGTTTAGGTCCGGATCGAAAAAAACCGAGAACCGAACCGAAAATATACCCAACCCGACCCGAACCCAAGTACCTAGGTATTTAGATCGGTTCCAATTTTTTATATAAAATAGGGTCGGGCCGGGTCGGTTCTCGGTTCTTTTCATGGTGAAACCCGACTTGGACCTATGGACCGGAACCGACCCTATATTTAGGGTAGTGAATCGGTTCTGTATTTTATGTTTGATCGGTTCTCGGGTTGGGTCGGGTCGGGTTTTTCCATTTGCTCACCCCTAATTTGAGCTTAGTTACTAAAGGTTTTGGGCTTAATGAATAATATCAAGTTTCATAATCTTCTCTTAGGGGTATCCTCGTATATGTTTAGGGGTATCTTATGTATAAAACCGAAAAAAATACATATAACAATCCTCCTAAAATTTTTAGAACACCCCTATACATCCTAAAATACACCCCGTCTATGAAAAATAGGCCGAAATACCTTAAATTTAACAAAAATTAAATAAAAAACAAAATCCCTTACTCGCTCGCGGGGCGCGACAAAGTCAGGTAAGACTGTCGCGGGCCGCGACAGCCTGGCCACCAGACGGAACCCTGAGCTGCCACGTGGCAGCATCGTGTCAAACCTACACTTGTGACCAGACAAGGCTAGAGCCTAGTCTAGGTCTCTCGCGGGGCGCAAAGACATTGTCTTCATCTCTCGCAGGCCATGAGGAAGTTGAGATCAGGCCCTATAAATTGGGAAGTTCGACATTCATTTTTCGTCGTTCAAATCTCAAACTCTCTCTCAATTTCTCTATAGTAGAAATAATCTCCGGGTAGTATACCTACTAAAATAGCGAAGCTCTGCCTCGATGTAAGTATCATAACCCCCGGTTACGTATTAGATACGCTGTCCGATTGATCTAGTGCTCCGTAACGCATGTCCAGGCTCTGCCTGACTCAGTCGTTGGAGTTCTGTCTCGGGGAAGGTATAGCTAATGTAAATTGGGTTATTATACTAACGCGTGTGCATTGTTTAATTTATTAGATTATAACCAGGAAGTCATATAGAAAAACCTAAAATAGCAATGTGAGTAATTCCTCTTTTCATAAAGTGTTTTTACAAAACCTCAATGGTTTTAATTTTATATTTAACAGTGATTGAGTATTTGTATTCTACAATTATCGTCGATATGTTGGGGTTTTGTATACAAAATTTGTTACTACCCTGTGAGTAGTAACATTACCACAAGTCATGATTGGCAGTACCGTGGGTGGTAATTAAAGTAGATATAAACAAATGTAATTGTTGGATTGCCCTCAATGCTGTAAAATGATAAAACATGTTTTGATTAAACTGGGATTCACTCGCCAGTATTTATTGCTGATAAAATGTTTTTAAACGCGTTTCAGGTAACCAAATGTGAAAGCCAAATAGAAGCCAGCTGGACAACACTGAACGCTTGGAAAAGTGGCTATAAAAGTTACATAAATAAATAAGAAGTTTTATTTCAATAAATTAGGGTTTATCCCTAAAAACATGTTTGCAATGGAAACTTGGGTTTATCTCAATGTATTTATTATTATAAAAATATGGTGTTTTACTCTGATAAAATATTTCCTAACTACGGTCCTGATGAAATTTCTGCTGCCAAATTAACGATAAACACTGATACCACCATCTCTGAATAGGCCGCAGCCGCCCGCCTCCCGGGGCAGGGGTCGGGGGTTGCGTCAATACATTGCGAATGCAAATATGGAGCTGATAACCGCTTCCAAGGCTCAAAGAAAGGGAAGTTTGGTTCCAATAAGAACCAACAAAGGTCTAATGATGACAAGCCTGATTGCAAGACATGTGAAGGCGACGTTGGGAACAGTGTCGGACAGATCAACAACCGAAACAATGTGGCATCTCCAAAAGGATTGGCCACAAGACCCATGAGTGTAAGGATTTAAAGAATGTTGTTTGCTATGGATGTGGCGAGAAAGGCCACATAAGGACCGGTTGTCCCAAGCGTACAACTGATGGAAATATGAAACCCGAGGAGGCAAAGAAGTCAAATGCTAGAGCTTTCCAGTTGACTGCAAAAGAAGCGGTGAAGGACACGAACGGGTACGTTTCTTGTTAATAACATTTAAGCACATGTCTTATTTGATTATGGAGCTGATAAGTGTTTTGTAGATGTTGGACCATGTGCGTGACCCTAAACAGTCAGTAAAGGCAGTTCATCTTTGAATACAGAGGCGGAATCAAAGTAATCAAAGTCACAACAGCTTTTTCCTTTTAGTTTCCTTTCTATTAATGCTTTCTGAGTCAAATACCATGAATTCTGACACAAATCCGGCAGCACCTCGACTCCTAATTCCGCTCCAACGTTCTACAAATGAAATCAACCTACACCTATTTATAGTTGAGCTGATTCCGCTTGAAACTACATGTCAGTTCAAGGGGAATAGCAATGTTCAATTCGAGTGGAATCACCTATTAACTCTCGAGCGGAATCACCTAGATGACTTATTTGGAGCGGAATCACAATGAACTCCTAAATTCGCTTGTAATGACATATTTGTCATTTCAAGCGGAATTACAACATTTAACCCACTTTTTGATTTCCAAGCTCCAATCTAACTTATCTAGATCTAAGACTCGATTAAGACGTAGTCAGCAAACATTCAGTGCACCAACAGACTCCCCCTTGGATGTTGACGAAGTCTTCGGCGTCGAGTCTTCAATCTTGGTCTCTTTCCAAACTTTGTCTTCACATTGTAAACTCTCTCTTCACAGGTTTAAGATCTTGACCTAGCTCTGTTCAATCTCCCCTTTGACTGTTGATCCAGAACTCTAACTCCCCCTTTCACAGACTCCCCTTCTCTGTATGCTGGGACTTGAATTCTAGCTCAAACTTTGATTTTTTGCTGCCGTGGGGATTTTGAAATCCACAACCTGTTTCTCAAACATATAACATTACAAACTATTGATTTCCAATAATAAATCACAATATCAATCAGCTTTAGAAATCCACTCAAGTATTCAGGTCCAAATTAATGACCCTGATTACTCAATTAATCTACCAAGTCCAACTTAATGACCTTGGTTGATCTTTTTGACAAACAAACTGATTTTTGTTTAACATTTTCAAACATTTTCTGAAAATAACAAGTATCAAGTTAATGAACTTGTTTTGACTTTTCAACAAACAATCTTCATCAAGATAAGCTCTCCTCATCCTCCAGTCCAGAAATTTCCTACATTTGCTTCGATTTCAAGAATCTAACGATCATATCTCCACTTTGGTTTGTCGGAAAATAAAGCAGAAATGAAAAATCTTTTTGAATTTTCAATAATGTTTCTAAACTAGGAAATGAAATACAGAAACTTAAATTGCAGAATGTAAAGAAATTAAACTATTTACAAACATATTTTTGGTGAGCGTGTCAGGGAATCATATCAGCTTATCAGACAAGTCACTAGTACCGTTAAGCTTTAATTTCATACTCAGAATTAAACAATTCACATAGATTGTCGATACACTGATCCACTTTAAATTTTCACACAAATTTCAATTTATTCAGGATACGAATTAGATGTCTTAATGAACTTAAACTCATTCATGTGTCCCACCTCTTGAATATACTCCCGTATCCAGAATCCCAATATTCAGTCTTACAGGTGAGTATACCACAGATGATATCTGTAAGGGGTTAAATGCGAGGGCCGTGAGAGCTCAGGTCGATACTTCCGTATACGCAGAGAGATGGCGGCTTCGACTTTTCGGTGTGTCCCCTTTAGAGGATCTTTTGTTTCAACAGCAATGATTATCAATTTTATTGTTTAATCAATTTGCTGAGGGCGATGCTATGTTTCAAGCATTTGCGGAAAGTATTATTCGGGGACTAGGTCAGAACTTCCATTCAGCAGAAGTCCCAGAATAATACCCCAGATATCACTGAGTATAAAGACCTAATATTTCAGAAAGAGAGACCTTTCAAACGAGATTTCAGGGGTTACCTATATATCCAAGTAGTGTTCCCCACAAAATAAGCAAGTTGAAATTTATGTTTATATCCCGAACAAACCTACTAAATGTATAAAAACCTATCGACACATCATCAGTGAGACTGTTTAATGCTTTATACTTTACAAATCTTTAGCGTATAGTGTTGATGCACGGAATGTCTGTTGAATACGTCTACATGAAGTCTGAAGTCAAGATTGGTCTAAAGGGGTCGAAGTGTAAATATAGCATAATATAGTGTTAGGATCGCTTATTAGTCATGTATGTTATGTGGACCGCTTTTGTGTAATGAAGCCTGGACCGCTTTTAGGACATTAGAGTAGGATCGCTTATGTGACTGGTGCTGGATCGCTTATTGGACTGTCACATAAGCGACCCAAGCCGTCTATAAATAGGCATGAGCGGTTCATAATTTGTAACAATGTGTGTGTGTGCTACGGTGCCGAAACTCTGCTGAAATTTTATCAGAAAGCAATATAAACACAAGGAATTGAAAGGATTAGCTGTTGTTACTTTACTTACGTTGATTCCGCCTTCGTATGTAAAGATGAACTACTTCGACTGACTTTTCGGGTCATAGAACGGTCCAACAAGTGGTATCAGAGCTCAGGACGAGGAGTTCATACTACGACAGCATAGATCTGCAGAAATCTCTCATTTCTACTCACTTTCTCTCATACTTTTTCGGTTTTCAGTGGTTCCAACGGTCAAAATTGTCTAAAATTTGAATATAACGTGTAAAACACACTTTTAACAAACCCTAGAAAGAATCAGGTGAAAATACGGACTAAAAATGGTAAAAACAAGCTAAAAACAATCGATCGCTTTTTCGGACATCGGACCGCTTATTTGAACCAAACCTGCTTGGATCGCTCCAAATTCACGTTTAGGACCGCTCTTTTGGACAAATTTGCTCTCAGGATCGCTCGAACGGGTATAGTAGAACCGCTCGAACGACCATACTTGGACCGCTTATACGAACTTACTTGAACCGCTCGAACGGACAGTATTGGAACCGCTCGAAAGATCATACTCTGGTTCGCTCGAACGAACATACTCTCGGTCGCTTATTTGACATATTGTGAATCGTTCGGGAGGACTTAGTCTTTACTGTCTGGTCCGCTTTTACGAACATATTCTGGACCGCTTTTCTGTCAAACTGTTTAGACAGGATCGCTTTTGTGAACTGATATTTTTCAAAACCAAAATTTTTCTAAGTGTTGTTTGATTTTGCAGGTACAATCAAAATGGATGATATTTTCTTAAATCCGTTCAGCGATATGTACGCATTCTCGGGTAGTACGGACAACAACGATACGTCTTCAAGCAATAAAGATAAAAGTCCGCCGAAAGAAAGAAAGAAAGAAGCTTGGGAGTCCGAGAGTGCATTCGGAACATTCAACAAACCTCCAAAGCTTATGGCTATAGAGGATTATAGTAGGTGGGCAACAAAGTTTGAAGATTGGATGATGGCATTTGCATTTCCAAGCTGGAAAAGCATGAAAAATGGCTATGCAAATGGCAAGAAGAATGGTGAAGCTTTGAGATCAACTGAAGAAATTGATGCTTTTGTGGCAGAACAAAAGTGTGTAGCATTGCTTTTCCAATCCGTCCGAGAAGACATCATTTCCTTGATCGATTACTCAAATGCAAAAGATTTGTGGAATAAACTGAAAGCAAAATGTATAGGAAGCGAGGAAATTGTAAAGAATAAGAAGAAACTTCTTCGGAAAGAATTTGATATGTTTAGATGTATGAAAAATGAATCAGTGGGTAAAATGATTGAACGGTTTGGTCATCTTAAGCTGGAACTTGTTCGACATGAGATCAAGTATCCTGATGATGAGATAGTTGATAAATTGTTTGATTCACTACCTGATGAGATGGATTGGAGATATTAGGCATTGATGTTAAAGAACACTATTGCTCCTGACAAATTGAAACCAGATTTGGTGATTGAGAAACTTGAAAGTCATGAGCTAGAGTTGAAGAAAACATACAAAGTTAATCACTCATCCTATCAGCAGAATCTGGATCTGTATTATCCGAAAAGCATGATGCCGAAAGCTACTTCTCCGAAAACTGCATTTTCTGCTGAGAATGTTTCTTCAACAAACAAAGAAAGTCAAAGCAGTTCAAGCAGCGGAAGCCACAGTGGTTATCACAGTGGATCTACGTCTACTGCAAATCGTTCTGATGCGAAGTTTTCTTGCAATATTGCAATCGATTTGAAGAATGCACAGAACTTTGACGAAGAATCGGCCAAGCAACAGATGGTTTTTCTAGCGTCTGTTTTGGAGTCCTATGAAGGTTTGGTAGCCGGGAAGATCGGAAATACAAATCTGACCAAAGAAGACTACGATCAGATAGATCCCGAGGAAATGGAGCTTATTGACATTCGTTGGGCAATGGCAAGTGCTGTTCGACGTGCGCAACGTTTTATGGAAATTACCGGGAGGAAATCAATTGGTGGTCCGTCAACAAAGCTTGGGTTCGATAAGTCAAAAGTGACGTGTTTTAAGTGCAAACAAAAGGGCCATTTCAAGAGAGAATGTCGGAATGCATACGTTGATGAATCTGAAAATCCATTTCGTGACGATTATTACAAGAAGGCAATCTACCATCAAAATAAATCGGAGCCGCCCAGACTAAAGCAGGCTGAAGAGCAAAGAGAAAAGTCAAGGGCTTTAGCTGTGATCTATGATGATGAGGGTTACGATTGGAGCAAAGAGGTTTTGCCGGAAGATGTTGCCATTGGTTATGCTTTCATGGCAAGTCATGATGAACCGATTCCTTGGAAGGATGATCGTACAGAGGAACAGAAGTACCAATACAGGAAGTTGATTGCTGAAACAAAGATTATCAGACTTTCTGGTGTATACTTGGAAGCAAGAAGAGCAAATCGTTGGGATCCAGACAGAGAGTGCTATCTTGATCGGTATGGCAATGTGGCGGTTGATGACAAAACGCTAGATATTGAAGCCATCATTCAGGAGTACAAAGAAGATGATGAATACTGGCAGCATAAGTGGTGGGGAACACCAACTTCGAAGATGATTGAGGAGGAGAAAGAAAAAGAGAGAAAGGAAAAAGAAGAGAGAGAGAAGAAAGAAAGCACAGAGACTGAGAGATCAAAGATGGTTGATACGGAGAATTCAGAGAAAATGGCTGACCAAGTGCTAGCTGTGAAAGCACTTGAGGTAGATTCTATTTCTGTTTCTGAGTCAAAAGAGTAGGTCAGTCAAAGTGTGTCAACATCCAGGTCAGGTAATAAAGTCGATGGAAATGTTGACTGCAAAAATTGCAACAAACAATGCATTTTTTGTAGTACTGTCACGTATTTGAATGATGAGAAATTGAAAAATCTGAAATCAAAAGTTAAAACTTTTGAAGATCAGATTCTCGATCGTGACACAGAGTTAAAAATTTCAACTGAACGGTTTAATGAATTAACCACTAAATGTGACAAAATTACCACTGAAAATGAAAAGTTAATTCTGGAAAATCGTCAGATCTCCGAAAAATTTGAGAAACTTAAAAGTGTTGTGAAAGACAGTGATGATCGAAATGGAAAAACATTCAAAGAAAACGAACATCTAAGAGCTGTGTTGCAATTCAAAGAAAAATCAATTAATGAACAACTGGATGAGATTGCAAAATTAAAACTTAAGGTTAACGAAATTGAGATTGAAAATGAAAGAATTCAGTTGAAATTAAACAGTTATAGCTCAGCTAGCTTTGTTTTGCAGCACATCGTTCCCAAACCTATAGGAAAAAACAAAGCTGGTGAGGACGTGTTTTCTGATGGAACGGGTGTAGGGTTTCACAAAGTTCCACCGCCAATTTTAGACAATTACACGAAAAAGCAGTCTAGTTTGGTGGAAATTGAGGAAGAAAGTGATGTTACACTTCCTGAGAACATTGATGTCACGTTTACGTCTTCCAATGAAGAGGGTGTCCAAAATGATGTGGTGAAAAGTGTGATAGACAAAGTGCTTAGGCCGGATTGTGACACTTCTGAGGAGGATGGGTGTTTTCTAGATAAATACATTCCGAAGCAAAAGTCCAAAAACAACTTATATGATGAATCTGATCTTGTCATGTACAAGATGTCGGGATCGGATAAGTTGTTTTCGGATTCTGAGTTTCCATTAGTGAATGTTAATCTGAACAAATTGACAAATGTTTTCAAACTGGTTGAAGTCGAGTTGTCATCAGTGAACAATCTGAATCGAAAGAAAGAGAGGGTTTACAACAAGAAATCTGTTCATCCACCACGTTTTTACAATAACAACAGAACAATTGGTCGGGTGGTTATCAGGGGGTTAAACCATTTCATAAAAGAAATGTTTCAAACAAGAGGTATGTCGAAAAGAAAAAGTTTGTGAATAGTTCAAGTTCACTTGCTGATGAAGAAAAAGAAATTTTTACAAAATCAAACAAAGAATTTTTTGAGAAAAGAGCTTCACAGGCTCAGTCTGAAGGCACAAGTAGGGTAGCTGATACTCGTACGTGTTTTAGATGTGAACAGGTTGGTCATATTGCACGAAAGTGTACATATGTAAAGCCTAAGACTGAAGCTGTGAAGGTTCAACAGAAGAAGGTTGATGTGAAGGGTAAAGCACCGATGTATGTTGAGAAGAAAGTGATTGAGAAGAAAAACGTTAAAAACAACAACGTAAAAGCAAAAACTGAACCCGTAAAGAAATTGGTAACTCAAAATGATAAATTTTATAAAAGGGTGGCAGAAACTCAACAGGTGTGGAAACCTAAAATTGAACTTAAAGTTGAGAAGAAAGTTTCAACTTCTGAGGTGAAAAAGGCTGACGAATCACTTACGGTTGATTATGATGCACAATTTCCACCTCTTAAGTCTAAGAATTTCAAAATTCAAATTGCTAAAGTCACGGTTACACCTAAGGCTGATAAAGCCTGGGTGGACACCATGTTTGACTAAACAGTTTGAATTGCCGGAGCTTCCTGGTTTGCGAAGCATGAATCGGCATCTTTCTTGAAGTTGTTTAAATGATGATTTGTTATGTGCAGGATCTTCCAAAACTTGTATCCAGGTGGATAATGGATAGTGGAGCTTCAAGGCATATGACAGGGAAGACCGCATTACTGTATGATGTGAATGACATTAATGGTGGTTATGTGGGTTTTGCGGGAAATCAAGGAGGCAGGATCATAGGTGAAGGAACATTATCAAATGGCATTATCACGTTTGAGAGAGTTAACTACATCGCTGAGCTGGAGAACAACCTGCTGAGTATCTCCCAGATCTGTGACAGGATGTATACTACTCATTTCACCGACAAAGAATGTTTGATCTTGAAACCGGGATTTGTGATACCTGAAGAGTGGATCATCATGAGGGCACCAAGAGTCAATGATCTGTACGTGTTGGACATGAGCGTTGCTACTACAACCACGGGTCAGGCTCATTGTTTTGTGTCCAGAGCAACGGAGAAGGAGTCAAGGTTATGGCACAGAAAGATGGGGCATATTCATCTAAGGAAAATGAATCACTTAGTGCATAACGACTTGGTCACCGGAGTGAATATTAAAGGTTTTCATCTGGAAGGGGAGTGCATAAGCTGTGTCAGAGGCAAACAGAAGAAAAAGTCACACCCTACAAAACAAGTCAATTCAGTTTCGAGGCCTTTGGAAAGACTTCACATGGATTTGTTCGGTCCAGTGAATGTTAAGAGTATAACAGGAGATTCCTACTGTTTGGTCATGACTGATGACTACTCCAGATTTTCGTGGGTCATGTTCTTGAAAACGAAAGACGAAACCTTTGATAGTTTGGTAGTTTTGTTTAAGAAAATTGAGAATCTGTACCAGAGACCGATTTGTAGAATTCGAAGTGACAATGGTACTGAGTTCAAAAACAGTAAGATGGAGGAATACTGTGATGAAAGAGGGATACTGCATGAGTTTAGTGCTCCGTACACTCCTCAGCAAAATGGAGTTGCAGAACGCAAGAACCGGACGCTAATCGAGACAGCCAGAACGATGCTTGCAGATTCCAAGTTACCAATCAATTTCTGGGGCGAAGCTGTTTCTGCTGCATGCTATACTCTTAACAGAGTTCTTACTGTGAAGAAGTTCAACAAGACGTGTTTTGAGCTAATCAATAAACGCAAGCCGAATTTGAAGTATCTAGAACCGTTTGGGTCACCCTGTACGGTAATAGAGCCGAATGGCAAGCTTGGTCCGAAGAACTTTGAAGGAATATTTGTTGGATATTCAGGTCCTACACGGCGTGTCTTTGTTCCAAGTGCAAAGCGTATTATTGAAGCAGCAAATGTTGAATGTCAGGGTTATACAATGCCGCCTCAGAATCCTGGTGATTCATGGCGTTTTAATTATGACAAACTTTGGGAATCGTTTGACATGAGAGAAGAATCCGAGGAAGAGGAAGATTTCTTTGATGAGCTGGATATTTTACGAGAATATGAATCGTCGCTCAGGTTTCCAGCAGAGTATTCTAGCAGACCTCGGGAGACTTCAAATGATGATGAAGCAGGTCCTAGTAACGCTGGTGAACATGATGATGAAGTTGCTCCTGGTATTCAGTCGGAGGTGAATGATGATCAAGAAGGTGAACATATGCCAGTTTTTGACCATGGTGATTCAGATCTTGAGGGGGAGCAGATCCAGTTGTCAAGTCAAACAAACCAAGTTGGTGAACAAGATGCAGAGCAGAATGTTACTAATCTGGAGGGAAATGTAGAAGTTCCAAGCGAAGTGATGCCGCGAACTCTTTCTTATCATCCAGAGGAATTGATAATAGGAGAATTGCAATCGGGCGTTCGGACGAGACGTCAAATAGACCAGGGCTTAACTTGTTTTTATTCTACAGTAGCACCTTTACAAACTGAATTTTCATTAAGTTGTTTTATTTCGCAGGTCGAACCACGGACTTACAAAGAGGCGCTTACTGAAGACTCTTGGGTCATAGCGATGCAAGAAGAATTAAGTCAGTTTGAGAAGTTAGGTGTGTGGAAGTTAGTTGATTTACCGGACGGTCAAAGAAAAATCAATACAAAATGGGTTTTCAAATGTAAGAGGGACGACAGAGGAGTGGTTGTAAGGAACAAAGCTCGACTCGTTGTTCAGGGCTTTAGTCAACAGGAGGGGATTGATTTTACCGAAGTCTATGCTCCTGTCGCACGACTAGAGGCTATCAGAATTTTCCTAGCATTTGCGTCTTGGAAGAATTTCAAAGTATTTCAGTTAGATGTTAAATCAGCGTTTCTTTATGGGAAGGTCAAAGAGGAGGTTTATGTTGGTCAGCCGCCGGGCTTTACTGACCCAATCCACAAGAACAAAGTTTATTTGCTGGACAAAGCGTTGTAGGTCTACATCAGGCGCCGAGAGCCTGGTACGAGACTTTGTCTCAACACCTACTCGCTAACCAGTTCATACGTGGAAAAGTGGATGCCACTCTCTTCACTAAAGTCGTTGATGGTCATCTTCTGATAGTACAGATTTATGTAGACGATATTATTTTTGGGTCGACGAATGAGAAATTATGCAAAGATTTCGAACAGGTGATGAAGCAGAAATTTGAAATGTCTTCAATGGGGGAGATGAAATTCTTTCTGGGATTACAAGTTGAACAACTTCCTGAAGGGATTTTCATTCATCAAACAAAGTACGTGCATGATATTCTGGAGAAATTTGGAATGTCAAGTTCTACTCCAGCTGCTACCCCACTTGCGACAAATCATGGTATTCACCCAGATCTCACCGGAGACAGGGTTGATGAGACACTTTATCGATCCATGATAGGTTCTTTGATGTACCTAACTGCTTCACGTCCTGACATCATGTACCCAACGTGCCTCGCAGCAAGATTTCAGTCTAACCCGAGAGAACCGCACATGATTATTGTGAAGAGGATTTTACGTTACTTGAAAGGCACACCCACATTGGGGTTGTGGTATCCTCGCAAAGGCGATTTTACACTCGAAGGGTTTTCCGATTCAGATTTCGGATGCTGCAAAATCAACGCGAAATCAACAACTGCAGGATGCCAGTTTTTTGGTCCGAGATTGGTTACTTGGCAGTGTAAGAAACAAACATCTGTGGCGCTATCTACATGTGAAGCAGAGTATGTGTCTGCTAGCAGTTGCTGCTCTCAGATCCTGTGGATACAGCAACAGATGCGCGACTACGGTTTGCAGTTTCTTGACACACCTCTGTTTGTTGATAATGAGGCCGCAATTAATATAACTAAAAATCCAGTACATCACGCTAAAACTAAACATATTGAGATTCGTCATCACTTTATTCGCGATTGCTTCGAGAAAAAGTTGATACGAATTGAGAAAATCCACACTGACGAACAAAAAGCTGATTTGCATACCAAAGCTTTTGATAAAAATCGATTTCAATATTTGTTAAAACTTAATGGTATGAAATTGCTTTCGGTGTCGGATGGGGTTGTGAGCGTTGATGAGAGTACTGTTGCGGATGAAGATGAGAAACAATCTGCGATGGTTTGTCGATTTTTTACGTGTTTTGGTATTTAGGGGGAGATAGATAGTTGTACATAGTTTATTTTGAGAAAAATACAAAAACAGTAAAAAGTGCAAAAATCCAAAAACATGATAAAATTGAAAAAGAGCTTGTGTATATAGGGAAAATGATAGTACATCAGCTAGACAATTACAGTATGCTAAAGATTTGGAAAGATTAAATGAGTTAAGCAGTCTCACTAATGATGTGTCGATAGGTTTTCGTACATTTAGTAGATTTATTCGGGATATAAACCTAAAATTTCAAACTGGTGAAATTCGTGGGGAACACTACTTGGATATATAGGTAACCCCTGAAATCTCGTTTGAAAGGTCTCGTATTCTGATATACTAGGCGGTTATACTCTATGATGTCTGGGGTATTATTCCGGGACTTCTGCTGAACGGTGGTTCTGACCTAGTCCCTGGCTAATACTTTCACCAAAATGCTTGAAACATAGCATAAAGCCCTCAGCTGATTAGACGATAAAATTGATAATCAGTTGTTGTAGCTAAAAGATTCTCTAAAGGGAACACATTGCAAAGTCGAAGCTGATATCTCTCTGCTGAACGGAAGTTCTGACCTGAGATCCCTCAGTTCTCGCATACCCTAATTTATGTACAGACATCATTGTAGTATTTTTGCCTGTAAGACTGAATTTTGGGATTCTGGATATGGGAGTATATTCAAGAGGTGGGACACATGAATTGATCTATGTTCTTAAAACACTTAAACAGTATCCTGAATAGATTGAAGTTTGTATGAGAATTTAAGATGGATCAGTATATCGACAATCGAGATGAATTGTTTAAATCTGAGTATGTAATATAGCTTAACGGTACTTGTAATCTGTCTGAAAAGCTGATATGATTCCCTGACACGCTCGCCAAAAACAAATTTGTAAATAGGTTATTTTCTGCAATTTAAGTTTTCTGTTATTTCATTTCTTAAGTTTAGATCATCCTATAATCCAAAAAGATTTTATTTCTGCTTTATTTTAGACAAACCAGCGTGGAAAGTTGATTGTCGGATTCTAGCAAAATGAAGCAGATGCAGGAGATTCTGAGCTGAAGTTCGAGGAGAGCTTACATTGTTGGAAAATGTTTGTTTTCAAAGTTTTAAACAAGTTCATTAAGTTGATACTTGTTATTTTTTTTAGAAAATTGGAAAATTGTTTTACTAAATCAGTTTGTTTCGTCAAAAGATCAACCAGGGTCATTAAGTTGAACTTGGTAGATTAATCAAGTATTCAGGGTCATTAACTTGAAAACTTGAATGGATTTCTAAAACTGATTGAAGTTGTGTTTATTGTTTGACAAGATAGAATGTAATGTTATTGGTTGAGTAACAGGTTTGGACGATATTTCCCAACGGAAGCAAATCGCAAAGGCTTGAACCAGATATCTCAAGATTCCAGCATAATGAGAGGGGGAGTCAGTGAGAGGGGGAGTCTGGATCAACAGCTAATGGGAAGCTGGTAGATAAAGCTAGAAGTCAGTCTGAGAACCTGTGAAGAATGTTTGAGGTGACAGACAGAGTTGGTGAAAAGACAAAGACTAAAGACTACGGATCTGAAGATGCTAAAAAGACTACGTCAACATCCAAGGGGGAGTCTGTTGATGCACGGAATGTCTGTTGACTACGTCTACATGAAGTCTGAAGTCAAGATTGGTCTAAAGGGGTCAAAGTGTAAATATAGCATAATATAGTGTTAGGATCGCTTATTAGTCATGTATGTTATGTGGACCGCTTTTGTGTAATGAAGCCTGGACCGCTTTTAGGACATTAGAGTAGGATCACTTATGTGACTGGTGCTGGATCGCTTATTGGACTGTCACATAAGCGACCCAAGCCGTCTATAAATAGGCATGAGCGGTTCATAATTTGTAACAATGTGTGTGTGTGCTACGGTGCCGAAACTCTGCTGAAATTTTATCAGAAAGCAATATAAACACAAGGAACTGAAAGGATTAGCTGTTGTTACTTTACTTACGTTGATTCCGCCTTCGTATGTAAAGATGAACTACTTCGACTGACTTTTCGGGTCATAGAACGGTCCAACATATAGTAACTGTCAGACTGATGTACTATCATTTTCCTTATTTCACACAAGCTCTTTTTCGGTTTTCTACAGTTTTTGGATTTTTGAAATTTTATCATGTTTTTGTATTTTTTTTTTAATTTTTTACTGTTTTTGTATTTTCTGAAAAATATATCTACTCCCCCTAAATACCAAAACAGGTAAAAAATCGACAAACCATTGCAGATTGTATCTCAGCATCATCTACAACAGTACCTTCATCAACGCCAATAATGCCATCCGACACCGAGAGAAGCTTCATACCATTTAGTTTTAAAAGAAATTTAAAACGCGTTTTGTCAAAAGCTTTGGTATGTAAATCAGCTTTCTGATTTTCAGTGTGGATTTTCTCAATTCGAATCAACTTCTTCTCGAAGCAATCTCGAATGAAGTGATGTCGAATTTCTATATGTTTAGTTTTAGCGTGATGTACTGGATTTTTCGTTATATTTATGGCGGCCTCATTATCAACAAAGAGAGGTGTGTTAAGAAACTGCAAACCATAATCGCGCATCTGTTGCTGTATCCACAGGATCTAAGAGCAGCAACTGCTAGCAGACACATACTCCTCTTCACATGTAGATAGCGCCACAGACGTTTGTTTCCTACACTGCCAGGTAACCAACCGAGGTCCAAAGAACTGGCATCCTGCAGTTGTTGATTTTGCATTAACTTTGCAGCATCCGAAATCCGAGTCGGAATACTCTTCGAGCGTAAAGTCGCATTTTCTAGGATACCACAACCCCAATGAAGGAGTTCCTTTCAGGTAGCGTAATATCCTCTTCACAATAATCATGTGCGAAGCTCTCGGGTTAGATTGATATCTTGCTGCGAGGCACGTTGGGTACATGATATCAGGTCATGAATCAGTTAAGTACATCAATGAACCTATCATGGAACGATAAAATGTCTCATCAGCCCTGTCTCCGGTGAGATCTGGGTGTATCCCATGATTCGTTGCTAGAGGGGTAGCAGCTGGAGTAGAACTTGACATTCCAAATTTCTCTAGAATATCATGCACGTACTTCGTCTGGTGAATGAAAATTCCCTCAGGTAGTTGTTCAACTTGAAGTCCCAAAAAGAATTTCATCTCCCCCATTGATGATATTTCGAATTTCTGCTTCATCACTGATTCAAAATCTTTGCACAATTTCTCATTCGTAGACCCAAATATTATGTCGTCCACATAAATCTGTACTATCAGAAGATGTCCGTCGACCTCTTTAGTGAAGAGAGTGGCATCCACTTTCCCTCGGATAAATTTGTTGGCTAGTAGGTGTTGAGACAAAGTCTCGTACCAAGCTCTCGGGGCCTGGTGTAAACCATACAGCGCTTTGTCCAATAAGTAGACCTTGTTTTTGTGGATTGGATCGGTAAAGCCCGGCGGCTGACCGACATAAACCTCCTCTTTAACCTTCCCATAGAGAAACGCCGATTTTACATCTAACTGATAAACTTTGAAGTTTTTCCACGATGCAAATGCTAGGAATATTCTGATCGCTTCTAGTCGAGCTACAGGAGCATACACTTCAGTAAAATCTATACCCTCCTGTTGAATGAAACCCTGGACTACGAGTCGAGCCTTGTTTCGCACAACAACTCCTCGATCATCTCTCTTACACTTGAACACCCATTTAGTGTTGATCTTCCTATGACCTTCAGGAAAATCTACCAACTTCCACACTCCTAACTTCTCAAACTGACTTAACTCTTCTTGCATAGCATTGACCCAAGAATCTTCAGTTAGCGCCTCTTTGTATGTTCGCGGTTCGATCTGTGAAATAAAACAACTCAATGAAAATTCAGTTTGTAAAGTGTAACGCCCCAAAACTCGGGTCTAAATATTTTATTTGGACATTTTATTTGGTTGGCATAAGTAAGTAGGATTTATTAGTTAAGTGGGATATTTCACAAATAACCAAGCTATCTAACTTGGTTAGATAGTGTTGGCTATCAATTGAGAATGGAAAATAATGGGGGTTAAATAAATAAGAGAGAACATGAGGGACTAAGGTTGCCAAATATGAATCTGAATTTAATTAAAAAACAAAATCTCACACACACTAGATGGGTGTGTGCGTGAGAACGATCAGGGAGAAGAAAAAAGGGGTGAAACCCTAGTTCTCAAGAAAGCTTCAAATTGACAAGGAAATTAGGCTCAAATCCGATGCATGAACTCGTTTTCTTGATGATCTAGCCCTAACAAACATGTGGTAAGTTGTATTTTATGATTTGATGATCTTGCTATGAAGTGGGTTATGGTCAATCCATGAAATTGTATGAAATTGATCATGTAGATGTGTTAGAATCACATTATAGAACATGAACTATGCAAGATTCTAAGTAATTTGATGATTTTGGATGAAACCCACTTGTGGTAGTGAAGATGATGATATGGATAATCATGCATGTTCATTTGTTGTGTAAGATTGATGTATGATGTTGTATGTAATGAGTGATGGTCAGTTAATTTGGGTATAGTATGAAAATTTCATGATTCTAGTGGAATTTGATGATCTTGATATGAGTTAGTAAGAATTTGCAAAGAATGCTTGTACATAATGTTTTGTTAGTAGTACATCCGCCAAGTGTTCGATGAAATGCCTAAGAGAGCAAAATTTGTGAAATTGTATGAAAGTTATGGGTAATTATGTATAGAAGGTGCTTATGGTGTAGCCATTAGCAAAATAATAAGTTAAGTATGCTTAAGGTGGAGTCATTATGAGAATTCGGATTTGAATGTATGGTTTGGTAAAATTATGCATTAGGAACTTGTACCTTATGTCCCAATGATGTAATGCTCGCCATATACTTTATGCATTTGATTCATGGTGATTGAGAGCAAATGTGTACGAATATGTGATGCGTAGTTTAATGATAAGTGATAATGTTGGAATTATGTCGTGTACATATGTAAGATGATAATTTGATTGTGCGAATGTCGAACAATGCGGTTGTCGAATGTAGAGTTAAGAAAGCATAAGTATGTGTATATTGTGTAAGCGACTAGGCGATCATATAGTTGTATGTGTTATACGACATTATGTATGAAATTAATATGATGTCATTAATATGATCTAAGTGGTTGACAAATCATGTCGTATGCGTGTTAGTGGAAGTCAATGTAGATAAGAGTTGGAAAAATGTACGTTAATATGAATAAGTATAAATACTAACATTATTATGGCATGACGGCATGAAAGAATAGGAACCACACTAGCATGGACCAAGCATGGAAGGCCAACGGGTCAAGATGAGGCAAGGAAGCGGTTATGAACACGGATGCACAAGGTAAGTGATTTCCGTAATCACTTCGTAGTACAAGTAAGTAATAAAGTGTTGTAATGAATTAAATATGATGTTTGATGTCAAATATGTGTTAAAGTCTTTCGTCGTAAATGATGGGTTTAAGGTTGACCAAAATGCCCATGATGGGTATTTTGGGGTAAACGAACTTAAAAGTGGTTAGAAGCAAGTTATTCGATTAGAGTAATGTTTTGGACAAGTATGGAAGTGGGGATGATGGTTTGGTCAGTCATAGACCAATTAATGCGCGAATACCCTTAACGGGTCAAATAGTTAGAAAATAGTTAAGTCGAATATATGTAAGTTAAGGATTTCCGTAATCCGGAGGTAAGATTTTAAGTTCATATGATAGAATGTGAATTTACAAGCATGTAGGAAGAAACGGGAGGTCAAACGGGTAAACGGTTCAAAAGTTACGTGCGTTTTAGTGCGTACGGACGACGTAACGAACCTGCAGAAAACTGCAAAAACTAGAGGGCGTCGCCGACGGGTAGGGTACCCAAAGGTGGGATCCTAAAGAATATGTAGTAATATGGTACCCAAAGGTGGGATCCTAAGGAATATGTAGTAATATGGTACCCAAAGGTGGGATCCTAAAGAATATGTAGTAATATGGTACCCAAAGGTGGGATCCTAAAGAATATGTAGTAATATGGTACCCAAAGGTGGGATCCTAAAGAATATGTAGTAATATGGTACCCAAAGGTGGGATCCTAAAGAATATGTAGTAATATGGTACCCAAAGGTGGGATCCTAAAGAATATGTAGTAATATGGTACCCAAAGGTGGGATCCTAAAGAATATGTAGTAATATGGTACCCAAAGGTGGGATCCTAAAGAATATGTAGTAATATGGTACCCAAAGGTGGGATCCTAAAGAATATGTAGTAATATGGTACCCAAAGGTGGGATCCTAAAGAATATGTAGTAATATGGTACCCAAAGGTGGGATCCTAAAGAACATGTAGTAATAGGGTACCCAAAGGTGGGATCCTAAAGAACATGTAGTAATATGGTACCCAAAGGTGGGATCCTAAAGAACATGTAGTAATATGGTACCCAAAGGTGGGATCCTAAAGAATATGTAGTAATATGGTACCCAAAGGTGGGATCCTAAAGAATATGTAGTAATATGGTACCCAAAGGTGGGATCCTAAAGAATATGTAGTAATATGGTACCTAAATGTGGGATTCTAAGTTAAGAATTTCCTTAAGTAGATACGTATGAAGGTATGTATGTATGTATGTGTGAATATAAGTGGTATGTATGAATGAATGTATGTATGTATGTATGTAGGTGTGTATGTGGGTAGTATGTGTATGTGTATATACATATCCAAGTGAGTATGTACGAAAGTGTGTGCACGTATGTAGGGTTGTGAGAAGGCATGTAATAGGTATGTATGTAGACATGTATGCATGTATGTATGTAGGTATGCACGTATGTAGGAACGTACGTATGAATGTAGGTACGTAGGTTTGTAAGCAGTTATGTGTGAACGGATGCACATATGTAAGTATGTATGAAAGTATATACGCATGTATTCAATGAAATTGAGTATTGACGATAATAATAGTGTGCCTTGTGAACGAAGTGTAACGCAGGTACAATGAGAAAGTCTCACCACGGAATGTACGATCAAATGGAAAGCTGGGATGTAAAGAATTAACGGAACAAAAAGTAAACGTGAATAAATCTTGTATGTTTATAATGCGTACTAATGTTATGAATTTAATGTGGTGAGCGCAGGTAGTACGAGTCATGAGGATCATCAAGGAACAGAGATCGAGGATCGAGTCACTAGTGAGATTGTACGGGAACGTTGATGTATATAATGTAGTAAACATAAGCTATGTTTCTACTTAGTAAATAAGTCGATTGATGGATTTATGTGAAAGAGTTATGTTAAAGTTAATTTTTAAATAAGTTAAGGTGTTTATAATGAAAGAAAGTTTATGGCTTGAACTTCCGCTGCGACTTTTAGTCAAATACGTATTAGGGTCTTACATAAAGGTGCTACTGTAGAATAAAAACATGTAAGGCCTTGGTCAATTTGACGTCTAGTGCGAACGCCTGCTTGTAGTTCTCCTGATCAGCTCCTCTGGATGATATGAAAGAGTTCGTGGCATTGCTTCGCCTGGAACATCTATTTCGCCCTCCAGATTAGTAACATTCAGATTTGCACCAGTTCACTGACTGGATCTGTTTGACTTGAAATCTGGATCTGCTACCCCTCAGAATATAAATCACCACGATCAAATACTGGCATGTTCTCAGAATCTTGATTATCATTCTTTGCCGTCTGATTACCAGGAGCAACTTCATCTTGTTGGACATCATCATGTTCACCAGTATTACTTGGACCAGCTTTATCATCATTCGAAGTTTCCCGTCGTCAACTAAAATACTCGGCTGGGAACATTTGCTGCGACTCGTACTCTCGCAAAATATCCAACTCATCAAAGAAATCTTCTTCTTCTTCTGGTTCTTCCATCATGTCAAACGAATCCCACAACTTGTCATAATTGTAACGCCATGAATCTCCAGGATTTTGCGGCGGCATTGTATAACCTTGATATTCAACATTTTGAGCTTCAATAATCCGCTTCAAGCTTGGAACGAAGACTCGTCGTAACGAACTTGCATAACCAATGAATATTCCTTCAATGCTTTTAGCACCGAATTTCCCAAAAGGTTCTAGAACTGTACACGGAGACCCGAACGGTTCTAAATACTTCAGGTTGGGCTTGTGTAACACCCTTGTATTTATACTAGAATTAATTGCTATTTTATACTAAAAGATGTTAGCTTAACATAAGTTTCAAAAATATTACACACCTTAGTCTACTAAAGACTAAGGTAGAACATACTAAGTCGTTTAAGAATTTGTTTACAACCAAAGAACCACTAATTAACAAGTTCAAAACATAGCGGAAGCTTCGTAGTGGAGTGTTCGGTTCATCATCAAGACACTTGATCGCCATCCATGTGACCCACCTAATTACCTATGATCAACCAATAAATCATTAGTTTTGACGTTTATAAATAATAGGATTTCAAGGTTTAACATCGCATTGAAAATAACAAAAATATAAAAGTTTTCCAGGCTCCACCGTAACTTACGGTGCCACCGTAAGTTACGGTGAGTGCTGGAAATTCTTGGATCCACCGTAAGTCAGTAGAAAACCACCGTAAAACATTAATCTCTACCGTAAATTACGGTGACACCGTAATTTAAGGTAGCACCTGGGAATTCATGTTTTTGTTTGGTTTAAGCATTACAACCGAAATCCCAACTCTCGGATTTCAGTATTCTGCATTATCAATGTAATAAAAGTCTGA
This sequence comes from Helianthus annuus, assembly GCF_002127325.2. NCBI lineage: Eukaryota > Viridiplantae > Streptophyta > Magnoliopsida > Asterales > Asteraceae > Helianthus > Helianthus annuus. The sequence goes on along the minus strand of NC_035433.2, from coordinate 62,358,191 downwards.
TATTTCTAGCACGTCATAATATAACCAACTACATACAACAACCTATCATATTCCGAGTTGTAGATCATGTTTTACTTGATTATTTGACCCGTTTGGCTTGTCTATGGAATTCCTTCCTTTATGACAACTACCAACGAGTTTAATTCATTAATCAACCAAGTATTCAATACAACAATGCCATCGCTTCAATTCATAATAACTAGTAATTTTGATAATCAACTACAATGATCTAATTTCACATAATGTAACGAGTCATGTTACATACCTTAGCGCACGCCCTTCAAACGAGAATCACCACCGGCTTGTCCGCTCGACGTCCCGGTATCTTGTCCTATAGAGTTCATTTACAAGACATGTTTAGAACCCTCTTTAGACATCATTTCGCATAATATACCGAAACATCTTAATTAGGCGTTAAAGCTTCAAATTTCTATTTATCAGCCTTCTTTGAGGCATTTCTACAAACACCTTGAGGGCAGAATTTTCATATCATTATATTTCAAGTTCTTAGCTCACTTTTTGGCTAACTCACCATCAACGAAACTCTTATAGAGCATGTATATATCCTACTCTTACTGGAGTTTATCTTCTATGATCAATTTACACTAGGATAGCCATCTAAACCCTAGTGTTCATCATTATCATGTAAAACCCACAACCCACCTTCAAGGTGTTCATGGAATTTTCCTGAATTTGGCCATGGTTTAGCATGAAATCAGTTAGGTTTCACTTCTAAACACCTTATCAATTCTAATTAAGCCCAATAACACACATGCAACATCAATTTTCAGATTTTCTAAAATCATGAGAATTTCAAACGAAGAATTAACACGAATTTTTACATACCTTGGAATCCTCTCGTGATGAGGATCACTAATCTATGTTTAGATTTCGTTTTTGATTAGATTTTGTTTGATGAGTTTAGGGTTTTGGAATGGGGTGTCGCCCCCTGCTGCTTTCTGGTCGACCAACACTCCAATTTTTGGAGTGTTTGGTTTATTTCCTCACAATTAGAATTCAACTTTCGGTTTTTGACAAGTTTAGTCCCTCAACTACCATTTTCTCTAAGTTTAAGTGTTTTAACCATATTATGAGTTTATTTCAAGACTAAATTTTAACTAGGTTAAGTTCCTAGTTGGTAAATTCTTGTTTATTAACTCTTTGAATTTTCTAATATGAGGATTTATATTTTCGGGTGTTACAAGTCCACCCCCCCTTAAAAGGGTTTCGTCCCCGAAACCGAATTACGTGCCAAATAATGTAGGGTGGAGACGTCGCATCTCCTCTTCGGACTCCCATGTAGTGTTTGACCCTTTTCTGTGGTCCCATTCGACCTTGACTTGATTTATCACTTTGTTCCTCAAGCTTTTCTCTTTACGATCTAAAATCGCAATCGGTTTTACTGCATAGTTGAGACTGTTATCTACCTCGATATCATCGTAATGGATATGAGCGGTTTCGTCGGCCAAACATTTTCGGAGATGAGATACGTGGAATGTGTTATGAATCCCACTCAACTCTTCGGGTAATTCAAGTCGATAAGCCACTTTACCAACCCGTTCAGTGATTCTAAATGGCCCAATAAATCTCGGGCTTAACTTTCCCCTTTTTCTGAATCTAATAATACCCTTCCATGGGGAAACCTTTAGCATGACCATATCGCCAACCTGAAACTCAATTGGCCTATTTCTTTTATCTGCGTATGCCTTTTGCCGGTCTTGAGCCGCTTTCAAGTGTGTCCGAACTATGTCGATTTTCGCATTTGTAGCTCGGATTATATCAGTTGGTGCTAGCCCTCGCGGACCCACTTCTCCCCAACATACCGGAGTCCGACACTTTCTGCCATATAATAGCTCATACGGGGCCATTTTAATGCTCGCGTGATAGCTATTGTTATATGCGAATTCGACCAAGGGTAAATGGACATCCCAACTACCCCCAAAGTCAATAATGCAAGCCCGCAGCATATCACCCAATGTTTGTATTGTTCTTTCGCTCTGCCCATCCGTTTGTGGATGGTAAGCAGTGCTAAGGAACAATTTAGTTCCCATCTGTTCTTGGAATTCACGCCAGAATTTCAAAGTAAAACGAGTATCTCTGTCTGACACAATGGATATCGGTAACCATTGGGTGTCAGCCCAATGGCCACCAGCCTGCATTCTAACCCGGAGGTGGCGGGTTCGAGTCTTGCTCGTTCCCAATGCCCCTACGGTAGCAGATTTACCCCCAGACTCAGGCTTGCTGGGTGACGGTCTGCGAGGTGGGATCACCTCGGCGGTTGGGAGGACCGTGGAATATCCCCCCCCCCCACAATGGATATCGGTACTCCATGCCTTGCTATGATTTCATTGGTGTATACCTCTGACATTTTCTCAGACGTATAAGTCTCACGAATCGGAATAAAGTGAGCACTTTTAGTTAACCTATCCACGACTACCCAAATAGCATCAAAACCACGACTTGTTTTAGGCAGTTTGGTCAATAGGTCCATCGTAATTTGCTCCCATTTCCAAACCGGGATTTCTAACGGTTGAAGTTTACCATATGGTTTTTGGTGTTCCGCCTTGACTTGTAGGCACGTCAAACACTTTTCCACGTATTTCACGGTGTCCCGCTTCATTCCGGGTCACCAATAGTTTTGCTTCAAATCATGATACATCTTGGTCGCTCCCGGGTGAATGGAATAACGGGATTTATGAGCTTCATCAAGTAGAAGCTTCTTAACCCCACATGTGTTAGGGACCCAGATTCTATTAAAACGAGTCTTTAGGCCGTGACTACCCACCTCTAGGTCTTTAACTTGGCCGATAATTCTTTCCTTTTTCCAGTTTTCTGCCTTTACAGCTTCGTCTTGTGCTTCTCGAATTCGTTCTAGCAAGCTTGAAGTCACAACCAGTTGCATTGATCGTACCCGTATCGGGGTATAATCTGTTTTGCGGCTCAGCGCATCGGCCACTACATTAGCCTTTCCTGGGTGATAACGTATTTCGCAATCGTAGTCTTTCACCGTTTCTAGCCATCTTCTTTGTCGCATATTTAACTCCTTCTGATCGAAGAAGTATTTCAAACTCTTGTGGTCTGTGAATATGGTGCACTTTACCCCATACAAGTAGTGCCTCCATATTTTTAATGCAAACACTACCGCCGCCAACTCGAGATCGTGTGCGGGATATTTCTTCTCGTGTATCTTCAATTGCCTCGAGGCATAGGCTGTTACCTTGCCCCGTTGCATTAACACGCATCCGAGTCCTGATAGTGAAGCATCTGAATAAACCTCCATGTCTTCGACTCCGTCCGGCAATGTTAGTACCGGAGCTTGAGTTAACTTTTCTTTTAGCGTTTGAAACGCTTTCTCTTGTTCAACACCCCAGATGAATCTTTCTGTCTTTCGGGTCAGCTTTGTTAGTGGTGACGCAATCTTGGAGAAATCTTGAATAAATCTCCTATAGTATCCCGCAAGTCCCAAAAAGCTTCTAATTTCAGAAGGGTTCTTTGGGGAATTCCATTTTGACACCGCCTCAATCTTTGACGGATCCACCAGTACTCCGTCGGCACTTATAACGTGGCCAAGAAATTGTACCTCTCGTAACCAAAAGGCACATTTAGAGAATTTTGCGTATAGCTTCTCTCGTCTAAGGGCTTCTAACACTTCTTGTAGGTGATGTGCGTGTTCAGCTTCACTTTTCGAATATACCAATATATCGTCGATAAACACGATGACCGACTTATCCAGCATTGGTTTGCAAACCCGGTTCATGAGGTCCATGAAAGCCGCGGGTGCGTTTGTTAGCCCGAATGACATCACAAGGAATTCATAGTGTCCGTATCTCGTGCGGAAAGCCGTCTTCGGCACATCTTCTTTGACCCTTAATTGATGATACCCCGATCTAAGGTCAATTTTGGAAAACCAGTTCGCACCTTGTAGTTGGTCGAATAAATCATCTATCCTCGGGAGCGGGTATCGATTCTTTACCGTGAGTTTGTTTAACTCCCGGTAATCGATACACATGCACATACTCCCGTCTTTCTTTCTCACAAACAATACCGGTGCGCCCCAAGGAGACACACTCGGCCTTATGAATCCCTTGTCAAGCAGGTCTTGGATTTGGGACATCAATTCTTGCAATTCTGACGGCGCAAGTCGGTACGGGGCTTTTGCTACGGGTTTCGCGCCCGGAATCAATTCGATCCCGAACTCTACTTCCCGTTCGGGCGGTATCCCCGGCAAATCTTCCGGAAAAACATCTTCATAATCTCGTACTACCGGTACATCTCCAATCTTTCGTGATTCTTTTTCGGGTTCATTAGCGTATATCATAAATGCCTTGCATCCTTGCTTCATTAGCTTGTGTGCTTTCAACATTGAGCATACTATGGGATTGCCTCCTTTCTCGCCATAGATGGTGACGTGTTTCCCGCTCGGAGATGTCAGTTTTATCTCTTTACGGAAACACACGACCTTTGCATGGTGTCGAGATAGCCAATCCATCCCAACGACGACTTGAAATTCTCCCATCGACATCGGGATTAGATTTATCAAATATTCTTCATCGTCAATGCTCAGTTTGCAATTTTCACATACATCGCAAACAATAAAACTTTTATTATTACCTATCTCTACTTCTAAGGGCACATGTAATTTAGTTAGAACAAATGAAGGATGTCGAATAAATCCATATGAAACAAAGGATTTATTCGCACCCTTATCAAATAACACACGTGCAGGAATCGAGTTTACAGTAAATATACCTGAGACCACGTCAGGTTCAATCTTTTCTTCTGCGGCGGTTAGTTGAAAAGATCTTGCCTTGGCTTTAGGGGCTTCACCCTTCGGTTCTGGCCCATCCTTCTTTTCAACCAATTCCGGGCATTCAGACTTCTTATGACCCGTTCGATAACAATTATAACAAACCGTCACCTTCTCCGGGCACGATATGGCTATATGTCCCGTTTTCTTGCATATAGGACAAGGCTTATCCTTGTAACGACATTCGCCTTTATGACCCTTCCCGCAAATTCTGCAACTTGGTGACCCGCCTTTCGTATCCGATTTCTTTGCGCTCTCATTTGTTCGTGCCTTCTTAGTAGGGCTTGGATTTACATCATGTGCTCTCCGTTCACCCCTTTCGATACTCTTTTTCAGCTCGATTTCCCTCTCCCGAGCAGCATTTATAATCTCGGTAAGGGTCTCGTATTTGGAAGGGGTGATAAACTCCCTATACTCGGCACTCAACATGTTGTGATAGTAGTATATCTTTTGTTCTTCGTTTGTCACTAGATCGTCACAAAACTTCATTTTGTCCATAAACGTTGCCGTGATCTTGTCTATGGTCTCATTTTTGTGCCTGAGCTGCATGAATTCTTCTTTGATTTTATTCATAACCGCTTTGGGGCTATGATGCTTCAGAAATGGCGTCTTGAATTCATCCCAAGTCATGACCTTAGCAGCTTCAATACCAATCTCTCTCTTCTTGTTATCCCACCAATCTTTTGCTTGATTTCTTAGTTGACCCGTACCATAGGCTACATAGTCATCTACATCACAATGGGTCCTCTCGAATACCCCTTCGATATCACTTAGCCATCTTTGGCACACTATTGGGTCAACCTCCCCATTATATATCGGTGGTTTACAAGCCATGAATTCCTTGTATGAACAAGGCTTTCGTCCTCCATGCTTTTCCTTTTCTGATTTCGAGTCATCTTCTAATTTCTTGATTCTATCTTCTACCATTGATAAAACTGTATTTTGAATTCTATCAATGAAGCTTGACAAACTATTTTCGATCGCCTTCCCAACCTCTTCGGCAATCACTTCTCTCATTTGCTCGGTGACTCTTGGCACCGCATCATCGTTACCTTTATCAGCCATCTTCTATTTCTGAAATGTTTACGCAAATTGTTAAAACATTCCATTTATACCGCATGCTTTACTTGTTTGATTCAATCAAGTTCATAACTTGATTTAATCGCTCTTGCTTTTGATTCAATCAAGTTCACAACTTGATTTGATCATTCTTGCTTTTGATTCAATCAAGTTCACAACTTGATTTGATCGTTCTTGCTGTTGATTCAATCAAGTTCACAACTTGATTTGATCGTTCTTGCTGTTGATTCAATCAAGTTCACAACTTGATTTGATCGTTCTTGCTGTTGATTGAGCTTACTTGCTCTTTTCATGCATATTTGTTCATTTCTCATTCTTTACGTAATATAAGATTTATTAACAGAAATTAGTTCTTACCGGATGGTCGATCAAGCTTGAACCGAACACTTATTGACAACCTGAGGCTCTGATTACCAACTTGTAACACCCTTGTATTTATACTAGAATTAATTGCTATTTTATACTAAAAGATGTTAGCTTAACATAAGTTTCAAAAATATTACACACCTTAGTCTACTAAAGACTAAGGTAGAACATACTAAGTCGTTTAAGAATTTGTTTACAACCAAAGAACCACTAATTAACAAGTTCAAAACATAGCGGAAGCTTCGTAGTGGAGTGTTCGGTTCATCATCAAGACACTTGATCGCCATCCATGTGACCCACCTAATTACCTATGATCAACCAATAAATCATTAGTTTTGACGTTTATAAATAATAGGATTTCAAGGTTTAACATCGCATTGAAAATAACAAAAATATAAAAGTTTTCCAGGCTCCACCGTAACTTACGGTGCCACCGTAAGTTACGGTGAGTGCTGGAAATTCTTGGATCCACCGTAAGTCAGTAGAAAACCACCGTAAAACATTAATCTCTACCGTAAATTACGGTGACACCGTAATTTACGGTAGCACCTGGGAATTCATGTTTTTGTTTGGTTTAAGCATTACAACCGAAATCCCAACTCTCGGATTTCAGTATTCTGCATTATCAATGTAATAAAAGTCTGATATTTCTAGCACGTCATAATATAACCAACTACATACAACAACCTATCATATTCCGAGTTGTAGATCATGTTTTACTTGATTATTTGACCCGTTTGGCTTGTCTATGGAATTCCTTCCTTTATGACAACTACCAACGAGTTTAATTCATTAATCAACCAAGTATTCAATACAACAATGCCATCGCTTCAATTCATAATAACTAGTAATTTTGATAATCAACTACAATGATCTAATTTCACATAATGTAACGAGTCATGTTACATACCTTAGCGCACGCCCTTCAAACGAGAATCACCACCGGCTTGTCCGCTCGACGTCCCGGTATCTTGTCCTATAGAGTTCATTTACAAGACATGTTTAGAACCCTCTTTAGACATCATTTCGCATAATATACCGAAACATCTTAATTAGGCGTTAAAGCTTCAAATTTCTATTTATCAGCCTTCTTTAAGGCATTTCTACAAACACCTTGAGGGCAGAATTTTCATATCATTATATTTCAAGTTCTTAGCTCACTTTTTGGCTAACTCACCATCAACGAAACTCTTATAGAGCATGTATATATCCTACTCTTACTGGAGTTTATCTTCTATGATCAATTTACACTAGGATAGCCATCTAAACCCTAGTGTTAATCATTATCATGTAAAACCCACAACCCACCTTCAAGGTGTTCATGGAATTTTCCTGAATTTGGCCATGGTTTAGCATGAAATCAGTTAGGTTTCACTTCTAAACACCTTATCAATTCTAATTAAGCCCAATAACACACATGCAACATCAATTTTCAGATTTTCTAAAATCATGAGAATTTCAAACGAAGAATTAACACGAATTTTTACATACCTTGGAATCCTCTCGTGATGAGGATCACTAATCTATGTTTAGATTTCGTTTTTGATTAGATTTGAGCTTTCAATTTGATTGTTTGATGAGTTTAGGGTTTTGGAATGGGGTGTCGCCCCCCTGCTGCTTTCTGGTCGACCAACACTCCAATTTTTGGAGTGTTTGGTTTATTTCCTCACAATTAGAATTCAACTTTCGGTTTTTGACAAGTTTAGTCCCTTAACTACCATTTTCTCTAAGTTTAAGTGTTTTAACCATATTATGAGTTTATTTCAAGACTAAATTTTAACTAGGTTAAGTTCGTAGTTGGTAAATTCTTGTTTATTAACTCTTTGAATTTTCTAATATGAGGATTTATATTTTCGGGTGTTACAGCTTGCGATTATTGATCAGCTCGAAACAAGTTTTGTTGAACTTCTTGACAGTGAGAACTCTGTTGAGAGTATAGCATGCGGCGGAAACTGCTTCTGCCCAAAAATTTATTGGTAGCTTTGAATCTGCGAGCATTGTTCTAGCCGTCTCGATTAGCGTCCTCTTTTTGCGTTCTGCGACTCCATTCTGCTGCGGAGTGTACGGAGCACTAAACTCATGCAATATACCTCTTTCATCATAAAATTCTTCCATCTTGATGTTCTTGAATTCAGTACCATTATCACTTCTGATTCTTTTGATACGCCTTTGGTACAGATTCTCAATCTTTTTGAACAACGCCATCAAACTATCAAATGTTTCATCTTTCGTCTTCAAGAATGAAACCCACGAAAATCTGGAATAATCATCAGTAACTACAAGACAATAAGTATCTCATGTAATGCTTTTCACATTCACCGGCCCAAACAAATCCATGTGAATTATTTCAAGTGGTCTTGAGACTGAATTGACTTGCTTCTTAGGGTGTGACTTTTTCTTCTGCTTGCCTTTGACACAGCTAATGCACTCCCCTTCCAGATGAAAACCTTTGATGTGAACACCCAAAACTAAATCATTATGAACCAAATGATTCAGTTTTCTTAGATGAATATGCCCCATCTTGCGGTGCCACAATCTTGATTCTTTCTCCGTTGCTCTGGACACAAAACAATGAGCCTGACCCGTGGTTGTAGTAGCTATGCTCATGTCCAGCACGTACAGATCATTGACTCTAGGTGCCCTCATGATAATCCATTCCTCAGGGATGACAAATCCTGGCTTCAAGATCAAACATTATTTGTCAGTGAAGTGAGTGGTATACATCCTGTCACAGATCTGGGAGATACTCAACAGATTATTCTCCAGCTCAGCAATGTAGTTAACTCTTTCAAACGTCACAATCCCATTGGATAATGTTCCTTCACCAACAATTCTACCACCTTGATTACCCGCAAAACCTACATAACCTCCATTGAAATTTCTAACATCGTATAACAATGCAGTCTTCCCTGTCATATGTCGAGAAGCTCCACTATCCATAATCCATCGTGAAACTAATCCCGGAAATTCCTGCACATATCACAAATTGATTTAAAACACATTTCAATAAAGATGTCGATTCATGCTTCGCGATCAAGGAAGCTCCGGCAAGTCAAGTTTTCATTCAACGAAGAATATATCCACCCAAGCCTGACCAGCCTTGGGTGTAACCTTGTTATCTTCAACTTTCGCATTTTGTTTCTTAAAATTTTTAGCTTGGAGTGGTGGAAAATTTTCATCATTCATAGTTGGAACTGAATTCACCACCTTTTTCACTTGTGAAGTTAAAATTTGTTTCTCTGTTTTAGGCTTCCAAATTTGTTGAGATGATGCAACCCGTTTGTAAAACTTGTCGTTTTTAGTTACCACATTCTTTACGGGTTCAATTTTAATTTTGATGTTTTCCTTTTTCAAAAACTTTTTCTCAACAACCAATGGAGCTTTTCCCTTAGGATCAACTTTCTTCTTTTGAACTTCAACAACTTTCTCTTTTGGAATTTTCACAACTTCAGTCTTAGGCTTCACGTTGGTACACTTTCGTGCAATATGTCCAACTTGATTACATCTAAAGCATGTTCGAGTGTCAACTGCTCGACTTGTTCCTTCAGACTGAGGTTGTGAAGCTTTCTTCTCAAAGAATTCTTCATTTGATTTCGAAAAAATCTTTTTCTCTTCATCAGAAAGTGAACTTGAACTGTTCACAAACACTTTCTTTTCAACAAACTTTTTGTTTTGAACATTTCTCTTTTGATAACTCTTACCACCCTGATAACCACCCGACCAGTTGTTTCGATTGTTGTTATAAAAACGTGGTGGAACAACAGGTTTCTTGTAGTAAGCTTTATCTTTTTCAAAATTCATTTGTCTCTTTGTTTGACTCAAAGTGTTCACTTCTGACAACTCAACTTCAACCAATTTGAAAACATTTGTCAATTTGTTCATATTAACATTCTCAATTGGAAACTCAGAATCCGAAAACAACTTCTCAGATCCCGACATCTTGTACATGACAAGAGTAGGTTCATCATTTAAGTTGTTTTTGGACTTTTGTTTTGGAATGTATTTGTCCAAGAAACATTCATCATCTTCAGCTAAATCAGACATCAAAACACTTTCAGTTGTGCTTTTAACAATCTCTGTCTGAACACTATCATCAGATGATGTAGAAGAAAATGTAACATCAATTGAATCAGGAAGTTTAACTTCATTCTCTTCTTCAATTTCAACCAACCCATATTGCTTTTTCGAATAATTGTCAAGAACTGGTGGTGGAACTTGATGTAAACCCACCCCGGTTCCATCAGAGTACACATCTTCGCCTGCTTTGTTTTTTCCCGATGGGTTTGGGAACAATGTGTTGCAAAACAAAGTTTGCGGAGTTGTAACTCTTAAGCTTCAACTGGATTCGCTCATTTTCAATTTCAGCTTCTTGAACTTTAAGTTTCAATTTTGCAATTTCATCCAGTTGTTGGTTGATTAATTCTTCTTTTAACCGAAGCACTGTCGATAGATGAACATTTTCTTTATAAGTTTTACCATTTCTGTCATCATTATCTTTCATTGTGCGTTTAACCTTCTCAAAATTTTCAGTAATCTGACGATTTTCAAGAACTAACCTTTCATTTTCTTTCCTAACCTTTTCTTGGTCAATTTTATCATTTTCAATTTTGTTAGTTAATTCTCTTAATCGATCAGTTGAAGCTTTCACCCTTTTATCACGATCAAGGATTTGATCCTCAACGCTTCTGACTTTTACAGTCAGATCATCAACCTTCTTACTGTTGAGATAAGTGACTGTACTACAAACTTTGCATTCCTTGATGCAGTTTTTGCAGTGAATATCACCATTGACTTTCTTACCTGACTCAGTCGTTGACTTGTTTGAACTGACCTGGCTTTTAGACTCAGACATGGATTTAGAGTCTACCTCAAGTGCTTTAGCAGCCAGCACCTTGTCAGCCATCTTTCCCAAGTTTTCAGCGTTCAACTCTTGAGTCGTATCAATGATTCCATTGTCAATCTTCTTTGGCTTCTCTTCTTTCTCTTTCTCTTTCTTCTCCTCTTCTTTTTCTTCTCCGCTTCCCCACCATTTTCTTTGCCAGTAATCATCTTCTTCTTTCATCTCTTTGATTATAGTTTCCAAATCAAGAGTGTTATGGTCAATAGCAATGTTTCGCTGGGGGTCAAGATAACATTCTCTGTCTGGATCCCATCTATTTGCTCTTTTTGCTTCAAGATAGATACCAGATATTCTGATCATTTTGTTCGTAGCTATCAGCTTTCTGTGACCATACTTCTGTTCTTCAGTTCTATTATCTTTCCAAGGAACAGGTTCAGATTTTGCCATGAATGCATATCCAACCGCATCCTCCTCAGGTAACAACTCACTCCAGTCGAAACCTTCATCGTCATGGATTACTGCAAGAGCTCTAGATTTCTCTTTGTTATCTTCAATCTGCTTCATTCTTGGTGGCTCAGATTTATTCTGATGATAAATCGCCTTCTTGTAATAGTCTTCTCTGAACGGGTTTTCAGACTCATCAGCATACGTGTTTCGGTATTCACGCTTAAAGTGACCTTTCTGTTTGCACTTAAAGCATGTCACTTTGGACTTGTCAAAGCCCAACTTGGTAGAAGGTCCACCAATTGACTTTCTCCTGGTTATCTCCATGAAACGCTGTGCCCGACGAACTGCACTGGCCATGCACCACCTTATGTCGATCAGTTCCATCTCCTCAGGATCTATCTGATCATAATCTTCTTTCGTCAGGTTGGTGTTGCCAACCTTCCCTGCCACAAGACTTTCATATGATTCCAGCACTGATGCTAGGAAAACCATCTGTTGTTTAGCAGAATCCTCGCTGAAATTTTGAGCGTTCTTTAAGTCTACAGCGATATTGCATTGAAATAGATTCTTTGCATCAGATTGGCTTGAATGTGACGAAGAACCACTGTGAAATCCACTGCTTTGACTTTCTTTGTTTGAAGTGTTGGAACTCTCAGCAGAAACTGCTGTCTTGGGAGATGTATTCTTTGGCATCATGCTTTTTGGATAATACAAATCCAAGTTCTGCTGATAAGATGAGTGATTGACTTTGTGAGTTTTCTTTATCTCCAGCTCGTGACTCTCTAGTCTCTCAATCAGCAAATCTACTGTCAACTCTGCAGGCTTGATTGTATTCTTCAACATTAAAGCATAGTATTGCCAATCCATCTCATCTGGCAATGAATCAAACAATTTGTTGATTAGTTCTTCTTGAGAATTGACAATTTCATGCCTTGCCAGCTCCAGCTTCAGATGCCCAAACCTCTCAATCATTTTACAAACTGATTCATTCTTTAAACACCCAAACAAATCAAACTCTTTTCTAAGTAGTTTCTTTTTGTTTTTCACTATTTTTGCACTTCCTAAACATTTGTTTTTCAACTTATCCCAGAGATCTTTAGCACTAGTGTATTCGATCAAAGATATTATATCTTCTCGAACAGATTGAAACAGCAACGCAATACATTTTTGCTCAGCAACAAACGATTCTATTTCGTCAGGTGATGTTAAGCTTTCACCATCTTTGCCTCCATCATTGTATCCATTCTTTAGGCTCTTCCAGCTAGGATAAGCAAAAGCTCTTAACCAATCCTCAAACTTCTTTGCCCACCGACCGTATTCTTCGATAGCCATCAACTTCGGGGGTTTGTTATATGTTCCAAATGCGCTTTCAACTTCCAAAGCATCCGATAACTTTTTCTTTGTATTTGGCGTGTTTTCATTGGTGTTGCTCGAAGAAGTATCGTCTCCAGAATTTCCAGCAAAAGCATACATGTCGCTAAACGGGTTCATGAATATATCATCCATCTTGCACGTACCTGAAAAACCAGCAAACACTTAGAAAATTTTCCGAAATTTTGAAAAACAGCTAATTCAAGTGGAATCAGCTTTCGAGCGAAATAAGCCTTTCAAGCGGAATAGGCTTTTTGAAGCGGAATATAACTTGTTCTGATTTCGCTTGAAGATACAAGAGTATTTCAAGCGGGATCAAGATTTCGAGTGAAATCAAAAATAAATTTCAAGCGAAATCAAACTCTCGAGCGAAATCAGAATTAATGTTCAAGCGGAATATGAATATTCAAGCGAAATCTGCTATTTCGCTTCAAATGACCAAGTATTTTCGAGCGGAATTAGAGAATTTCAAGCGGAATTAGCGTAGACCCTTTCAAGCGGAATCAGGTTTTAGGACCATTTTTACCATTTTTAATCCGTATTTTAATCTGATTCTTTCTAGGGTTTGTTAATACTACGTTTTAAACAACATATGTGAAAATCAGGCCATTTCAACCGCTAAAACTTGTTCAAATTAGAAAAGTGTGAGAAGAAGAGAGAAAGTCTGGTAGAATCAAGCTGCTATGGTATGAACTCCTCGTCCTGAGCTCTGATACCACTTGTTGGACCGTGTGTGTGACCTTAAACAGTCAGTAAAGGCAGTTCATCTTTGAATACAGAGGCGGAATCAAAGTAATCAAAGTCACAACAGCTTTTTCCTTTTAATTTCCTTTCTATTAATGCTTTCTGAGTCAAATACAATGAATTCTGACAAAAATCCGGCAGCACCTCGACTCCTAATTCCGCTCCAACGTTCTACAAATGAAATCAACCTACACCTATTTATAGTTGAGCTGATTCCGCTTGAAACTACATGTCAGTTCAAGCGGAATAGCAATGTTCAATTCGAGCGGAATCACCTATTAACTCTCGAGCGGAATCACCTAGATGACTTATTTGGAGCGGAATCACAATGAACTCCTGATTTCGCTTGTAATGACATATTTGTCATTTCAAGCGGAATTACAACATTTAACCCACTTTTTGATTTCCAAGCTCCAATCTAACCTATCTAGATCTAAGACTCGATTAAGACGTAGTCAGCAAACATTCAGTGCACCAACAGTAGACCATAAGTTTAGCAAAATATTAAATCTGCCCATAAGAACTTTAGAACATTCATATGAAGTAGAAATGACAGATGGTACAATCGAATTAGCTTCCAAGATTCTTGAAGGATGCGCTATATCCATTAAGAATCATTTCATTCCTATAAATCTTTTACCTATGACTCTTGCGGGATTCGATATAGTCTTAGGCATGGATTAGTTATCCCATAACCAAGCCCGTATTGCTTGCGATAAAAAGCTAATCGAAATCAAATCCCCATCTGGTGAGACACTCATCATTCATGGAGATCGGCACTACGGATTGCCCGAGAATACTTCTTTGCTTAAAGCATCCAAGTGTTTGAAGAGAGGATGTGTCATTTACATGGCACAAGGGACAGTGGATACACCAAAACCTAAGATAGAAGATATATCAGTCATTTCAGAATTCCCTGAAGTACTCCCTTAAGATTTACCATGATTACCCCCAGAAAGGCAAGTCGAGCTCAGGATCGACATACTACTTGGGTCAGCTCCATACCGCCTAACGCCAACTGAGATGAAAGAGCTAAAAGCGCAACTTGAAGAACTCCTGGAGAAAGGTTTCATACAACCTAGTTCATCCCTTTGGGGAGCTCCTATTCTATTCGTTCAAAAGAAAGACGGTTCAATGTGAATGTGCATTGATTACCATGAGTTGAATAAAATAACGATCAAGAATCTTTATCCCTTGCCAAGGATTGACGACTTGTTCGATCAATTGCAAGGAGGGAGTTTCTTTTCATAGATTGATTTTCGTTCTGGATATCATCAACTGAAGGTTAGAAGCGAGGATGTTCCAAAGACTGCCTTCAGAACCAGATATGGACATTATGAGTTTTTGGTTATGCCATTCGGACTCACTAATGCTCCAGCAGCTTTCATGGATCTCATGAACAGAGTCTGCAAACCTTATCTAGATAAGTTTTTCATTGTCTTCATAGAAGACATACTTATCTATTCTCGTAATAAGAACGATCACGAGAAACATCTTAGATGTATTCTCGATTTGCTAAAGCAAGAGAAACTTTATGCGAAATTTTCTAAGTGCGAGTTTTGGCTTAGAGAAGTCCAATTCTTAGGACGCGTGATTAGTGAACGTGGAATCTAAGTGGATCCAACGAAGATAGACTAATAAGCAGCTCATAATGGTGTTTTGGATTGAATGATTGAGTATTTGAAGCCACAATAAGGAAAGAAGATGACAGATTGTTGGAGAAACAGGATGGGTAACTTTGTAATTTGCTTTTGTTTTCCATTATAAATCCTTTTTCTAATTTACAAACCAAACACATTATGGGAATTAAGTGCAATTCATCTAAATTCCAAATTCAAATTCATTTCCAATTCCTTTAAAAAACATTAAGGGGGCGTTTGGTTCGCGGAATGATTTGGAATTGGAATTGAAATTTGTATAGGAATTAGAATTTGAAGGAATTGGATTTGGAATTTAAACATTCCAATTGGAATTGGAAATTGTTGGAATTGGAATCTCATTTCCATTTTTGTTGTGTTTGATTGTCAAATGAATTGGAATCCATCACCCCAGCACCCACAACCACCAGTTCGGTTCGAAACGGTTCACGTCGAAACGGTTCGGGTCGAAATGGTTAGCATCGAAACGGTTCGATTTGAAACGATACGGTACGGGTCGAAACGGTTCGTGTTGAAACGGTTCGAGTCGAAACGGTTCGGGTCGAAACAGTATAGGTCGAAACAGTACGGGTCAAAACGTTCGCGTTGAAACGGTTCGATTCGAAACGGTACGGGTCGAAACCGTACGGGTCGAAACGGTGCAATTCGAAACGGTACGGGTCGAAATCGTTCACGTCGAAACGTTACGGGTCGAAACGGTTTGCGTCAAAACGGTACGGGTCGAAATGGTGCGGGTCGAAACGGTCGAAGATTCCAATGAATTTACTTTAATTCCTTCACATATAGGAAGGATTTTGAATTCCTTTAATTAAAAGAATTTGAAGGAATTCATGTCTAATTCCAATTCCAATTCCATTGTCAACCAAACACATGAGATAGGAATTGGGATTCCATTCCATCAAATTCTGTGAACCAAACATCTTAAGAGATGGAATTCAAATTCCAATTCCATTGAATTCCTGCGAAACAAACGCCCCCTAAACGCCCCTGAGTTTTAGGGAATTCATTCCAATTCTTACCCCAATGATCATATAAGGACTGGTTATACAACATACAACTTATTTTATTTTTAAAAGAATTGGAAATGTATTTCTTCAAATATTATAAAGAATTTTCAACCTGCTATTGCATGAATTCTAAGTTATTCCTTACTTATGAATACTTCTTCTTAAGGTTCTACCTCCATCTTGCCAGGTGGTCATGTGATCAACAAGAACACGTTTAATTCAGAAGCTTAAAAAACATAATTTTCATCACACGTTAAAGAAACAGAAATATATGATGAGCAATAAAAAAGATAGATTAAAATTGCAGTTTACAAAACGATGAGCTTTAATAAGTTATCTGCTAAAATATAATCAACGGGGATGTAGCTCACATGGTAGAGCGCTCGCTTTGCATGCGAGAGGTACGGGGTTCGATACCCCGCATCTCCATTTTTATTGTTTTATTATTTCAATAATCATCTGTCTTGAAGTTCGTGTAACCATTGTCTGGGAAAAAAGAGAAAAATGCTCGGATAGTCCCTGCTTATTTTTCACCTTTAGTCCCTAATTTTTTAAAAATTACACCTATATAGTCCCTAAGTTTTTGAATTTCATTCCCGGATAGTCCCTGGCATGGATGAGGGTTAGTATTTAAGTGCGTGTGAGATAATAAAAATACCCTTATTATCAAATTAATAACTAAAAAGTTAAAAGAAATATAATTAATATTTTACCCACTTCATCTTCCCCACTTCACACCACCTTCAACCACCACCCCCCACCCCCCCCCCCCCCCAAATTAACAAACACAGCAAAATCCCCAAAATTAACACAACCCCAACTTAGGGCATACACATAAATCCAATCAAACCAACAGAATCAAAGCTAAAACTAAACAACAGATCAAATAAATACCCAGTAAAAAGAAAAAAAAATGCCACCAGCTTCACAGGTACACCAATGAAAGCAGAATCCTTAGAATCATCAATGTGTGGGATGATTTCGATAACGGAATATGGCGGGAATTTTGAAACAGGTAGTGCCTTGGAGATGACGTTTTTGGCTATGGCCTTAGAGAAATATATGGTAAAGTATGCAAGACGATCTTTTCTTGGCTTTTGTAAGGGTAAGTGTGGTGGTGCCTATGTTGTGCAACATGTTCCTAATGTCGTGCAGGGGTTGAATTTTTGCAACCATTTTTCTAGACTTCTGTTTGCAAAGTGAAAAAAAGCTGAAGGTAAATAAATAAATATACAGAGGATGGTAGATGGTGGTTGAAAGTGGAGATGGTGGTGGTGTTGAAGGTGGAGATGGAGATGGTGGTGGTGGTGGTGGTGTGGAGTGGGGAAGATGAAGTGGGTAGGGTGGGTCCTATATAAATTACTTTTTGAGTCCCTGTGTTTTATAGGTTTTAACTAATTGAGTCCAAAAGCAAAAAGTTTAACGACCTGAGTCCCTATAAGCATTTTTCTTAACCATTTGAGTCCAAATTTCTAACTCCATCCATCAAGTTTGTTAACTACAAGGGTAATTTAGTCATTTACACACAAAGTACAAGTCTTATATGCACAAGAGTAAGGAACAAGTTTTTAATGCATAAATATTTTAATATTATATATAAAATAAATTATATATAATGTTATACACTGCACACACACCCATTTCAGTTCACACCCATCCCTCCTCTCTCTCTTTCTCATCTAGACCACCATTAACACCACCGCACCACCAGTGCACCACCACCATCCCCACCGCACCTCCACCGCTATCACCACCTTCTGTTGACCGTTAACCACCACTATCACCGCTGCAAACCGCACCGTCAACAGATCCACACACTCACTTTCTCTGCCTAATATCTTTCTATCTCTTGCTTATCTCTCTCTCTCTCTCTCAACAAAACCACCACCACCACACCACAACTATCACCACCTCCACCACCGCACAACCATCACCACCGCACAACCACCTACACCAACACCGCATCACCACCACCGACAACGCAAGCAGCCTCACCAACACCGTATCACCGCACCAACACCACCACTCCTATGATGTCTCCTATTCAATCTCACAATCTTCTCACCATCCTCATCACCACCACTGTCCTCACCATTATCTTCAGAACTAACGGAAAACAAAGTGTCCGAAACAACAGAGGTTGTGGCTAAACCCTAACCCTAGAGGAGTGTTACAGCTGCTAAAAAGGTTTCTAGAACCTATAACGGTGGTGGTGGCGGCGTATGGCATTGGAAGTGGAGTGTTATGGCCAAACCCTAACCCTAGAGGATGAAACCCTGAAGCGATAAGGATAATACGAGGGGTTAAAATGATGGGGCCTCCTACACGACGTAAAAACATCTGCTGCTGCATAGTGGCTAACAAACATTGCCTTATCACTCTCACATCATTTTTGTTTGTCTTGTAGCTTCGTTTTCACTGTAATTTTCTGCAACTGGTGAGAAGAGAGATAAACAGGGTTTTAGGTTTCTAGGGTTTTTGAAAGTTAGTTGCAACAATGAAGAATGCCCAAAACTGAGTGGTTTGACTAATTGAAGTGGGGTTTTATTGAAATTAAGAATGAAGAATGTCCAGATGTTGGATTTCAATGAAATGGTTAAAGATTGAAGGCCTTTTGTAGGGGTTGTACTCTTGTAGATGAAAGATGGATGAAATGGGTTCAGCAAGATTTATGGCAGTGAGAGTAATCGAGGTTACTGTGGTGGTGTTGATGGTAGTCTGGAGGTTTGTGGTTGAGGTGGTGGTTGGAGACAGGATGGTTGTGGATGTGGTGGTGACGGTGATGGTGTTGATGGTGGTCTAGAGAGAGAAAAGATGAGAGGGAGAGATTTTAGATGAGAATTTAAAGAGAGAAAAAGAAATAGGGATATAATAATATTTAAGAGGGATAGAGATTTTTTTTAATTATAAGGGTATTTTAGTCATTTAATAATATTTAACCAAAAAATTCTAACAGTGTTAGAAATTTGGACTCAAATGGTTAAAGAAAATGCTTATAGGGACTCAGGTCGTTAAACTTTTTGATTTTGGACTCAACTAGTTAAAACACATAAAACACAGGGACTCAAAAAGTAATTTACCCTATATTTTTTTTAACTTTTTAGTTATTAATTTGACAGTAGGGGTATTTTTGTTATTTTACACGCACCTAACACCAAAAACTAACCCCCATCCACGCCAGGGACTATCCGGGAACGAAATTCAAAAACTTGAGGACTATAGGTGTAATTTTAGAAAGTTAGGGACTAAAGGTGAAAAATGGACAAAACACAAGGACTATCCGAGCATTTTTCTCGGGAAAAAAATATATGACAATCAAACTATTCGACCCCTCAGGGGCGAGGCTTTGTTTTTAGGAGACTAGGGTTTTCTATTCAGAAAGGGATGGCGGTGCAGTTTGTTGCTCGTCTACCTGCTATCCTTATGTAATTTGCCCTGATGATTGGAATAAAATAAAAATGCTAAATTCTTTATTAAAAAAAAAAAGAAATCAAACTATTTTGAATGATAAACTTATAAAGTAACAAAATAGTGGAACAAAATATACCTTATTGATTCCAACTTGTATAATCAGTTTGTACAGTTTGTTTTCTAACAAAATCAGCATAACTTTTCGGTATGTTTGAAATTTAGATCTTAAACAAGCAAACTAAAAATTGGGCATTCAACTCTGAACTATATTTTAAAAGTTGATTTCGGTCAAGTTTCAACCCGAACCGAGTTACTTAACTAGTCTTTTAATGCACGCATGGAAAGCAAAAGTTTCTGTCTTTGGCAGGAAGGGCTACACTATTTAAACCTATTTTGGGGAATTTTGCCCCTAGTGGCATGATTCGGACGCTTGAAGGCATTCGGAGATGATTCCTTTGGGTCAAGACCTAATATCCGATGGGAAGGGATTATTAAAACAAAGACGATAGGCGGCCTTGGAATGGGAGGTACTAAAGATGCAAACTTGGCTCTTTTGAGTAAATGGTGGTGGAGACAAGGAAAATCCGAGTCAATTGTGGGCTAAGGTCATTTCTTCGTTACACGCCTCGACTAGAACTTACAAGGCAATCCCTTTGAAATAGTTAAATGTGGCAAAGGGCTGCAATGAATGCTATTCCGACTAAAGACAGTCAGGCGAAGAGACTTTCATTTGATGCGGGTTTGGTGTGGAAGATGCGAGCCATGTAGTAATCTCTTGTGTTGCGGCACAATCAGTTTGGTGGGGAGTTTGTGCGGTTCAGGAGATGCTCCAGTTTATTTATCCACAAAGCCATGAGAAGAAGGTATGGGAGGCAGTGGCTATGGTAACATGTTGGCGTATATGGAAACCAAACGTACCTGAGGAACCCGAATCTCTAACAAAGATATAACAATATTTGGTAAGTTTACATGGGATCCTATGCAGTATCGAAAAGTTTTCACTAAACTTATTATATTAACCAAGATGAAGAAATAAAATATATGCAAAAGAATAGGGTGGAACGATGCTAAACTTCTTAAAAGAAAACGAAGGTGATCTAGAAACACAATAGTTCAGGTACAACACTTATTACAACTTCATTAAACTGACATAAAAAGACCAAACATAACCTAAATAACATCAAAAGGAAGACAATTTCGCCCTTCTCTTAATACTCAAATTTGTCGAATCATATCTTGTTACGGTACCAGTAAACACCATCCTTAACCTCCTCATCTTTATCAACATAAATGCACTCCTTTGTTTCCCTATACATAGCCTTAAAAACCGAAGTCCCGTCAAACTGATAGTACTCTCCCAAGATCGGCTTAATCGCCTTTGTGGCTTCCATCGCGTGATAATGAGGCATTGTCGAGAACAAATGGTGTGTCACGTGAGTATCGGTAATGTTATGGAACACCTTGTTTAGAACCCCGTAGTCTCGGTCAATGGTGGCTAGGGCCCCACGCAGCCAGTCCCATTCCGTTGAGTCGTAGTGAGGTAGTGACGGGTGGGTGTGTTGCAAGAATGTGATCAGGACTAGGAACCCATTGACAACAAGCAATGGCCCGGCGTACATTGTTAACACCCATGTGAGCCCTTTGGTCATTGCAACACGGAAGAGTACGAACAAAACGGTTAAAATCCCCGCGTCAGAAATGAAAATCTGGGCCCGTTCGCGGTTGGAGTAGATCGGACTGTTTGGGTCGAAATGGCACGCGAATCGGTCATAGTACCGGCCCGAGACGTTGAACATGAGGTATAAAGGCCAGCCCATGGTTAGGGTGACGAGTAGGGTGAGGATTCGACCGGGTGGGTTGTTTAGCAATCTAGCGGTTGACCTGACACCGGACTTTAGTTTCGGGACAAACACTTCATCGTGCTCGATTGAGCCCGTGTTGGAGTGGTGGCGACGATGACTATATTTCCACGAAAAGTAAGGCACTAAAAGTGCAGAATGTAGAACAAGGCCCACGGTGTCATCGAGCCATTGGTAGTCACTAAACGCGTGATGACCACATTCATGGGCTATGACCCAAACACCGGTTAAAACACAACCTTGACAAATCCAATAAACGGGCCACGCCACATAGGCGAGTGGGCTAGGGAGGAGCGCGATGTAGTTGTTCGCGAGGTAATAAAAGATGGAGGCAATGGTGAGGTCATACACGACATATGAGAATGAACGGATGACGGACCGGTTGAAACAATGGGGCGGGATGGCTTTTTTGACGTCCCCAACCGTGAACGGAGGTTTTTGGTATGGGACGCGTTGGAGTGGGTCAGGGTTGGGTTTTTCTTCACCGTTGACCGGGTTTGACATCCGCCCGCCGGCACCCATGGTTCACTAACCTGCAAAAAATGATATAGAGATTAAAAGATGAATACTAAAAATATTAAGTAACGATGGCTTTCAAGTTTTTAAAAGTAAGGAACGAAATTAGAAATAAGAAACACCGTTTTTGTTTGGTATTTAGCTTTTAAGGGAATGCAAAAGGGACCGTTTGGTAAGGAAAAGGATGGGGCATGTGTTTATTTCGATTTCATAAATTGACTAAACATGGATAACAAAAAACAATTTTGAGCTAGTGATTGTGAAATTTTTATTTAATTATAATTATACATGGATTTATATTTATAAAAAGACAAATTTTAATTTCACGCACCTAAATTCATTTTATTTTCGACTTTCTAAAAAAATATTAGTATTATACTACTTAAGACAATTCTAAAATAGGGTTTTGTGTTTTTTTTGGTAAGTAAAATATAGTAACTAAGACATGTTGTTACAAATGGGGTGATGTTTTTTCAAATCATGTTTTATTTTTGCTGAATTTGATTTACAATTCGAAAAATAAATTCGAACTTGAGTACCCATAATCATGTATGTGATGATCTATTGTTATATTATATTATTACTTTTTGAGAAAATTAATAATAACTAATAATGTGTTTATTGTATCAAGTGCACATACATACATACCCAAAAATAAAAAAATAAAATAAGCACAGCCTAAAATAAATAAAACCGGATCTGAATCTAGGAATATATGTCTTAAAACAATTACATATAAAATAGTTTGGCGTCCATGGTAGTGGAAAAAACTCAAAAACACAAAATAGAGTAAATGCATAGTGACAGAAACCAAACATTTAATAATGTATTTGACGTGTTTTATTGGATTAAAAAACACCAATTGGGCAACATTTAATGGTTTGCATGCTTAGAAGAGAGAAAAAAAATAGGCTCATTCTATACGCACCCCCACCCTTCCTGATTACACCCCCTTTGTGAGAGGGAAACTGTCGGTCCCACGCAGGCCCCACCTATAAGTATGTGAGAGGAGGGGGGTGAAAAAAGTAAATAGGGGGGTGTAGAAAGTAGTACCCAAAAAATACCAACCATCTTAGCATTCAAATTTTGACCACAAATATCTAAACAAGTACAAGTCATTTATAGTTACCATGTCGTTGTTTTCATATTGTTTATTTAACTTCTTATGCCGTTCAAAAAAAAAAAAACTTCTTATAAAAAATGTAACTAAACAATCTCATAAACTATTTTTACTAAAAGTATAATTTTGTTTTGAAGTAATTTTCTTGATTAGAACCCGTTACTATATGAACGAGTTAATTACAGAGTTGGTCCCTGTGATTTGCACAAAATAACATAATTAGGTACTAATAGTTTAAAATCACCTTTTAGGGTATTAACTTTTCATTTTGTAATGTTTGGAGGTATTAACTTCTAGGGTATTAACATAGTTAGTCCTTGTAGTTTGCACAAAGTAACATACTTAGGTACCAATAGTTTAACAAACAATTAACGTTGATACCTTCAAACATTACAAAATGAAAAATTAATACACTAGAAGATGATTTTAAACTATTAATACCTAAGTATGTTAGTTTTTATAAACCACAGGGACTAACTATGTAATTAACTCCTTGAAACCACAAAACTCCATATGAATCCATAAGAAAACAGTTGATTTGATAGACAGAATCAATGAAGGCATATGCCAAAAATAGGGTGGTTAAACGCATATTGGCAACTTGATTCAAACAAACAAAATATATAATCTTTATTTGAAAACTAAATAAAATAATAATTTATACAAGATATTTCACTAAGTTGCTAGAGTTAGGTTAGTCTCATGTGGCTGCTGAATGATCTATGGAAAAGGACAAACATATAATACATAAAAAAGAAAAAAAAAAGATGTCACTTGGGGTGATGCAAAAAAAAAGTTTATTGTCAAAATTTATATAAAGCATTTCCTCTTTGATAAAGATAAAGTTTCAATCTTTCTTTTCTGGTATTACGTGTGACATTGATTTTGCATCCCAAGATTCAACTATCACATATAATATCAATTTTTAGACATTGAACTTTTAAGTTCAATATCATTAAGGAAAGTAATACCATAAAAAAATGTTATTTTTTTTTTCAAATTGTTCTTATTATACAATAATCCAGACAAATCTGCATGTATATATATAAATAAAGCAGCAATAGCAAATATTAAATTTGTACCCACCATAAGAACTTTATATATAGTTAATGGATGAAAATCACAATTAGTAAAAGACAAAAAAATTGGTGGTTGAATGTATCACATTTGAACCAATATGTATAAATGTATTTTTTCCGGGCTCTTAATAAAATCCAGTTCCGAGTTCAACTCGTGCATTAATATTAAAGACATTTACAATAATACGTGAACATAAGTATACACGCGTTATCTCATGATTATCGAAGTATAAACTTGTAGAATATACCATCATTTTTGTAAACTTTCTTATAATTAAACACTTTTTACAACACAAAAAACAAACAAAAAGAGTAAAGTCAACAAAAAATGGAACAAAACTGTTCCATTGTAAGTTCAGATTGCTTATAAGTCATAATCATCAAACTAAACACTTGCATCACATATTCAGACCGAAACTAACACAAACGATTAAGATTCAAGAACTAAAATCAGATCCATCAACCTTAACTCACATCCAACCTAAATAAACCTTCAAAGCTCAGAAATTTCAGATCTAATAACACATTAACTTCTCAATAAAACTCAAATTTCAAATCTAACCAACACAATCATAAATCACAACATTCAGTCATTCAAATCCAACACATTTCTCAAAAAGCGTAAACAAAAGCTTCAGATCTGTCGAATATAACAACTTTTGAACTAAACGAAGAGCCTAAATCGACGAATACGATTAGAAAATCAACACATTCGAATTCAGATTTGATATTCATGCCGATTAAAAATCTGTAATCGAATTGACAAAGGAAATGAGAAGATAATAACCTGAAAGAAGGTTCTGGCGTTGAGGCTCGGGTGGATGGGAATAGTGAAATGGGAGTGGCCGGCCTGTTGTATTGTATTGCAGGCGAAACAGGGCCGCTATTTAAGCTTTTGGCCAATGGGTTGATTCGTCTCAATATGTGTGCTTGCACTTGTGATAATGGTCCACCATTGGGCCCACACAATCGCTCATTAGCCAATTATATTATAAAAATAATCTCATATATATGTTTATAAGGGTGAGCGGAGTGGGGTGGTAAACTCACTCGGTACCGCACCCCCATCCACCGCCAACATAGTTTACCGCTCAGATCTTACCGAAATGGGGGTGAATTCGGTGAGTGCTCACCGAGTCGGTGAGAGGGAGGGAAAGGGGAGAGAGATGGGTGTGTGGTGGGGTCAATTCTTTCTCAGCCAATCACACATTTTTCCTTTTTTTTTTAAATAGTTTACCTAACCCCCATTAGGTAAACCACCGCCAACGTTTTTTAGCATTAGGTGAATTGACGTGACAATGTCTGATTGGATGAGGGGAGTTTACCTATTCCAAATAGGTAACCACTCCCTTCACCCTAAAGATATAGAAACAAATATAAAATTAAGAAGGTGGCCATTTTCAAGGGATGTTATAAGGATATTCTTATTTTAGAATAGGTAATTTTTAAAAACATACGCAAAATAAATGTTTACATGAATGTCGGGTATCAATTTATGACTTGATTATCTTTGTTGCTTGACGTTCTGATACAAAACTGGACGCGTTACTCATATCATTGTCTTGTAATGTCGACAAAAGAAATGATTAAAGCGATAATGAGTCATGTATGGGCTAAATATCTACATTTTTAGCTCTCTAGGTTGGCTTATTTTAAACAAGAAAGTTTTAGATGTTTATAACCTTCGACAATGTTTCATATGCTAACGATTCAAGGTGATTATCTAGACAATGTGAGCAACGTTCGTGTATTTTACATGTGTACGAAACTAATCCTTGTGATTACAATGGTAAACTTAAACAATCAAGTAAGTGTTTATCTGTATTTTTACCAGTATCGTATTTGTTGTAATCTACGACCTTTTATTTAACATGACCTAGTCCTCTATCAACTTCAAATTTTTAAATAATGGTGATTATAATCTATTTTGTTAGCAATTTTATATGGATTGACAACATTTTGTGCTATACATGCATGTACGTTTCTATCTGTTTTTGTTATGTATTTTTTTAGGTTGAACATTTATCAGCATTTAGTTTTTATTGAACAGTGGTGAAAATAAACTCATATTGTTAACAAACTTTCAATGTTGACGATTCGTAACAATTTCCAAATGTTTTATGAATATATATCAATGACGCTACGAGGTGTAATCCACTAATCTTGTCTACGGATATTTCAGTGGACCCAGTCTAAGGTGTCTTTGTGTTTCACAACCAAAAGGTTAAAAGTTTTAAATTATGCAGAATGCAGGTTGTTGTGTATTTAAACTATATATTTAACGATTGTTGTTTAAAAAAATTGAGTGGCAAAATAGACTATGATGGAACTAATTTTTTTTTTATCGACATAAAACAAGCTTTATTCCAACATCATACAAAGTATACAAAGTATGATGGAACTATTTAGAATTATATGTTTTCTTTGTTGTGGTTGGATTGTATATGCTGTGAAAGTGCATATTTTGATCGGATTTCACGTATCCACGTGGGGACATTTAGTTCGTGGTAGTCCTTTTATTTATAATTTTTTTAGCTTTTTCCTTCATTTCTTTTTTGCTTTTAATGAGGTCCGTTCGATCATAGCAACGTAAATGGACGGTTTCGATTTACAATGGGTGGGCAAAAATATCTAGGATATAGTAGGCGGTGTTGTATGTGGAACAACCGAACATGTTAATGTTTAGACATTTTGATCGTGACCTTCATTTTAGGATTTGTGTTGGGGGCTGCTAAAATTCAAACCTTAAGTACCTTTCTTATACCTTTTACTTGTTGTACCATCTCCCTTAAGTTTGGAACTAATACAATTCAAACCTTTAATTATTATTTTTTTTTTAATTTGAATTCTCATACAAGCTTGCGCAGAGAAAGGCAGAATCAAAGAAAGTGGATAAGGACGCTAAAGCTTGCGCAGAGAACCAACATGTCTTTATCCCTTTTGCCTTTGATACTTTTGGCTCCCTAGCGCCAGAAGCCATCAACTTCTTGACGAGGGTTTAACGAGTTATCCACAGCAATTGTTCAACTCCAAGGGGGCAGGGGTTTGTGTTCGGGAGGTTGGGGTTTGCAATTCAGAAAGGGTTGGCGGCGCAGCTTGTTGCCCGTCTACCTTCTGTTTTGATGTAACTTAACAAGTTTTCTGATTATATTTAAATAAATGAAAATTTCAAATTTAAAAAAAAAAATACAAGCTCTTGATCTTGTAATCTTACAAAATATTTTATCAACTACATTTGGAAATTTAAATTCCAACAAAATCTCATGATCTTTTAATATTATTTAAAAAATTACATTTAGATTTAAGTGAAGGTTAAAACTCATTGTTACTTAAAATATTTTATCAACTATCTTTTGAAATTTAAATTCCAACAAAATCTGATGATTCTTTTAATATTATTTAAAAAAAATTACATTTAGATTTAAGTGAAGATTAAAACTGATTGTCACTTTCGCATGTATACTTTATTGTCATCTCCGGTTTCATGCTCTATTATCATCTTTGGTTTCATGTTTGGTATTACCGTTTGACACCAAAGTTCATACAAAGAGATGTTTGATTTCTTTACGGATCATGTATCTTTTTTATCTCACTTTTTTTATTTCTAATTGGGACGTTTGTATAAACACGTTCATGAAAAGAGATACACACATTATAATGTAGTTTCTATATATTCTTAATCACTTTAAAATTCATGATATCGATTGTGGGACTTTATCATTTGCTCAGATGTATAGTTTAAGTAAAAAAACAAATACAATTATGATGAAACAATGGTTAACCGGGCAGGGTTAACTCACTAGTCTCGTCAAGAAGGGTTAATCCCTTCCTCTCGAGGATCGCTGGCTGGATCACCGGTGGGTTGATCTCCTGCACAAGGAAACAAATCGTGACTCGTAACAAGGAGGATGGGGTGGGGGGTGCTCCTTGTTACCACTCTCTGGCGTGAGAATCAGTAGTCTGCTTGGGAAACAAAGTATGATAGTAGTGAGAGAGTTGTGAAGTGATACCTCAAACCTGGTTTGGGGTTGGTATTTATAGCCGAGGAGTGAAGGAGGAGGTGGATGTATAGACTGACGGCATGCTGCACCTTTGCAGGTGTGTCAGGCATGTCGGTTGTGGAGGTGATGCCACGTCAGTCTGTCACTTACGTAGACCTGACAGGCGGCTGCCATTGGTGCTACTTGCTCTGTGGTGTCAGTCCCACTTGCTGAGTGTACAGGATGCGGTGCAAGCCGCATCGTTGTTTGTGGTAACTGTAGATGTTCCCGCGTCTCACTCTTTGATCAAGAAATACGCGAGATGCGGTGCCAGGCCGCATCGTCGTCTGTGGTGACTGTTGCTGTTAACCAGCTTCTCTGTATTGATAGAAGTGTTCACTGGATGCGGTGCCAGGCCGCATCGCGGTAAATACTTCCGTTTTCATACACCAGATGCGGTGCCAGCCGCATCACTATACCGTTCCCATATTCCAGGTAAGTCCTCCTCCATCATTGGACAGATTGGATTCAACCACTGTGTCGACGCGTTCTCGCACGGACACAAGTAGGTTGTTAGCTAGTGGGGGTTTTGATAAGGGTAATGGTCACTCGCGGTCGATGCTGACGCGAGATCTGGGACCATACCCCTTCAAGTCCCCCCAGTCTAGTGTTGCTGCCATATGCAAGTTGCATGTGGGAGGAGTACTAGACTATGGTGTTTAGAAGGTAGTTTGGAGTCTGGAGAAGATCCTAGGCCATGTAGATGGTCTTTGCTCTTTGTAAATCAAGCTGGAGATCTGGAAGGGTCATGTGATGCCTCTTCCGTACCGGTGAGAATGTTTCGTCTGATGCGAAATTCTCAGCCTCGGGTTGGGTGCCACCTGTTGGTGTGTCGAACCAACCTTGAGACCTTGCTGGGGGTGTGCACAAACTTCGAACCAATCTCTGAGATGGTGGTTGAAGATGTGCACAAACTTCGAACCAACCTTTGAGGTGGTGAATAAAGAAGAGAGTGTTCTTCTGCAATAATTGGAGATCTAATGATGATCCCTTTTGTGGGGTGTTCATGTTCTTCCAATTAGCTCTCTAGTAACCGCACGTCCTTTGCGGTTACCTCGTTGCTTGACATTGTTGGCCACGGTTGGGTGAACAATGTTGGATACTTGCGTCATTATTAGCCATGTTTGGTCGAACAATGTGAATCTGGATAATGGTCAAATAAACATGGTCATAGGCATGGTGATGCCCACCATTGTTTATTATATCCGTCTTACAAGTAGGGTAACAAAGTCATAAGCAGACTTGTTACCGCTGTTCGGCCGCTTGTTGTTCGACGAGATCTCGTATGAGCATTGGGGATCTCGTCCGCATCTTTTCCTTAGCCACTTTCCTTCACGCTTCAATACCGAGGAGTTTTCCTTGAAGTAGCTTCGTTCATCTATGTGATGACTTAGTTGTGGCTCTTCCGTAGCAACCATTTGCGGAGCTATGGGTGTGTCCGCAGCGACTCATGAGTGTCTGAGGTCTTGTCACTCCATACTCGCTTGAATCGGGTGTGTTACGCGGATGTGGCTCTTGAAGGATCAGGAGTCAGGGTTGCTGATGTGCGTGCGCGTACATTCCCCTCCTTCTTTTTGTTGAAGAAGTTGTTCATGCACCCTCTGTGGTTGTGAACCGGACAGGAGGGATTTGAAGTTGAAGAGAATGAAGGCAATGCGGTTTACCTGTTTCTGAGATGCGGTTCAGTCCAAAGAACAACGCTGGTTCTGAGTATCTGACACACCTGTACGGGCTAGTGTGTGTCATCTCCGCATATTCCACGTGTGCTTGTGGGTATGTGCGGACATGTTTATACCCCCTTAACCATGGAAAGATATAATTTTTTAGCTATTTTATGGGGTATGTAAAAAAACGACATGCGGTATGGGTTATGGTGCGGTATACCAGAGAAACCGCATGCCGCTTGTGTTTGGATAATGTTGTCGCTTTTTGTTGTATACGTGGCTGAGCGCACGGGTGAGTTGGTGGAAGTTGGTGAGATTTTCTGGCATGTGCTAGTGAGATTTTCTGGCACGTGGGCGGCCACGCACACGTGGTAACCGTCAGCGGAAACGTCGCTTGACACGTGGTGCCGCATAATTCGCTATTTTTGGACGTGATGATTCAGTTTCCATGCTGCATTTATTGCGATGAGTATATAAAGGGAAACCGTTCATGGTTTCCCCTCACTTGTTCGAAATTTCAAAATTTTTCTGGTGAGAGAAACAATTCCTTTGTCTTCTCCGAAAAGATTTTCTGAACTTCCGGTGAGGTTATTTTGAGTTTTTCCACTCACGTTCTTCCCTTCGTCCATATTTCTGATGGTTGAACCATCAAATGTACACAACGTGGAGGGTGAAAACCCTGAGCAGCCACTGGCAGGGGCTGAAGAAGATGAAGATGATGATGGTGGTGTCGTCGGTGGTAGCCTACCGGTATTGAAGTGGTCGAAGGGTGGTTTTAAAACCCTGATGACCACTATTCAGATGGCCGACGAGTGGAAAGCCACTTACCCACAAGAGGGTGATACTGGTGCCGATGCTCCGGCCGGCTATATCATCCTGTGGGCTGATTTTTTCACTGAGGGCAACCTTCGATTGCCGGTGACGGTGTTCGTTGCTGAGGTGTTAGAATACTATCATCTCCATATTTCCCAACTAAGTCCATTTGGGATGTTCCGGATTAGGAACTTTGAGTACACCTTTCGTGTCCATGGTTTAGACATTACCGTTGAGAATTTCCGACGGTTTTACTAGTTAACGGTGAACACCGGATTTTTCTCCTTTCAACGACATGGGAGTTTGAAGTTGATGACGCCTCCCAAGGGTGTCTCAAAGTGGAAGACGAAGTTTTTTTACGTTAAAGCCTGTGCGGTCCACGCCCACATGACTTTCCGGAACGTAAATGTGGGTGTTACCAATGAGGATATTCCTGTTGCCACCGCGAAGACTGTGGAATGGTTCTCTAGGCTGCGGCCTATTGAACTCAAGAAGTTAGACAACAACCAGCTGTGGGTGTTGCGGATGATGCTTTCCAGGCCGGATATGAGGGCAAGGCCCGTTCTACGGGAAAAGAGTGGTGGTAAGCCCTTTACTCTTGTGCGTTTCCTTGCTTCTTTACACTCTTTATTAATTTGCATGTGTTTTATCAGAGAAAGCGGTTGGCCTGTGGAGGATGTTTGAGCCAGATTTTGAAGGGAGGGTTGATTTGGTTGCATGCGGGCAACTGGAAGGTTTCAATTTGGAGATTGTTGGTAATTTCCGCGTTCCCACGCGTGAGATATTGAATGCACCTGTGCGGGGAAACGAAGGTATCTTCTGAGATCTTGTCTTTGCTTAAGAGTTCTCCTTATTAATTTGCTTGCCTGATTATTCAAATGCAGGCACCCTTGGGATTTAGGGAAGTTTAAAGTTAAAGTTGGCCCTAAAAAGCATGTGGAGAGGAAGCAAGTGAAGAAACCCGCGCGGGGTCGCAGTAAGGAGAAAACTGAGGGTTCTACCGCCCCTCCATTGGTGTCTCAAGCCGCAGGTACCTATCGTTCTTGTTACCGCAGATATACCGATTACGTGGTAGTATCTGACACCCTTGAGGGTTTGGGTGTTCCTGGTGGTGGTGCGGCTGTAGGTGGGACTGCTGCGGGTTCCACCGTTGCCGGTGAAAAAAGAAAACCGGAGCAGGCAGCTGCTGGTGGTGGTGAATTGAAACGTCGGAAGCTGCAGACCAAGAGGACTGGTCCGACACAAAAGAAACCTGCGGTTACTGCTGGTAAGTGTACAACTTTTGCAAGTGTTTTTATATGCACAACTTGTTTTCTGATAGTTGGTGCTTTCTTTGTATTATAGAGCAGCAAGATGCAGGATTCTCTTTCTTTGATGCTCCCTTGTCTCCCTCGCATACCACAGCTGCGGATGCGGGGGTACCAAAGGAACCTGCGGCACCCTTTGTTAAGGTGGTTCCTGATCCAACCGTGCAGGCGGAGAGGACCGCGGAGAAGGTCGCGACCCAGAGTTTCGATACCGTTGATTCCTCCAATAATCTGATCTCCCCAAATGATGGTGATAATTTGGATCTACGGTTTTCTGATGCTGGGAAGCAGAAATCAGATGCTGAGTCGCAGAAATCTTCTGCTGGTGAGAAGGTTACTGGTTCTTCTTCCGGTGGCGCGGGTTATGATGGGCCTCCTATTCAGCCTTGGGAGTCTGAATTGGAGTATTATTACCGCACTTACACCCCGGATCGGGGCACAAGTTATCATCGACCCCCCTGGACTGTTATACAGGGGGGGTGATATTTCTAATGATCATTCTGCATGCAAGGAGATTCTGGGTGGTCTGGGCACCCCATTTGAAACTGATCGTGCTCGTTCCGCACCCCGTGAACTGCGCATCAACCAACTTTCCACCATGTTAGTGGGAAGTTTCATAGTGGTGAATGCCATTCTGGAATATTACAAGGTGCTAGGCCGCAGGGAGGAGGAAGCTGCTCGCTTGCGGGCCGAAGCGGAAGAGTTGGTGAAGGCTGCTCGTGCGGGTGCGGAGCAACTTGAAAGGGATAGGGCTGCTTTTGAGAAGCAGAAACAGACCGCAGAGTGGGCTGCAACTGCTGAACTTAAACAGGTTCGTACTCTTGCTAAGTTACTTTCTGATGAACGCAAGAGTTGGAATGAAAAACTTTCTAATGAGCGCAAGACATGGAAAGAATCTTGGGCTAAACAGAATGAAAATCCGTTTCGTGCGCGCCAGGAGTTGGCCAATCTCAGGGCGGCAAACGCTTATTTGGCCAAAGAGAAGGCTGTGGCTGAGGCAGCTGTAGGCAGGGCTAAGGAGGATAAGGCCCGGACCGCTAAGGCTCTTGAAGAGGCCAAGAATGCGGGGGCTCGTTTTGCTAATGCCCTTAATGAAGCGAATGCTGACTGCACTCGCTTAAACCAGACTTTTGTGAGCCTCCAGATATGATTTATCTTTCTTATTTTATCTTTCCTTCTGCCTTTTGAGAATGTTTACCAATTTCGTGCAAACTGTTTCTTGCTTTTAAAAGGCTGAGGTTCAGACTCGCGAGGTCAAGGTTGCAGACCTCAAGGCCCGCGTGACTGTTGCTGAAAAGCGGGCTAATGAGGCTGTCGAGGCCAGAGATGCTCTGACCTCTTCGTTTAACTAGCTTGAGGCTGACCGCGAGTGGATGCGGAGACGCGGTATTGCACATGTAAGTATCACGTGCCTTTTGTATCAAATGTTTAGCACGTGATGACCTTATTATTCTTGTGTTGCAGATTGTTCAGTCTATCATGGATGCTCCTGAAACCGCAACTGGTTTAGACTTGGTCAAGCAGCGTGCCCGCGATGCTGGTTTTAAAGCTGGTTATAGCTGATGTATCGGTCATATAAACGTCATGTCTAAAGGCGGTTATACTGAAGAACGGTCCGGGTTTCGTGACGTGGACATCGAAGCGCTTCTTGATGCGGTCGTTGCATCTTTTTATGACACGCCTCGCTCTTGTGTGGAGAAGCTTAACGAATGCTTAGAGGTCGCGGATTATGTAGACCGGTTGCGGATGTTATATGCCGACGCGGAAGAGGAAAATACTGCTGGTGGCGGCCAAGATGGCGCGGGTACCAGTGGTACAAAATAGGACTTAGGTTGGCCTGTGTGCCCCTTTTTTGTTTTCCTCTTGTACATGTTGGAACTTTATGTAAATCCATTGTGCACCGCGTGGGTGCCTAAATTTTTTGAATATAAAGTCTGTTGCTCAATTTGTACAAGTGTCTTTACTTCTTGCATGTTTGAACGTGTGTATGCGGGACTCTTCCCATTGTGAATGGGGTTGAGTATACTCCATACCGTTGTCGTATGAGTATGCGTCAATTCCATTGCTTGCCTTGTTAGGTTTTAGGAACTGTGTAAGTGTTGTAAAAACTTGTCCGGAACTCTACCCATTGTGAATGGGGTTGAGTATACTCGATACCTTTGTCGTATGAGTACGAGTCAATTCCATTGTTTGCCTTATTAGGGTTCAGGAATTGTGTTAAGTTTTGTAAAAACTTGTCTATCCGGCCGGATAGACACTTAATATTCTGCCTTTTGCTGGCTTATTACAATATTTGTGTGTGGTTAGCACTTTGTGTGGGTATCGCGAATGAAGATTTTGCCAATCTGTTTTTGCGGATACCTCAAAGTGGAACACGCATTTGTAATAGTAGTAACAAACAATATTGCATTGAATTGCTCGTTTATTTATTTGCAAATGGCCTGCGGCCCGATAGGTTACATGAAAATGTAAAAAACATGGCTTACATGTAGCAGCGTCTAAGCTGTTGTTCATTCCATGTGCGTGCGAAAGTTTCGCCTTCTAACGTTTGTAACTTATACGCGCCTTTGCCCAAGACCTCATTGAGGAGGTAGGGTCCTTCCCACTTGGAGGCAAGTTTTCCTGGGCGTTTAGCGTTAGATGCTTCGTTGTCGCGGAGGACGTAGTCTCCCGGGTTGAAAGTACAAACGCGGACGCGTGAGTTGTAGTACTTTTCAAGTTTGGATTTATACTTGGCCTCGTTGATGGCAGCGTTTTCACGCCTTTCTTCCAAGAGGTCCAAGTCAATCCTGCGTTCCATACTGTTGTTTATTTTTTCAATAGCCAACATTCTGGGTGAAGGGAGGCCTACTTCCGCGGGGATCACCGCTTCTGAGCCATAGACTAGGCTGAAAGGTGTCTCCCCATTGCTCGTTTTTAGGCTTGTGCGGTGAACCCATAAGATGCTTGGGAATTCATCGACCCAGCCATGCCTAGCTGTTCCCAACCTTGCTTTGATGCCTTCGACTAGACTTTTGTTGATACTCTCAACCTGGCCATTCCCTTGCGTATGTGCCACAGATGAGAATATGTGTTCAATGTGTAGTTCTTCTAGCCATTTTTGAAATTCGTCGGCAGCAAAGTTGGTGCCGTTATAGGTAACGATGCACATTGGTAGACCGAAACGGCAGATGATGTGTTCCCAAATGAATTTCCTTGTTATCATAGCAGTGGTTGAGGCGAGCGGTTTTGCCTCTACCCATTTTGTGAAGTAATCAACCGCTACTGTGATAAATTTGACCGCACCTGGTGCGTCTGGGAAGGGTCCGACCACGTCGATTGCCCATTTCTGAAAGGGCCATGCTGTGGTGACCGGGACCAAGTTGTTCTTGGGGCGCAAAGTTTTTGGAGCATGTCGTTGACAGTTAATACATTTGCGGAACTCTTTGACGGCGTCCATGTGACAACCCTCACTAAACCAGGTATCCGTACGACTTAGTTAATAATTAATTACTGCTTAATTACTGTGCTTACTTGAATTTATGGATAAACTGCTACTTGAATGCTGATACATGTACATACTTGCATCATACTCTATTTACCGTCACTACATTATTTACATGCTGAACCTTAGTGACAAACATGATGCACAAAAGCACAGTAGCACAATGAACGGATAACCTATTGAACGTGCTGTCATAACTAGCACCAGGCAGACACTGCCTCTAAGGCCTGTATGAGCCCAAGATAGTTAACTACACTAACAGTGAGTGTGAAGATACAAGGGTTGTAGAACTGCGTCTCTAGGAATAAGTTACAATGACAGGATGTGCCTAAAACGTACTCTAAGTACAAAATTCAGCACTTTAATTAACAATTCAGCTTTTAGCTAACTAATAAAGTGGCAAAACATGAGAAAAATATTACTAGACACTTTCCAAAGTGTCGGGAATAAGTTGTGTCACTAAAAATAATATTAACGACACTTTAAAGCTTTGTTAAGCGCTTTAACGGATTACTATCCAACCGAACAACCGGACTTTACCCGGGACATGAAAATATTGCCAATAACATTATTTATCTTTTTCTGAGCCAGTTGGGGTCCCTGAATACCCTAACACCCGCTATAAAGCACAACACACTAGTAACCGGGTTAATCACTTAACTAACTAAACTAACCAAACTACATGCTAACTAAATGGTTGGTTTGGAACCAGATACCCCCCCCCCCCTAACCAAACCGTCCCCAAGAGGGGGGACACACTTTGTCCTTCCATTGATTATTTTAATCTTCTTGTTTAGTATCAAGAAGACATATGGACTCATGGTTAAAGAATTCTAAGTTTGCCTATAAGAACATTACATAACTCATCATTCTTTCACTTAACCTTTCACCACAAAACTTCCTCCCTCTCTCTCAAGAACTCACGGCCAAACACCCCTATTCACCCATCAATTTTTCGAGTTTAGTTCAAGCAATTCCAAGTTCATACAAGTGTTAAGGATCACGTATAAGGAGTCTTGGTGCATTCGGAAGGCGAAGGACCTCTTCTCGTTGCTTTTATCCTCTCATTTTGCATCTAGAATCTTCCCTAGCCTCGAGCTAGTAGTAAGTTGCTTGAATCACCTTCTCGAACTATTTTAAGATGGTTAAAATGATATGTAACGGCTAAAACTCGTAAACATGCAAGATGAAGCATAAAAGTCTACTAAAAACACTAAAACTGATGGTTAAAAGCTTGTTTTGTGACAACTCGTACTTTAGACTTATCTTGTGTAACGTCATATGCTTACGTGAACTATATTATTGATATGAATGCATGATATAAATGTTATGTGCTATATGTGTTACGTATATGTATGAATATTTATAAACAAACCAAACCGCACAACACTAGCTCATCGCACAAGCCCATTTGGGCTACACTTTGCATTCGGATCAGTGAGTAGCCGAGTTGGGCTCGGCCCACTCCCCTTTCACGCAAACAAACACCCTTAGAGGGGGTTGTTCTCTCATTTGTTACAACTCTCATAACACACACAAAACCCTAGACGACCTTCTCTCCCTCTCGTTTTGCTTGGAACCCGACGGCACAAGATCACCCTTTTGTTCGGATCATCCTTGTTCCTTCTCGAATCCGATTAGTATGTTAAGTGTTTGTTGTTGTTGTTTGATGTTGTGTTATAGCTAATGTCAAGATGAATCGGCTTATATGTGTTTTGCAATAATAATCGGATTGTTTGATATATGAAACCGAATGATTGTAATCGGCTGTGATATGAATGATAATTGATGGATAATCATGTGCTAGGATCTAGTATGTTCATGATCGGATGTTGTGGTTAGTAGGAATCATGCTCGAACTAAGGGTTTTGGGCCGATTGTTAATTGTGATAGGTGCCATGTTGTCATTGTTCATATGATCATGTTAGAGTTCATACAAATTCATGAATTATTTGCTTGTTTTGATCGATACTAGATTAAGTTGGAAACAATTTGGATGTTAATTGGTGATCATAAAAATAGGGAATTGGTTAATTGTGTTGACCGAATAATTGATAATATGGAAACTATTAAATGGGTTGTAACTAATGTACATAATTTCCGGATTTGTTAACCGGTCGCACAAGACCCTTAGTCGCACAAGGGGTCTCTTCGCACAAGAGGACCCGAACGCACAAGCAGCCCTCAGTCGCACAAGATTGTTGGCTGATTTCAAATTTGGGTCGTATGTGTATCGGATCGCATAAGCTGCTTCACTGTTGGGCCTTAGGCCCAATCTCAATCCCAATCGCACAACGATCCGTTCGCACAAGAGGTTACCAGTCGCACAAAGGAACCTGACCGCACAAGTCATGATCAGTCGCACAATAGGGAATGTTGTTTAACTGTTTGGGCCAAATGATATGTTGGGCTGGTTAATTTATGCAGATCGCACAAGCAACCCGGATCGGGCCAGCCCATCCGGATCGCACAAGATTGTTATTAGGTTATGTATTGGGCTGTTATGTTATTGGGCTGTTATGTGTTATAATTTGGGCCGGTCATTGTGAATCGCACAACCCATTGAGGAGCGCACAAGCATGCAAATCGCACAATGGGTTGGGCCATTATCATTTGGGCTTCATGATATATTATTTGATTTCTAAGATGTTACCATGATCAATACGTGTTAGTAACGTGTTAACTTGTATGACTTATACGTGCATTACTTGAAGTCAAAACCTGACTTGTATGGTAACCCTGTTAGGACGTGGTTGACCTCGTTAGTTCAAGAACCTTATATTGTGTATCTGCCGAGCAAACCAAGGTGAGTTCACACAGCCAAGGCATGGGATTCCCGGGTTGGGAATTGGGTTGGAATGCTTGATATGGAATGATTACTCGTACTTACGCAATCACTAGACTATAGACCATCGTCCTCAGGATAGTCAGGACACTTACGTAAAACCTGCGTAAACTAGTATCTACCATTGTCTCCCGGGTCGGGAGGACACTTACGTAAATCCTGCGTAACCTAATACCCACTACTGTCTTCCGGGTCGGAAGGACACTTACGTAAATCCTGCGTAAACCCCACACGTACCACTGTCCTCGGGGAAGGGCACTCACGTAAATCCTGCGTGCCTTGTATGTATTCCTGTTCTCGGTTTAAGAAGAACACATGGTTGCAAATAGTCTAGTAAGTATCATAATGGAAAGCCCCCATTATAAAGGATAAACGTGAGAATCCCTCACCAGTAGTATACACTTGTATGGGAATCCCCCCACTAGATGAACATACGCATTATTAATACGAACTTACTTTCTGTGAACTCGCTCAACTAGTTGTTGATTATTTGATGCATGCCTTGCAGGACCTTAGGTACTTAAGGAGCTTGCACAAGGAGGAGCAGGTCGTTGTGGGCAAAGGATCGTGAATGCTATTTGAACACTTATGATATTTCATACATTAACACTTATGTTTGGGTTTATACATTAATGCTTCCGCTATACTTAACTATGTTGGTTTTGATAAACACCTTTCGTATTGATGGATAACTTTTACTATATATAATTACATGTTCAATATGATTGGTGGCTTGATCCTGGTCAGTTCACGCCTCCAAGCGGTGGTACTCCGCAGGTGGATTTTGGGGGTGTGACATGTTTGTTGTGTAAATCTTGTAGTATTTGATTTGTGTAGTTGTTTGGACCCGATCTATGTTGTGGTAGCTCGGATCATCGTTTAACCCGGGTTGGTCATGATCATGAATCATGACATAGAGTTGTTTTGGATGTAACAAGGGTTAAAGGATGAAACTCTACCACACACGAATCATGAACTTGTGTAAAAGCGATTTTGCTTGTGAAATAGTGTTTAAAACATGTGGATCTACGAATCTACAAGCGGTATTTTCAAAAGACCGAGTGTCAAAGAAACCATGTTTTCTAAAGACGGATCTTACACTAACAAGAATGATTTTTAGAACACACAAGTGTGTAAACACTTGTGTAGCACAAAGTTTCGACAAAATAACTATTTTTGTAAAAGATGACGAGAAGTTGTAAAGACGGAATTTTTCTAAAAACGAGGTTTTTACGAAACCGGATTGCTTTATATAAAGATCCACTAAATGTAATGGATTTACTTCATATTTTTGGTTAAACCACAAGTTCATGAAATTTATGCGATTTATATATTTATTCACTAGTTTGTTGCTTTGAATATTGTTTTGGTTAAATAAGAAAATGGTTGATTTGATTTGTAAAAGAAAATGATACGCTTGAAAACGTGGCCACCTCCCGTTACAGAGGAAACTCTGGCGAATTTTTTTTTTCAAAAACCTAACACTTAGAATTATTTTCACCACAAGTGTTAGAAATACTTTTCGACATGTTTTCAAAAATAAAAGTTTCGCCACGACTTTATTTACAAAAACATCGGAGGTGGGATTTTCACAAAATTA
This sequence comes from Helianthus annuus, assembly GCF_002127325.2. Lineage (NCBI taxonomy): Eukaryota > Viridiplantae > Streptophyta > Magnoliopsida > Asterales > Asteraceae > Helianthus > Helianthus annuus. The sequence continues at coordinate 62,318,133 of NC_035433.2, read as the reverse complement.
AACGTGATAAATATATATTTAGTAAATATATTTTTTCACAACGTTACTTGTCAATTATTTGTGAAGATACTAATATTATTTTTAGGGTAGAAATAATATTACCATGTTAACAACTCCAAAATAATACGAACGCCTTCGCAATAATTATTTAAGTTACACCGGTAGTTATTATTACCACTCGATCTTTAAAACGTAACTTACGCATTTTAAGAAAAAATATTCTTGAACGCGTATTTTGTTAAAGTATTATTTTGGGAAAATCATATGTGTTGAAATATAATATTTTTGGGAAGAATATTTATGTTTTGGAATAAGAAGTAAAATATATATTAAGTGAGACTTAATAATATATTCCGAAGTTATACGAACGCACATGTATTAAATCCCCCATCCTTGGGAAGGAAAATAATTACCAAGTATCTACAGAATGTAAACACGAAATAGTTGTCTAACTATTTCCCAAAAACTTAAACCATAAAGCTAAGGCACGGCCATCCGTCTAATAGAGTTAGTACGTGTAGGTCGTCGCACAGCTGCCTGAGCAGGAGATATACTTCGTAGAGATGCACCACTGTGAGTTCATGTCCCCCTTTTCTCTTAACTGTTTTCAGTTTTATAAACTGCGGGGGTGAAATACATGTTACTATGATTACAAGTACTTTTTACATGGTATGGTTAGCGTAAGGAGGTTTACTACTTAGATCATGTGAGTGGGTAGGAGCAACATGAGTTCATTAATCCTCATGGTAGGACCGAGTGACAGTAGCGGTAGATCTATCTGGGTGTAGCGAGCCCAACCCCTGAGCCCGCCTAATGGACCAGGTGGTGACTGTGTACCCAACGCAAAATCTGCTAGGTTTGAGTCTCCCTACTTGCACTTCACACATATCAATGGACTTGCAAACCGTTGGTGATCTCAATTCCCTTATTTGCTACATACCAGGATTTTTATACTTACAAAGGTTTTACATACTCACTACACATGAACTCGCTCAACTTTATGTTGACTTTTCAAACTACATGTATTTCAGGAAACTAACGGATCTGGCACGGTATGCACATATTTTCAAGCTGCGTTTGAATAAAGAAGTCATCCAGGGTTTAGAAGGTGTAACCTCTTCCTGGACGGGTTACATATCCCTAAACCTAATATTGTTTTAAAGTCTTTTGATCAGTCTTTATGAACTCATTTAAATCAAGTCAAGATTTGTAACTTATTTTGTGAATGTTGAAAATGGGATTTACTGAACCTTATTATTGGATGAATATCACATGTTTTTATCATATAGCATTGTTATGATTGTTGCTATGGTCACACCAATTAACCCACGCTTCCGCAAAGCCAGGGTGTGACAGTCCAGGTGCATGCCGGGCCAGTAATACCCAGCATTCATGATTTTGCCCACTACCATGCGTGGTCCTGCGTGTATGCCACACATTCCCTCGTGTATCTCTCTGATGAGGTATGTGGCATCCTGGGGGTTGACGCATCGTAGGAGTGGCCCTAGGTATGATTTACGGTATAAGATACCGTCTCCCATTTGATAATGGCACGCTTTGTATTGTAACTTGCGTGCCTCTGACTTGCTTTCGGGAGTCACACCTGATTGCAAATATGCAATAACTGGTGTCATCCAAGATGTTGTGCCGTATTGGATGACATTGACCTGGCGCAGGGGTACCGAAGGATTCTGCAGAATTTCGATGCATATCTCCTTTGCCAGGTGTTGGAAGCTGGTGGATGCAAGTTTTGATAGTGCATCTGCGGATTTGTTTTCACTTCTGTTGATATGTCGGATATTGAATGAAGTGAACTTTTATGTTAGTTGCAGGGCTTGCTCGAGGTAGAGGATCATGATATCCCCCTTTGCGGCATAGTCGCCGCGTATCTGCCCTGCAACTAACAAAGAGTCGACGTGTGCTTCCAAATGTTGCACGCCGAGTTTGACTGCTAAACGTAGTCCTACCAGTAGAGCCTCATATTCTGCCTCGTTATTTGTGCTTTTGAAATCGAGGCGTATTGCATATGTAAGTTCTTGGCCATCAGGGCTGACGAGTCGCAGACCTGCGTCTGCACCTTCCTCGTTGGAGGCACCATCAGTAAAAAGTGCCCAAGTTTCCGAGGAAGATGGTGCTGGTGTAGGATTTTGTGTTTCTTCGCATTCTTGGATGCGATTGGCCGGTACCTCGGCGACGAAATCAGCTAAGACTTGGCCTTTAATCGCGGGGCGCGGTTTATAGTTCAGCGTGTGCGCGCCCAGCTCGATTGCACATTTCGCTAATCTCCCAGAAATATCGGGTTTGGATAGGATCGGGCCGATCCTGTAATTGGTTAGCACCGTGATGACATGGTTTGCGAAGTAGCATCGCAACCGTCTTGAAGCGTGTACTAGTGCTAATACCAATTTCTCCATTATTGAATATCTTGTCTCTGGTCGTTGAGCATCTTGCTGATGTAATAGATGGGTGTTTGAACCCCCTCCCGTTCCACTATCAGTACCTCACCTATCGCGTTGTCTGCGGCAGATAGGTATAATATGAGTGGTTCATCCTTGCGTGGTGCGGTTAGAGTTGGGAGTTGTATCAAGCACTCCTTCATTTCCCGGAAAGCATTTTCGGCCTCTGCGGTCCACTGGAATTGTTCTTTCTTTAAACAGTTCCGTAGGGTCTTGATGAAAGGAGATGACTTAGCTGCATGGTTGGCTAAGAACCTATTTAGTGCGGCTAGCCTGCCGGCCAGCCGTTGCATTTCTTTCATCGTTGAAGGCGATGGCATGCGCTCGATCACCTAAACCTTTTCCGGGTTTACCTTGAATCCATCTTTGGCTACGATGAATCCAAGGAATTTGCCTTCTTCCATTCCAAACGAGCATTTCCCTAGATTGAGCTTTATGTTAACGATTCGCAGAGTTTGGAATGTTCGTTCAATATCAGTGAGCATGGTATCTTCCTCCATGCTCATGACGGCAAGATCGTCCATGTAGATTTCGACACTTTTGCTTATTTGCCCGCGGAAGGTGTCGTTCATCAGTTTTTGATAGGTTGCGCCCGCGTTGCGCAACTCAAACGGCATTTTTGTATAACAGTAATTCTCGGTAGGAGTACGGAATGTCGTTTTGTCCTCATCCTCGATTGCCATCTGTACCTGGTGGTAGCCTTTATAACAATCGAGGAAACACTTCCATCTGAAAGGTGCGAGGTTATCGACTTTTTCGTCGATTTCCGGAAGCGCGTAACAATTCTTGGGACAGGCTTTGTTGAGGTCTTTGTAATCGACGCACATGCGCCAGCCTCCGGATGGTTTCTCTACCATGACTGGGTTGGATAACCAAGTCTGGTATTTAACTTCCCGCAGGATGCCTGCGGAGAGCAGTTCTTCCACCTGCTCATGCATCGCCTGTTTTTAGCGGATCAAAGGTGGCGTTGGCCTTGAATCACCGACTTAATACCTGGCATGGTATTTAAGCAATGTTGCGCGATTTCACGCGGGACCTCAGTCATGTCTGCGGGTGTCCACGCGAAAATGTCTTGGTTCCTGAAGAGAAGCTGCTTCAGGTGCGCTTTGGTGTTAGGGGACAAGGCGTGGCCTAACGAAACCTTTTGTTCTGGGTATCTCGCGTTGAGAACCCATTTTTCTGGTTGGTTGTTGGGGGTAGGCCTTGCTATCTTGGTCGGACGTATTTCATCCGACATCATGACGTCTCTGCGTGCATAGATTATCGCGACCCCTGTTTCGGTTGGGAAACTGACAGCAGAGTGGGGTACGGACGTAATCATATTTAAATCACCTTGGGATTCTCTCCCAAGGAGCACGTCATATCTGGAGGTATGAGGTAAAACCATAAAGTTTACCTCTTCTGTTCACGTGTGCCTCCCGCTGGTGAGGCGCACAGGAAAAGTGATCTGGCCTAGGGGAAAGACAGTTTCCTCTGCGAACCCGGCCAACGGGTAGTCCACTGCTTGCAACCGATCTTTGTCCTCCTGATCGAACTGGTTGAAGCATTGCTCATAGATTATATCAGAAGTACTGCCCGGGTCGATGAACAAACGCTCGGTGCAGTAATGAGCCAGTTGGCCTGTAATAACGACGGCGCGCCTGTCGTGCGGTCCGCCTCGGACTTTTGGAAAGACGACTTACTCGTCTTTCCAGTCATTTTCCGGTCTTCTCGCCGCTTTGTGCGGCCTTCCTTTGCCTCCATTAATCATGTGGGTCGAGGCCACATACATGGTCCTCTTCCCTGAGGAGGTGCCTTCGCCATGAGGGGTGATGCGCTTGTTGGGTTTCTGCCCACCTGGTAAAAGATGTTGCAGTTTGCCCTCTTTTAAGGCTCGCTCAATCTCCAGCCGGAGACTGATGCAGTTGTTTGTTGTGTAGCCCGAGTCCTTGTGATACTCACAATAGAGAGTGAGATCTTGATTTTTCTTGGACTTCATTGGTTGGGCCGGTCGCAAGAGCTGTGCGTCCGCAAGAAGTACTTCGCTTGGTGACGTAGTGATCTCGGTTCAGTTGCGGTCTCGAGAATCTTTCTTTGGCGCCCGGTTGTCCCGTTGGGCGTTATGGTTCCTTGGGTCAAACGTGTTGCTCCGCGGGAAATATGGTTTGGAAATGCTGTCGCGATTTCCAACGTCCCGGTTGCGTTTATTGTTACGCTTGAACCCCTGGTGCAAGGTTTCGGCTTGGGGATGTGCCTTTGCCATATGCGGTTCAAGGGACCGCTGCGTCTGAGCGTATATCTTGACTGCGGCCATGACATCTTCCCATTTTTTAGGCAAGCCCTCCTTGCCAGAGATGGTCATAACCATCTGCTTGTCCCTGACGGCCTTGATGAAGTGGTTACGTGCCATTTGGTCTGCCACGTCACCTATCTCCAGGCACTCTTTATTGTATCGGACGACGAATGCTTCGAGAGATTCATCGTCCCTGCGCCAGATATTCATGACGTCCATCGAATCACGTTCGTGACGTCGTTGCTGGCTGAAATGAGCGAGGAACTTTGCATGTAAGTCCTCGAATGAGGCCAGTGATCCCACTGGCAAAGAATCGAACCAAGCCCTGGCCAGACCCGTGAAAATGTTCATGTGTTCGTCCGGGTCGGACGAACCGTTGTATTTCCTAACATTGAATGGGAATTTTGTTGTGGTGACATGGGCGTGGGCAATTCGCGAGGCGAATTTGGAGTTTTCGGCCGCAACTTTCGGCCTGTAGGGCTGGTTCTCAGGGCGCTTTGCAGCCCTAAGGTATGTGTTGCGGGGATGAGTGGGAGGAATATAATGCCGTTCTCCCGGTCTGCTACTAGAAGCATGAGAATCCCCGCAATATGTATGGTCGTCCGGGTCGGTACGACCATACCCTTCGGTATATGGCTGTGGTCCCAACCGGCTCTGAATTCCGGAGCCATGTCGGGATGCAGACCGTCGCCTGTCCTCGCTGTAAGGACCTAGGCGGGTATGTACTGGTCCCCTGGTGTGGGACCCGTACGAGGAATCATTCTCGTTTATTGTGCGGACATCACAGTAAGATGATCCGCGGTCTTCACGTCTGCTTATCGAGGCTGGACGTGAAGGTACCCTGCCTTCGTATTGTAAAATACGACCCGCAGGGGTGTGCGGTGCTGGGGTAGGCCCAACTTGTACTTGCGCTTCCGCACAAGCGCGGTTATATGTTGCGGCTAGCAGAGCTGCCTGCTGGTCATACCAGGCATGAGGGTCCATGTCTGGTGGGATCACAGATGCGTACTGTGATAGGTCATGTCCGAACGTAAGGGATGGACCCCTTTGCGTCGACGTGCCAATGTGTCCAGGGTGTGAGGTTGAGGGATTAACCCCTACCGGCCCTGGGTTTGCGGGGTTTTGGTTATCCCCAGCATTGTTTTGGTGATCAGTCATGATTTTTTGAGAGGGAGAAGGATGGCTGAAAAAGTGCTAAGAGTAGCGGTGGGCGCCAATGATGAAACAATGGTTAACCAGGCAGGGTTAACTCACTAGTCTCGTCAAGAAGGGTTAATCCCTTCCTCTCGAGGATCGTTGGCTGGATCACCGGTGGGTTGATCTCCTGCACAAGGAAACAAACCGTGACTCGTAACAAGGAGGATGGGGTGGGGGGTGCTCCTTGTTACCACTCTCCGGCGTGAGAATCAGTAGTCTGCTTGGGAAGCAAAGTATGATAGTAGTGAGAGAGTTGTGAAGAGATACCTCAAACCTGGTTTGGGGTTGGTATTTATAGCCAAGGAGTGAAGGAGGAGGTGGATGGATAGACTGACGGCATGCTGCACCTTTGCAGGTGTGTCAGGCATGTCGGTTGTGGAGGTGATGCCACGTCAGTCTGTCGCTTACGTAGACCTGACAGGCGGCTGCCATTGGTGCTACTTGCTCTGTGGTGTCAGTCCCACTTGCTGAGTGTACAGGATGCGGTGCAAGCCGCATCTGCGGTAACTGTAGATGTTCCCGCGTCTCACTCTTTGATCAAGAAATACGCGAGATGCGGTGCCAGGCCACATCGTCGTCTGTGGTGACTGTTGCTGTTATCCAGCTTCTCTGTATTGATAGAAGTGTTCACTGGATGCGGTGCCAGGCCGCATCGCTGTGAATACTTCCGTTTTCATACACCAGATGCGGTGCCAGCCGCATCACTATACCGTTCCCATATTCCAGGTAAGTCCTCCTCCATCATTGGTCAGATTGGATTCAACCACTGTGTCGACGCGTTCTCGCACGGACACAAGTAGGTTGTTAGCTAGTGGGGGCTTTGATAAGGGTAATGGTCACTCGCGGTCGATACTGACGCGAGATCTGGGACCATACCCCTTCAAATTACATAATTAAAAACTAAATGAGATATCTTATTAGAGTTAACAAGTCAAAGATGAGTTCAACGGAATTTTGAATTAGCTCAAAGCTCATCTATTCTTCATGATGCAAGCTTGAATCAACTTGACGTGAATTCAATATCAGCTTGATGTATAAAATATCTTTTAAAATTTATCTCAGCTTGAAACATATATATCTTAAACATCACATATACTTGTAATTATCAAAAAGGAAAAAAAAGAAGAATGCAATTAAAGATATGTCACGGACTATTACTGGAGCTCATGATGTACACTTACAGGAGGCGATGAGAAACCTAGCTTTTTGTTTTGAAAGATTGTGTAACTATTCATGATGATCTTAAAATTATCCTCAAACGTATGCAAGTTCTATTCATTATTTATGTATAAGAGAGTCTTGATTAATTACCAAAGTTGTTTCATCTATATTAATTAATGATGTATATATACGAGAAAGCTTTAATAAAAATAAGGATTTTTACAAGGGTGAAAGTTACACGTTTTAAAGTGATTTTTTTGGAAAGGGATATAAAAAGTAACAAATGGGGATACGTTTGGTTGTTGCGTTCCACGCTTTTCCCAAATACGAAAACAAGACCGTTGGTGCAAAATTAAATAAAAATTCTTTTATTAACTTGTACTTACAACGGAAACAGGAAAGCAGAATTAGAAAACTGTTACAACAGAAATAAAAAGAAAACATGAACAAAATTTCAGAAAATAAAACGTTTTTGGCTGAGGATCGTCTTAGACGCGGGTCCCTTAAAACAAATTTCAAGTCTCTCAGGAGAACTCGTTTGTTTCCAGGATACAACAGCCTAAGCAGTTGCACTGCCGGTCTTGACTCCAACCCGAAGGTATACCTTGAATGCTTGAAGAAGATGATGAAAATTCAGAGAGAAGATTGTATTTGCTCTATATTTCGGTGTGTTCTTGCAGTAAGGAGGACCACCTATTTATAATGTAGATCTTGGAAGAAACTGAAAAAATGAATTAAATGCGTGAATTAAACTGCATTAAACGTCTTCAATGCATTTTAATTCGCCATTTAATTCTCAATCAAAACCGTTGGCTCGTCAGTTTCAAATGCTGAACTGTAACTGCACTGGCATTAACTGCTGAAAGCTTCTACGCGTGCGCGCGAGAGACACGCTTGTGTGCGCGCGCAGGTCTGCACGCTCATGCGCCACACTGGCTCAATTCCATGCGCGCCTGCGCCACGTCACCTGTGAGCCTATACGAGCAAGCCACACAGTCGAGCCGTATTGACTCACTTTGGTGCGCTACGCACGTCACATCAGTGTCCATGCTCCATGCATACAACCGCGCGCCTACCTGCCATGTGTACTCGCGCACGGACGTGCTAGACTACCACGTCATGCGCCTCGTACCCATGTGCCTGCATGCCACGTCACCAACCTGCCATGTGTACTCGAGCAAAGTGCGCCACATTACGCCTCATCGTCAACGTCGCGCGCGCGAGTTAGGGTGCTCCGCACCTTTCGCGAGTACATTTAGTGTGTACTTCTATGAAACAATAAGGATGAAGAGTTTCCACTTAAATACCCATTTAAGTTTCATCTCTCCTCCTATGTGGGACAAGGTGTCACTTTCCCACTTTTTCAGCATTCAAGTTTCAAACACCAAACTTTGAGCATCGATATCTCATTTATCTTAGCTCCGTTTTGGACGTGGTTTAGTTCGTTGCGAAGCTCTTCCAACATAGAACACAAACCCACAAATAAATATATAAAACCCGCTCATTTTCTTATATTTATTTCTAGTCCAAAAGAGGAAAAAAATCATTTTCCTATATTTGTGAAAAATGCTATTTTCACAAATTTCCAACAAAACCGACCTTAAATCACCAATTTGGTTCTGATCAAATTTTTCGGTTTCAGTTCCTCGGTTTTGTCGTTTCAGAACCATGAATTGCTCAAGCCCATCTCCCAATTCCCATCCTCTACATCAACATTTTTACCTACATCATCTACAAATCCTTCTTATTTTTTGTGTGATTGACCATTGAGCATCTCGCAGCTCCACGTCAACACCCAAAGATACCGTCCTCTCAATTATAACACATAGTCTTGTTATCATACATACGACGTTTAACACACATGTGTATGCACTTTTTTAATCTTTAATCAGTTATATAACCAGTAACTAACAAGAGCCCTGGGTTGATAAAAAAAACAATATAGTACAACCATGTTTTTATGATATTAACAAAAAATATGAAGAATACATAAAAGCATTCTCATGAAGTACTAAATTAAATGTTTAAGAGAAAATAATAAAAAAATAAGCCAATTTGATAATGTACTCCAACCACTAGTCCGGTTACCAGTTCAACCAATTAACTCCGTCAAGGACCTACCCAAATGAACGCAAGTCAAGAGCACTCAACTCGAACTAGTGGCAAGCCCTTATTTTTTTTACACCGGGTCTATTTTTCGGTGCTTATATGTCTCTAAACTCCATGTTAGAATTTTTAGTTTGGGTTGAACGGTCACATAGATAATAATAACTTATTATTGAATTTTTTGAAGCAATTATGAACAAGAAAGGTGAAATACCATTTGTTAATCATTTAGAAATAATAATTGAATTACTTAATCACTTTTATACTCGTTTTTCCGTTTGCTTTTTTACTTTGTTTTTAAAATACATGTATATGTTAGTGTTTTCTAATAGGTTTCAAACAAACAATAAACGTTACAAACAAAAACAAAAACTTTGTGATAAATCGTATAGAATTATTGGAAGTGATTATCACAATCATTCAATACAAGAGTGTATATATACATATAGATATAACTATTAAATGGTTATGGTGGGAGAGAAACAACGAAGTGTATATCTAATTTATAATACATTACTATTCGTTATATATAGTTTAACAACATGCTTCAGGATGATATTAAATCGGTACTTCATGACTTTATGGCTAAATTGGTACCGGTGGATCAGTTATGTTGTCTCGTTAAAAACATTACTAATAAAACTCAGTGGGACAAACTTAGTCAAGGAAGATAATACATCGTGTATAATACTCCCTCTCAATTTAACTAACGTCTTTTAATCTACTAAGCCCGATCCTATGTGATAATTACTCGAAACTGCTTCTAGGTTAAGATTTTGTGAACAATTCAGCTAGATTTTCACCTGACTTGATCTAGCGAACATCAATTTCCTCTTCTTTTTGCAGGTCATACGTTGAGAAGAACTTTGGTGATACACGCTTTGTTCAGTCATCCTTGATGTAGCCTTCTCTGATTTGAGCTATGCAAGCAGCATTGTCTTTATAGATAATCGTCGGGTCCTTGATGTGTTCTAATCCACATGCTTCTTGTATATGATTAATCATTGATCTCAACCACACGCATTCTCGTCCGGCATCATATAGCACTATCAATTCAACATGATTTGATGATGTTGTTGTGATTATTTGCTTAATCGACTTCAAAGAAATTGTTGTGCCACCGTATGTGAACACGTAACCTGTCTGAGATCTTGCTTTGTAAGAATATTCAGTATCAACATACCAACAAGAAGAAGATAGCAGAATACCTTTTACATAACCCAACACAAATATGAAGTACATGATCAGAATTTTGATAGTACAACTTTCGGCTTTAATGCTTTATAAATTAAAAAAGTTAACTTGCGTATTTTTTAAAGTTAAAAGCCACTTTTTTATCTTATGTTTTACCATGTCATAAAACACTGTCTCCTTACTATATATAACATTTAGCGTAGAACTTAGCTACAGTGCCAATCAAATTATCCAACTTGCCCTTTTACGAAATTACATAGCTGCCCTTCGCCTGGTATACAATCCTCAAAGCAGAAAATATTACATGACATGTTTTTATGCTTTCGTCTTCCTGCTTTGGTGATTTTTTTCTCATTTCGTGTTTACCGATTCAAGAACCTAAATAAACCAACTACGGTCGTGATCGTGGTTAGAAGAAGAGATGCCAGCGTCGATGGAGGTTTAAAGATGAGATGATGACGGCGGTGGTGGTTTCAACTTGAATCGGCGGCAACGAACCCAATCCAATAGATTTGGTGATCAGTGGCGGACCCATAAATTTTTCCATGAGGGCGCGGAATATTTTAAAAAAATTTTAGGCGCCTAGATATATAAATAAAAAAATCGGCTCGGGTCGGGTCATGTAAAACAAAAAAAAACATCAAACTAAAATATATTTAATCATCAAAAGCACGTCAAGCGTTATTACAAGCACATTTAAAATATCGCCCTACGGGTTTTCATTTTTTGAAATCTATCCAAAACATCATCTAGAGGTACTTTTTAAGCAAGTCTTTCTCTATATAACATATACAACTATCACTTAGATTCTCATCGCCAATCCGATTACGCAAGTAGGTCTTCACATTCTTCATTGCCGAAAAACATCTTTCAACGTTTGCGGTTGCAACAGATAATACGAGAACAAGCTTCAATAAACGATATACCAATGTAAAAGTTACGTGAATATTTATTGAAACCATTAACCTTACAAGACTCGACAAACCATCCAAGTTGGCAAATCATGTATCTTTTTTCACAAAACTAATGTAGTTTCCGAGTTGGACCGGAAGCCTTCGTTTTTCGGCTTCATCGAAATCATAGAGATACTTTTCAGCTAGTTTTAGTATATTTGGAATATCAAACATACTAAAATTATCACACGGACTCAAACAACTCATACAAAGAAGTAGTTACGATGTTACCTCGTTAAAACGGTTCCCAAATTCTTGAATTTGCAAATCTAGAACCGCATTGAAGCAATCACACTCGTAATAATGCTGATTTGAGATGTTCGTCTTTCTTCTTGGCCACCTTGGGTTAATATATTCATCATCTAAAATTTTCACCTCAAGTTCATACATGTCACAAAAAGAGTTAACCTTCTCTAAGAACTCAATAAATCCTTCCAACCTAAACTTTTCAAGTTGGTTTTTGGTGGAAGAAACCAATTTAACCGCATTCATCAAACCCATCCTATAAAGACTAGAACAACCCAAAAATACATCAAAACACATAATATTTTAAACCTTTTTAACAAATACATGTCTGTTATCTCTTAAAAAACCACATAAACATCAAAATAACTAAAAATAAATCAAGGCACCTCTATTATATTTGCGATTCGGTACTGTTGTGGCCGGAATTTTTGCGATTCCGACGAGAATTATGGTCGTCGAACTCGTCTGCAGGAGTGGGGTGGGGGTTGTTTGTCGACGTCACTGACAGCAGAGGGAGGGCGTGAGTTTGAATTGACAATTGGTATTTGGGTTTAGTGGGTTAATGTTTTGTTTAATTGAATTAATTATTTGGGTTGGGCTTTAATATAATTTACATAATTGGGCTTGATGTTTGGTTACAATAATACAAGTTTTATTTAAAGGTATTAGTGGGCTAACTTGTTTACATAATTGAGTCGGGTTTAAATCTGTGTTCACATTTTTTTATATATATAAATTCCAAACATTTTTTTTCTAAGGGGTGCGGACGAAAATTTCCAAGGGGTGCGGTCGGGATTTTTCGCGAAAATAGCACTAAAAGTTTTTTTTTTCAAGGGGTGCGGCCGCCCGCCCACACCATAAGATGGGTTCGCCCTTGTTGGTGATATCGGGTAAGGTTGGTTTGAAGACAAGATAAAGGTGGCTATGGTGATCGGAAAGCGTGTGGTAGTAGAGATGCTGTTCGCTGAAAGAAACAGTGGATAAAGGAATAGTGAATGTAGTTGGTGCTCCTCTGGTGCCTATTGTGGTTTTGTGGAGGTGATTGTCTTTGTGATACTGGTGGTTTTATGGATGTTGTTATGGTGATGGAGTTTTTTTTTTTGGTCACTGTAAACGCAGAGAGAATTGATTATGGTTTGAAAATAAGGGGGTGGTTGGCTTAGCTTTTTGAAAAAACTTGTTGACTTACTGGTTTTTTGAAAAAAAAAACCAGCAAGTCAAAATAATGTTTGTATAAGGCTATGAGGTGTGGATGGAGCCCCAAGGGGCTTTATCATGTCATGTAGGATCCATGTCAGCAAAGGGGCTTTATCATTACCCCCTTTAATTTGGAGGGTGTGGATGAAGCCCCGTGTAATGATTAAGTAATTATTTATTTAAATATTATTTTTTTAAATTAAATGGCAATTTTAATAACTACAAAATTAAAAAAAAAAACATAATTTCATTAAAAAAAACTACAAAGTCAAAAAAAAAAAAAAAACATTACATTCTAGTAAAAAAAACATACCAGAAAAAAAAGGCAACATACTTAAAAAAACTATATATATTTGGCCCGAATTTGTGCCTTACGAGCCTCCAAAATGACTCGGTCCTCCTCCGAGACATGTGACAGATCCCTTGCGAGAAAGTCCATGTCTCTCGCAATTTGTTTCTCCATTTTCATTTCTTGTTCTTTTTCCTAATGGAGATTATTTGCTTCAGATCTGAGTGGAACTCGGTAATCTTTGACGGCCATCTGGTTTAGCAGACTTTCCACGTGCCTTTGCATTGGCTTTACTTTTATCCCTACCAGTTGGACGAGGCAGCTCTTGGGGTTCTTCAAACTCGTCAGCATCCTCGTTTAGATTAATTATTGTACGAGCATCTGACCCAGAAGGTTCGGTGTTGGATGTCGATTTGGACCGTTTGGATCTAGGGCGGGTTGGGTCGAACGGTGGCACAAGGTGCCACTTTCGAGATTTGCGAAGAAGCTCCCATGTGGTTACCAGGTTAAACATATGCCCATGGTGCATTCTATACTCGGTGTGGGCTTCGGTCATGATATCGACATCGCTTGCACCACTTCTCTTTCGAGTGTTATTGACGAGGTTATTGTATATGCTGTTGAAGTTGCTAACCTTCGTCCTCAAAGCCCCCCACTTTCCCGAAAAAGAGTCGGGGGTTCGATACACGCCACGACCCATTGCGGCGAAAAACTTATCGCGTATACGACCCCAAAATGCATTTATGTCTTGGTCGTCTCCTAAAAAAATATTATTTAGACAAGCATAAAAAATATTATTTAGACGAGCATAAAAAATAGTATTTAGACAAGCATAAAAAAAATTATTTACCAACAATCTCGTCCTCCGACACGTCGAGCCAAGCTTTTGCCAACTCGAACTCTTCCTTAGGCGACCAAAATTCTACCTTCTTTGTCGCATGTTTTTCGGTCTAATCCTTCTTTTTATGGCTTCTTTTTTTGATAGAAGAGGATTCGACTTGGGTTTCGGGAACAAATTCCGGTTCGCTTGTGTCTTGGGCGGGTATGTTTGGTGGTGGCATGTTTGGCGGAAAAAAAGGGGGTTGAGAATAATACCCGAAATATGGAGGAGGCATCGGTTGAGTGGTGGGATGAGGAGAAGTTGGTGGCATTGGATAATATCCAGCCTCCCCCGTACGCGGGTCTCGGCGATAGCGGTCCTCTTGCTCGTTGTTTTGCAAAATTTGCCAATACGGATTGGTCGGATCCCATGGGTTGTTTGGGTTGTTAGGAAACATTGTTGGAAGTTTTTAAAAAAATGAAGGGAGTTGTATAAAAATGGAGGTAGAGAGTGAAAGGAATGATTTAAAAAGAGGTAGAAGTTGATATTTATAGTGTGATTTTATAAATAAAATAAAAAGTAAATTTTTTTTTTAATTTTTGACCGTTTCAACGGTCTAAAACATTCAATTTGTCTCGGTCCCTGTGCGTTGCCGCTCGCCATAGCGGTGGCAGAGCATCAATGGCGCCCCGACTATGGCGCCAGGGGTGTGGTCGAATTTGGAGGGAGGCGCTATAGGCGGCCAGGTGGCGAAGGGTGGCGCCCCACACCCTCCAGCCTAAGTGAAAATTACTTTTTGAAACAACTTTTTGCATAAGGTGAAAAAGTCATTTTGAAAAGGTAGGAAACCTTGGCTTTTTGAAACTCATTTTAACTTTTCATTAAATATTACCTTGTCCCACCTCATAAGCTCATTCAAACACTTTTTTAAAACAACTTATTGACTTTTTCCACATCATAAGTTCATCCAAACATTTTTTTAAAAACTTCTTTTGGATAAGTTATTAGTTAATAAATTATTTTGCCAAAAAGTTCTTTTTGAGTTAAATAAACAATCACAAACACCCCCCAAAATGACGGTGTTCTGCTTGGGCTATTCTTGAAAAGTTATCATATACAGTTTTCACATTTTAAACATAAAGTTCTTCATTTTCTGACAAAAAAAAACAAAAATAATAATTGGTTCAAGTTCAAAGTTCATTTTATTATTTTTTTCAAAAATAAAATAAAATTGGTTCAAGTTCTTAACGAAGTTCACGTCTATAAAGTTATCAGATCAATACACGATAATGATTTGACAAAACAATCTTAAGAGATATACAATATGTAGGGGTTAAATGGATTATTGGTTCGAACCCGAAACAAACCAAACTTTTTTACATGAACCCGAAAATATGCCACGTATACGTGAATCCTAACACGACAAGAGTTGTATAAGTTGTTCTTCAGTTTAACCCGGCGCAACGCGCGGGACATATTTCTAGTTAAATAACAATTTCAGTTTATGTTATTATTTTTAAAAATATTGTGATACTCAACTTTTTATTTGTAACGGTAAATTTGGATTACTGACGTACTATTCATCCTGTCACTAGCGGAACCAACCGATCATATACATCTCCACTAGACAATAATGTCTATACACAAATTAATGAGGAAACCCAATAAACCTGGGAAAACTCTCTTGTGAGAATCAAACTCATGATCTAATGGTCACTAAGATCACCCGTAGTGGGGTGGTATTTTTAAAAAAAATTGAAAAAAAAAACGCCTCAAAACGCCCCCCTCCCACTACACCCGGCGTTATAGGACGTCTTTATTGAAAAAAATTGATGTTAGCGTTTTAATTATAACGCTGAAAGTCCACTGCATGTGGCCACATGGTGGGGTCCAAGGTTTTGACTAGCCAATAAGAATCTAGGTTGCCTTTTTTTTTATTTGTTTAATGATTGGAAGGGGCATTATTTGGGCATTGTTCTCACTACGCCACTTTTGCAATAACGCTCCATGCTGACTGGGATGACACGTGTCGAATAATGCCCCATGGTGGGGGCATTATTTTGTTTAACCACTACGGGTGGTCTAAGCCTTATTTCACCTATAAAATACCACTAGGTAGCGGCCTTATTTCCCTTTCCGTTTTAATTTCAAATGATTGGTTTATATTTTACAAGTAGTGAATGCTAAAATTGACATCTTAGACTGTTTTAGGCAATTTTACAAGGAGTGAATGCTACAATTGACATCTTAGGCTGTTTTAGGCAGTTAGGCCAAAGGCGAGGACCAAAATAAAGATATAAATGGATATCTAACATCTTTATTAACAAAAGTACAAAACTACAAAAGCTATTTTATTTAAATATTTTTACTTTTTGGAGTTTTATTTTGGTATTTTCAATTTCTTATCTTTTCCGATAATTTTTACAAAAATATTAGATTTACTCTAGAGGTGGACAAGTCGGGTATTTTTTTTTGCCAGACAGGTTCGGGTTATAAACCAAATATGTTTGGTCAAATTTGGTCAAAATCGTTTTGAGAAAAAATTCGTTCGGGTCATAAATCGGTTTGGGTGAAAAATACTAAAACCCTACTCAAATCATTTGGGCTGGGTTGAAACGGGTTTGGGTCATAAACACGCACTAAAACAAATGTTTAAAAAAATGGGTCGGTTTGGGTCATAAACCGAGGGAACCATATACAAACTGGCGGTTTGGGTCAGGTGGAAAACGATTTGGCTCAAATGGATTTGGTAGTTCAAATTGTGTCGGCTTACGAACCGGTTTGGAAATCCATACCTTTTTTTTCCAACTCTACTTGTAACTATTAAGTTGCAGCTTCAAGCTAGTAGTCAGGGGCGGACCCACTCCCTTCTGTGGGTGAGCGAGCACACCCCTTAAATTTTTGTTTTTTAGTATTATACGTATGCAAATATCATGTGCGCCCCCATGAAATAATGAATGGTTAAAGCAAGTATATGAACCGGAAGGAAAAAAAATGAAAACGATACTCACCGGAGATTTTTTCCGACGGGGGTTGAAAAAAAATGGCATTTGGAGAAGATGATTAGATTACGAAGAAAATGTTAGGGTGTAGGCAGTGGTTAGACATTTGAAACTGGTAAACTTTAAAATAAACCAATGAGAGTATGTCATGTCATTCAATGAAGAGTGTTTAAACTATGCTGAAAAATGTTGGCAGTGGTTAAACACTTCATGAATTGGTAAACTATTTAAAAAAAAAGAAAAATGTGTGATTGGTTGAGATGGCATGAACCCCACCACACGCACCTTCCCTCCCTTCACCGATTCGACAACCTATCACCGATCATCAATGAAAACGCACGACAAAGGGGGTAGACGGCGGTGTTCCCGAGCGCCGATCTCTTTTGCCACCCACTCCGTATCCCCTTAGAGGGTAAGGGTCATTTGGTAATTATACACATTTTCTAGAATATCAATGTATTCTGACACTCACGTACAAGTTTCGTTTCAGTGGTACAATTTGCTTTGGCTTAAACATTTTCATTTGAATGTTTTCTTTTCTTATTTTAATTCTTATTTAATTAAAGTATCCAATATGTTGTGTACATATAACTATTAATCACTAAATAAAAATAGAGTAACATTAGTACATTACCTATTTTACTAATGTTACATGATACTCGGTTATTTTTATTTTGAGTTAATTACACAAATGGGTTATGTGGTTTATAGTTAGTTTCGTCTTTAGGTACTAACTTTTTTTTTTTTTTTTTGTAACAGGTTTAGGTTCTATGGTTTCAATTTTGTAATATCTTTGGGTATTAACACCAAAAAATGACTAAAATACCCCTGTATTTTTTTTAAGTTTATCAATGTAACACATTTGGGTACTAACACCTAATTTTATTTAAGTTTAAATCAATTTTACAAAATCAATTTATTTTTTTTATTTTCATCTTTTTATTATATCTCTTAATTAACATAAAATCTATTTATTTTTTTTATTTTCATATTTTTATTAAATTTCTTATTTAACATAAAATCTACTAGTTACACCAGTATTTTTTTTAAATAAAATCTAATAGCTATATAGTTTTATGTAAATTAAATTTCTTACCCGTTTTAATGCGATAACGTACCAATGTTTCGTGTGATGATGTCGAATTAGTATTTGGTATGGAATAAGATTTCAATGATATCTTTACCCAAAAAAGATTTCAATGATATCGAATTATTTCACAATTATGGTTGGGTATGTCGCTACATCAAATTATATATATTATTATTTCACAACTACTTTTAACATAAAAAATTAAAATCCATCATACACCGCACTGCACATACAGAATTCCGTCATTCAGAAAAATTAAAAAAAAAATACCGATAAATTACTATCAAGGCAAGATGCCAAAAAATAATTATAAGGTCTCTTTGACTTTATTTACGAATAAAGTGGTAGTAATATGATAAAGTTATTTAGAATCAATGGATTCGCCCAATTGATCCAAAAATAATAATATATATAATTCGATGTAGCAACATACCCAACCATAATTGATCCAAAAATCAAAAGTAACCTGGTTCGATACCATATACTAATTCGATGCATTGAAAAAAGAGATACCATATAATAAAAACCATTGCATATACTAAAAATCGATACCATAGACTAAAAATCGTTGAATTAAAAAATCAGAAGTGTAAATTTGCATAATAATTGAAATAGAATTCGATATCATTGAAATCGAATTCGATATCATTGAAATCTTATTCCATACCAAATACTAATTCGACATCATCGCACGTAACCTTGATACGTCATTGCATTAAAACGAGTAAGAAATTTAATTTACATAAAAATATATAGCTAGTAGATTTTATTTAAAAAATCTATTTAAAAAAATACTGGTGTAACTAGTAGATTTTATGTTAAATAAGAAATTTAATAAAAATATGAAAATAAAAAAAATAGATTTTATGTTAATTAAGAGATATAATAAAAAGATGAATAAAAAAAATAAAAAGATTTTGTAAAATTGATTTAAACTTAAATAAAATTAGGTGTTAGTACCCAAATGTGTTACATTGATAAACTTAAAAAATGACTGGGTATTTTAGTTATTTTTTGGTGTTAATACCCAAATGTGTTACAAAATTGAAACAATAGAACCTAAACCTGTTACAAAAAAAAAGTTAGTAGCTAAAGGAGAAACTAGCTATAAACCACAGGCCCCATTTGTGTAATTAACTCTTTTATTTTACTAGATCATCACCTTTTTATTTATTTATATTTTATCAGGTTATATAAACATGTCTTTTAGAGTTTTACAAATAATATTTGAGAAAAAAAAAACTAAAACTAGATATCTATATTTGTTAGATCCGTTAATTAGCAACTAAAGTAATAATAAAAACATTGAATAAGAATTTGGATTAGATGAATATGAAATTGGTCGTAAAAAAAGTAACTGACTACTACTACTAGCAAATTTAATATAATATATTATTAATTTTTTGAAATGCTTCTCTAAAACCAATATTTTGTGAACAAAACTTAAAACAACTATTGAGTTTTCACTATTTTTTTAATACTAATGATTTTGATACTTAAACAAAAGAAAAGTTGAGTTTTTGAAAATTTAATTACTGGTAAAATTTATGCCCTAGATCTGACCCGAACCAGACCAAAAAAATGTTATATAGCAATTGACCAATGAACCTTATAAAAGTTTCGTACCCCATAAAAAATTTTTCTGGGTCCGCCACTGCTGCTAATAATGTGAATTGGTTTATCCCAGAAGATTAGGTCTATGCAAAATAAAACAAGAGGATTCCCAACACTGCTGGAATTTGGAAGTTGTTTGATTTTTTTTTTAAATTAGGTCTATACAAAATTTAAAAAAAAAAATCGCCATTTAGTTGTAGTCGTGGAAAAGATAATTTTGTTATTAGTCCGGCCAGTAAGTTATCATTCGACAATTAATTTTCAGGTTTAGATCACACTCTTTTTTATTCAAAGTATTAAATCTTTTACAATTTTATTGGAGATGTGTGATAAAGTAATTATACGTTCAAAAAACAATTATAATATACCATATTATGAAAAATATGATCAAACTGGTCACAAAATGGATGTCAAACTGATCACAAAAAATATTATCATTTTGAACCTAAAAAATTATGATCAAACTGGTCACAAAATTAACGAGTATAAATGTTAAGTTTCATCATAACATATAGTATTTTTATTAATAACTTTACCTATTTATATGTTTTAAATGATAAGAGATGAATGAATGAATGAAAATTAAGAGTTTTTAAATGAAAAGAGATGAGTGAATGAATGAAAATTAAGATAAACGTAAGCTTAGATAAAAGGCAAATTAGAAATAAATAATCCCATTTAACTTAATTTGGCCGATAATAATTGAAAGTCGGTTATTGGCCGATAATAATTCGAACTGATCAATTTTTTTTTTTGTAAAATAGTCCGCCGTTAAAATAGCTTAACGGAGTTAAGTTTTTTTCCGAATTACAAACCGATATTTTAGGGTTTTTGATCAAAACGAGGATACAAGTCGATTGATGTAAAACTTACCTCGAAATACTGCCCCAACCCACGAAAACGGTGCTTCAATTCGGGTGTTTAAACTTCCAATTAACAAAAATCAAGCCATTTCGAGCACAATTTCGAGGTACGTTTTTACATTAATCGACTCGTATCCTCGTTCTGATCAAAAGCCCTAAAACACCGGTTTGTAATTCGGAAAAAAACTTAACTCCATTAACCTATTTTAACGGCGGACTATTTTACAAAAAGAATTTGACCAGTTCGGATTATTATTGGTTAATAACTGACTTGGAATTGTTATCGGCCAAATTGAGTTATGTGAGATTATTTATTTCCAATAAAATTATATTTAAGAGGAATAAATATAAATGTATAGATGTCATTTATAATATACCATATTGTGAAAAATAAAAATCAAATTTCCTTAAAAAATTAGAAAGTCTTAATTTTGATTTATTTTCAAGATAATTCTTGACCGGAACTTTGTCAATAAACTGTAAATGTGATTTGAAATGAAATGAATGAAAATATCTAAAAGATAGAGGCGTCTCTGAGAATTTATGTAGCTGGTTTGAGCTTGAAAAATGTGTCATTTCGTAATGTTTTTATCTTTTAAAATCAAATGGGTATTGGACTCACTAATCCTAATGCCAAGGGCTAACTCCTAAACAAATAAAAATTATTTTGTAAATGGGCTTATATTGGAGTTGGTAAGGGTATGCTATTTAAAAAAAAATTAACATATATATCGGATTTAGAAAAGAAAAACACATGCCCCTCAAAATCACGGGCCTTATGCAGTCCGCACCCTCTCTTCACCGCCACTACTAAAAGATAATTCTTGACCGGAAACTTTGTCGATAAACTTTAAATGTGATTTGAAATGAAAGGATCTAAAACTAGCTTTGATGAAATGTCTTTGAAAAAGTTGTAATTGTTACATGAAATAATAAATTCCATACAAATATCATTTAAGTTAACGAAAAATGTTACTTCTACTCTATTTTACACCAATAATCTTAATACCCTCTCAATTACTTAAGTTTGAACCTTAGATCTTCCCTCTAAGATGCATGTGCTTTTATCAGACCATGCGTAGTGGTAAGGGTGAATAATGCCCCCACCCTTTGGCGTTTTCCGGCATGTGCCAGTCCAGTCAGCAAGGGTCATTATTGTGCGTTTTTCTAAAATGAGTGTAGTGAGGATGTGGGTATTATGTTAAAAAGGGGTGTAAATAATTAAATGAAAAAAACTAACCAAAAAAGGGGATTGGCCAAGAAAAAGAGGGATGCATGTGATTGGCCAACAGTTTTCCATTTTGGCGTGATTTCAAACATGTTGGGGACTTTTTTTCGAAAATCACGCCCAAGGGGGTGGGGGACGTGGCATGTTGGGGCGTGTTTGGGGGCTTTTTTTGAAAAAATATCGCCCACTATGGACGGCCTCAAATAGACTAGCCTACATTGGCAATAAATATATAATTATATTAATGTTTGAGTTTCCTATGGATTAAACAGAGAGCAAAGTAAACAAATTTGGATTGGAGAAAATGGGTGAATTTTGAGTTTTTAAGTTGAGTCTATTACTTTTTTTTTATATTTTTATGGTGTTAAGATCCTAAATTTTTGATTCCATAGGGGATATTGTAATAGGGTTTTTTTTTTTTTTTTTTTTTGAATGGCTCAGCGGAATACACCTTTAATGAAATACCTCCACCTCCCGAGTTCGATCCCCGGGGGCCCCCCTAAGGTCCAGCCCCCATTTCAAACAAACTACTCTAGGTGGGAGTCGAACCTTGCACCTCTCACAAAAGAAACCCATTAGGGAAAACTCCTGACCACCCCACCAAGTGGTGTTGGCGGATATTGTAATAGGTGGTTGGCTTAGTAGCCTATTAACCAGTTTTGTAATTGTGAATTTTGAGTGATAAATAAAGTTGTTGTTTGCCGTTTAAAAAAAGTTATTTAGTTTTACTTGAAAAAGAACATAACTTTTGAAAAACATGGTGGATAACATGAGTCATGAGGGCTGAAAACATTATTGGGTTTCAAAACAAAATTCAATCTCGAAATAATTTGTTAAAAGACAAAGAAATTACGAGTACAAGTAGCGTTAAAAACATAGAAACTTGTGTTAATGCATGTAAAAAAAGTAGTGTTAACGCACTTGACTCGATGGATAACTATCTTGATGCATGATAAATATTTTATAAAGGTAATAACACAAATAAAAGCCAACATATTCTCATTTGACACTAAAAGGTATTGAACCTAATTT
Source organism: Helianthus annuus (assembly GCF_002127325.2). NCBI lineage: Eukaryota > Viridiplantae > Streptophyta > Magnoliopsida > Asterales > Asteraceae > Helianthus > Helianthus annuus. Next base: position 62,295,413 of record NC_035433.2, on the reverse strand, counting down.
TGATTTTAAAATCAATGAACTTGTTTAACATGTGTTGTCTAAAAGAATATGTTTATACCCATAAAGCTGATTTTTTTTAGATTATATAAAGTTGTATTTAAAGAGGTGAAACTGACAATTTAGTCATCCACATCACGGAAAAAGATGCATGACATTCACATAACCAAAAATTGCCTGCATATAGATGTCGAAGGGGGAAGGGGCGTCCAGACCGACTACCCTAACAACAGCCAATTTCGTCTTGACGTGTCACTTAGACTATGGGGCGTGGAATGATTTAGACTATGGGGTATGGTGGGGCTTGGGTTGGGCATTTGATGACACGTGAATCTTAAATATTCCTAATTCAAAGCCGAGTTTTCAAGGGGTATGGTTGGGGCTTGGGTTGGGCGTGGCTGGGCGGGTGGCATAGCCACATCAATAATATTTAAAAAAAAAATACATAAACATAAAAAATAACTACATAAAAAATAAACATACATATTTTTTTTTTAAAAATACATAAACATACATAATAATTATCAAAATAAAAAACAGTCATTCTTCGTCGTCTTCGTCGGTTTCGAACCCAGGAATCGTTAAAACATGTTCCACCAAATCAGCTCGAAGGTTCTGATGTATATCCCTTGACTTTATTAAAAATTCATTTGCCGCTTTATCTTCGTCTGTTACGTTACCTGGTTTGGGGTCGTCGTCATCGTAGTAGGTAACGACCGGTCTACCTTCATCCTCCAAAATCATGTTGTGAAGAATGATACATGTGTACATCACGTTTCCAATCTGATCCTTGTCCCATAGTCGACAAGGCATTGCCAATATTCGCCACCTTTTCTTCAAAACACCGAATGCTCGCTCGATGTCTTTACGTGCAGCCATCTGGACCCTGTTAAACTTTAATATCTTTGGATCTGAGGTACCGTGTCTTGTGAACGATTTTACGAAAACCCCCCACTCTGGGTAAATCCCATCAACTAGGTAGTACCCGTACATGTACTCAACCCCGTTTACAAAGAAAGTTCCTTTGGGTCCTATACCATCTACCCGATCATTGAAAAGAGGCGAGTGGTTTATGATGGTAATATCATTATGTGAACCTGGCATACCGAAGAACGCATGTCATATCCAAAGATCTTGGGACGCAATCGCTTCAAGCATGATGGTTGGCACCCCGTGAAATCCACTAGTGTGAGCGCCTTGCCATTGGGTAGGACAAAGTTCCCAAGGCCATTTCATACAATCTAAACTACCTAGCATCCCGGGTAGCCCATGATAATCAGCGTGATGTTCCAATATTTGTTGCATGTCACTGAAGGAGGGCTTTCTCAAATATCTTTTCCTATAAAGTTCTAGAATACATGAACAAAAGTTGTGAAGAGTTTCTCTAGCTACACGTGCAGACATTTTTAAATAGTCATCCATAATGTCCGAACTATTGCCGTATGCTAACTGCCTAAGTGCGGCCGTGACCTTTTGCCACGTACTAAATCTTAATTGCCCGGTTACATCGGGTTTTTGTTGGAAATAATCATATTTCTCCTCAAGATCTCTAGATATTCTTAAAAATAAGTTTCTACTCATACGAAAACGACGCCTAAACATTTTTTCATCATACTTAGGTTCCGCTGACACCAACAAATCGTTAGCGGTGTGCCGTTCACGAGCGATGTACCTTCTCCTCCTTAGGTTGTTGAGTCTCTTCCTCATCGTATTCGTCTTCCACGATAGCTTTCACCACCGCCACGATCGATTGTAGAAATATTTCCGCACCATCGTCAGATGATGATGACGATTCACTATAACTTGAAGAACTCATGGCAATATTGTGTTTTATGTGTTTGATATTGTGTGAGAAAAATGTTAAATGTGGTAAGTATTTATAAAGGAATTTTTTTTAAAAGTAGCCCCCAACGGCTACTTTTAATGGGCCAATGACAATCCGCCAACTCACCTTGCTCCCCCGCCCCACGCCCGGCTTAAAAGCCAAGCCCCAAGGGGCCACGCCCGAACCCAAGCCCACCCGGGGTGGTGACTTGGGCGTTTTACCCCAACCCACGCCCCAACCCAAGCCCATACCCCACGGCCTTAGGTTGGGGGCATTGCTCAACATATGATAGGTGTGGGCTCCATCAGTCCACACAAAAAAAAATGGAGTGTGGAAGGGGCGTGACCAAACTAGCGTTGGGGTGCCATGTGACACCTAATTTTCTTTTTTATTTTTTATATTAATCATAGAATTTAGTAAAGTAATTTGAAAAACACATTTTATTTATATTAAATAACTACAAAAAAAAAATACATTACATTACCAAAAAAATCAATCATTTTCATCTTCATCTTCGTCTTCATTAGAGTCGAATCTAGGAAGTGTTGAAACATGTTCTACTAAATCAGCTCGAATGTTTGAATTTATTTGTCTTGACTCGATTAGATATTGGTTTTGCGTTCTCTTTTCGTCACTAATGTCTTCGTTATTTGTTCCGGGCTCATCGCCATAATATTCAACGATTGCACGCCCTTCATCCTCTAAAATCATATCGTGTAGAATGATGCACACATACATCACGTTTCTTATTTGATCTTTTTCATGCAATCGACAAGACATGCTCAAAACGCGCCACATTTTCTGCAAAACCCCAGATGCTCGCTCGATGTCTTTGCGTTCTGCCATGTGAACTTTGCTAAACTTTATCCTTTTAGGATCTAGGGTTCCATCTCTTGAAAATGATTTCACAAAAACAACATACTCATGGTAAATTCCATTAACAAGATAGTACACATACTTGTATTCAACCCCATTTACAAAAAATGTTCCTTTCGGTCCAATACCATTTATTCGATCATTGAAAATGGGCGAGTGGTGTATAATGTTTATATCGTTAAGTGAACTGGGCATACCAAAGAATGCATGCCAGATCCAAAGCTTCAAGCATCATAGCCGGCATTCCATGATATCCACTTGTGTGAGAGCCTTGCCATGCAGTTGGACAAAGTTCCCACTCCCATTTCTTCATACAATCTAAACTAGGGCTGTTCAAAAAGCTCGCGGCTCGGAGCTCGCTCGGATTTAGCTCGGAAAAAGCTCGCTCGATTTGGCTCTGTTTAAAAGTGAGCCGAGCCGGCTCGGCTCGGTTAGAAAGTGAGCCTAGCTCGGCTCGGCTCGTAACGAGCCGAGCTGGCTCGGTTCGGCTCGCTTTGTAGCTCGGCTCGGTTTAGCTCGAACTATTTTACTTATAATAAGTTTCAATTTTATATACATTATAATATAATATATTACAAAAAAAACTGATTATTATTTACATGTATACAGGTTTGTAATTTGATATTTATGGCATATTCGAAGATTGATTACCATACTAATGAACTAATATTGTATTTTATTGAAATTAAAACTTATTTTGTGTTGTTAAACTTGATTTTGGTTTGAATTGTATTAGGTTGAACTTATTTTGAATATATTCTTTTAAATTATTGAATAATATTTTAGGCTATTAAATTTTAAGAGGTATATATTAGTTTTTTCTTATAAAATCGAGCCAAACCAAGCCGAGCCGAGCTAGCTCGGTTTAAAACCAAGCCGAGCCCGAGCTTAGATTTTCAGCTCGGTTTCAAATCCGAGCCGAGCCGAGCCAGCTCGGTTTATAATCGAGCCGAGCCCGAGCTTGGCCTGGCTCGGCTCGGCTCGGCTCGGCTCATGAACAGCCCTAATCTAAACTACCGATCATCTCGGAGAGACCATGGTATTTAGCGTGATGTTCCAAAATCTGTTGCATATCACTGAACGTCGGTTTTCTCAAGTACCTTTTCATATATAGTTCAATGATATAAGCACAAAAATTGTGAAAACTTTCCCTAGCCACTCATGCAGACATTTTTAAATAGTCGTCCATTATGTGGAACTATTGCCGTAAGCCAATTATCTTAGGGCGGCCGTAACCTTTTGCCACGTGGTAAATCTTAATTACCACGCGCATCGGGTCTTTGTCGGAAAAAAAAAACATGATTATCCTATAAATCCTTTGATATTTTTAAAAATAAATTTTTACTCATACGAAAACGACGCCTAAACATTCTTTCATGATACGTTGGTTCGGGTGTGAAATAATCGCTTACCAGCAAATCTTCGCGGTTTCGCGTTCACGAACAATATACTTCCTCTGTTTGGGTTGGGAAGTGCTCTCATTTGCATCTTCAACAATAGCTTTCACCACCAACGACACTTTTGATAATAATAATAATTCCGCCCCATCGTCCGATGAGGATGACAAAACAAAATTTTCATACGAATCGCTTGAATTTGAAGAAGTCATTATATATATATATATATATATTATATATATATATATATATATGGAGTTCGATAGTAGTTTTCAATTTTTGGATGGTAAAAATGAGTAAGAAATGAAAGGTTTATATACAAAAAAAAATTAAAAGATTCTTTTTAAATAGCCGTTGGCCAATAGCTAGTCAAACGGTCGTCAAAGAATAGCCAACCATTGCCAGCCACGTCACCCAGGCCAGCGCTCCACGCCAATCAATATTGTCATGCCAAGCTGGTAACGCTGACCAAAACGCCAACCCAGAGTGGAGGAGCCGACGTTAAAGGGCCAAAACGGAAAGCGGGCCACGCGCACACCCACCAATCTTAGACCATTTAATACCCTAAACTATCTGATTTGATGACAACACTACCCTAAAACATGGACCACACCATTTACATACAACTCTCTCTATCTCCCTCCTACCTGCACACTTAGACCATCGGCAACCACCCAGACCACATCCTACCTCGCAGGGCACCACCTGCAAGACCGACGACGGTGTGTAGCCTGCGATTAAAGGGGACTAAAAGGCAAGGGTCTGAGTGGCCCGCTCCCTGTAATAATGTAATAACTGAATTAGTAACGATGGAGGTAGATGGCCTAGTGACACGACAAAGAAGCACCATTTATGGGAGGTTTCAAATTTTGTTTTTTTTTCCAAGTGTAATATGTGAGATGTAGTTTAGATATAGAATTACGATAGATTGTCATTGTCGTAAAAATAAGTTGAACTAGATTTACCACCCGCCGTAATGCGGCGGGGGCGTAAAACCGTGCTGAATAGCACCAATACCACACCAACGCCAGCGACAATCAATACTGAAGTTACGGTGTATTAATGTAAAGAAATTAGACTGCAACGTAAAACATAGAAAATAATAATTAAGTCGATTTAGGACCCCGCACGTTGTAACGAACCTGTCAAACAGGGAAAAGATAGACGTCGTAAAAACGTTGAACCACACACGCACGTTGAGCCGTGTTAACTCGCAAAATCTAGTACGAAGCGTAAAACGAAATGTTAAAACTTTGAACAACACACACGTTACGCTGTGTTAACTCGCAAAATTTAAAACGAAAAATCAAGGAAAGATGAAAAGTGTGGGGACCAAAGTTGAAAGTACAAAAGTTGTAAGGTTGAATTGCAAGAGATGTAAACTTTTTGTGTATAAGTAGAAAAACAAATAGCTTTGGGTTAAAAATGAAACATCAATTTTTTTTTGAAAACCACCCTAAGCATAAACATAAGCATAAGCATAAGGTACACACCTATATGCATACAAATGTTGTTTATTTATAGTTTATTACCGTTGTAACGATATGTCAAACAGAAAAAAGATAGACGACGTAAAAACGTTGAACCACACACGCACGTTGAGCCGTGTTAACTCGCAAAATCTAGTACGAAGCGTAAAACGAAATGTTAAAACTTTGAACCACACACACATTACGCGGTGTTAACTTGCAAAATTTTAAACGAAAAATCAGCGAAATATGAAAAGTGTGGGGACTAAAGTTGAAAGTACAAAAGTTGTAAGGTTGAATTGCAAGAGATGTAAACTTTTTGTGTTATAAGTAGAAAAATAAATAGCTTTAGGTTAAAAATGAAACATCAACTTTTTTTTTTTTTTTTTGAAAACCACCCTAAGCATAAGGTACATACCTATATGCATACAAATGTTGTTTATTTATAGTTTGTTAATTTATTAATTAGTAATAGACAATAACTTTTATTTCACATATAATATAGAATGGATGGGTTTTTTCATATAGAATAAATAAAAGTACATTAAGATTTTATAGTATTAACACTAATTAGTTATATGGGCACACAAAGTGGGTAACCCATAATTTTAAATAGGTGAAAACAAGAGATTAAGTGGAGGTGAAAAGTGGTGATGTGGAGGGTGGAAGATGATGATGTGACAGTCAATCAATGATAAACGGGGTTGAAAACGGGAAGTTTTCATTAATATGAGAGAAACGCAAATAAGAAAAACAAACAAATGGAAAAAAAGAAATCGGAGATTTGAGAAGGACGCCCCTCTGGAATTGAGTAATAGTGTATTATTCATCCTCCTTATGATTCCACTCTTGTTAGTTAAAATTTGCTAAGTACAATGATTGTATGAATAGTAGGGAGGGTTACTAAATGAAAGTTGTTTAAAAAAAATGGAAAGCAGTAAGGTTTTGGTCCCATTATATTATATTCAAGTTATATTATTGCTATCCACAAACTAATATTCAAGGTATATTAATGTTACCCACAAACTAATAAGGTTGTGGGCTCAAAACTTATGAGAGAGCATGTATATGACTGTATGAGTATTTGTCACATACATAAAAATGGTAATAATAAAATATTAAGAATCAAGCCACATACATGAAAATAGTAATAATAAAATATTAAAAATCAAGCCAGGTATGTGACTGGGGGAGATTTGAGTATGTGGTTATGATTGTAGGACAAAATGTAGAATAAGGATAACTATAGGATTTTTGATTGGATGTGCTCTGGTTGCATCTTAGTCACCATACAATCATCACCTCCCTCTAGTGGTGTCTATCTTCTTTAAATTTTGAAATTTGATCAAAGTTAATCACAATTAAACCATTATGTATATTTTTAGGCTAATCTGGGTTCGTCTCTCAGTTTCCATCATTTTTGACTTTGTTCTTAAACTTATTCTTTTCTTATAAAACTTTTACCATTTTATATAATTGTACAAAACACATCATCATCGTCATCGGCATTATGGGAAAAGATCAAATAGAAAGTTTATTTTAGGTAGGAAGTGTGGGAAGCAATAATAAGAGGACATGTGACAAATAACAAAAAACATAAAGAGATGCATTTGAGTCAATATTCTTTCTTCTATTCTATTTATCTATCTCTATATCTTCAAAACTCATCATTTTCAAAACCACCATCATCAACATTTCCTTCACTTTCTCTCTCTAAAATTACTACTTTATCTATTTCTGCATCTTCAAAACTCATCATTTTCAAAACCACCATCATCAACATTTCCTTCACTTTCTCTCTCTAAAATTACATCATAGTGCGACTTTCTTCATCAATGAATGGTTTAAACACTCAATCAACGTGTTATTCAATTTTTTTTAAGAAACCCAGTTTATTTTTATGCAATTTCTCCTTTTTTTCAATTTAACATAATGCGATGGAACTTGAGAAATCGATTGAAACATGTACTTCTCTTCTCAAATTTCTATACTGCTGACATTCTCTTGATGTATTATTGAGTTTGGGCAACATTATTTGTTCCAATTTTATTAAGAAATCAATGGTAAAAAGTTGCATGCTGGGTGTTTGACAAAATGTCTCAAAGAAAATTACTAAACAGTTTTCAATTTAAACTTTCATTTAGATTTGTGTTTTACAAAATAATGAATAAACGTATTTTTTGTGTGTTTTTTGTTCATTGCGTTTTAGAAAAAAAAAATTAAAGAGCAACGTTTTTTTTCCATTGTGTTTTTTCAAAAGAATGAAAAAACACATTTTTGTGTGTTTTTTGTCTATTGCGTTTTACAAAACAATAAAAAAACACAGTTTTCTGTCCATTGCGTTTTACAAAAGAATGAAAAAATACATTTTTGTGAGCTTTTTTTCCATTGAGTTTTAGAAAAAAACACATTTTTGTGTGCTTTTTGTCCATTGCGTTTTAGGAAAAACACTTTCATTTGTGTGTTTTGGTCCAATGCGTTTTAGAAATACATATTTTGAAGTGTTTTTAGTTTATTACGTTTTAGGTAAAATACATTTTATGTGTTTTTAGTCCATTACGTTTTAGAAAAAAAAACACTTTCTTTTGTGTTTTTTGTCTATTACGTTTTAGGAAAAAAGACACATTTTTATGTGTTTTTTGGTCCATTGCGTTTTAGAAAAACACATTTTGAAGTGTTTTTAGTTTATTGCGTTTTAGGTAAAACACATTTGATGTGTTTTTATTCTATTACATTGTAGAAGGAACACTCTCTTTGGTGTTTTTAGTCCATTGCGTTTTAGAAAAAAATCATTCTTTTGTGTTTTTTGTCCATTGCTTTTTAGAAAGAACATTTTCTTTTGTGTTTTTAGTCTATTGCGTTTTAGAAAGAACACTTTGTTTTGTATTTTTGATCCATTGCATTTTAAAAAAGAACACTTTGTTTTGTGTTTTTAGTCTATTACGTTTTAGAAAAAAAATCATTTTTTGTGTTTTTTGTCCATTGTGTTTTAGGCATCTGAGTTTTATCGAAAACTTTTTTTTCAAAAGTATAGCAATAGTGTGCTCGTTTTAAAGATAAAAAACACTCGTTTTTATGGTGCAATTTTTATAAAAAAATAATGTCGTATTAAAAAGTTATCAACGTTTAAAAAATATGTGGAATTTGAGGAGAGATAAACTATTGACTTAAATGGACTAAAATGCCCTCAAATTAACCCACACGCCTTATTTTTTTGTTCAATCTCACTTATTTAATCTTAGCCCTTGATTAATTAATAGATGGTCAGGATTACTTACTAGCTTTTCTACCTAAATAAACTTTCTAGTATATCCTGACCCTTATTATTATTATTATTATTATTATTATTATTATTATTATTATTATTATTATTATTATTATTTTATTTTATTTTATTTATTTATTTATTTATTTATTTATTATATATAATAGATGAACTGGTTACACCAGTCATCTTTCTCACTTTTTGTTTTTTCCACAAAAGTATGAAAGATTTTTAATTTAGCCACATAATTGCTACACATTAATTCTACTAAAGTTTTGTCTTTGTTTAGCCTAACTATTTGAACTTTTAATGTTGTCAGTTATACCCCTTAAATTTCTAAAAGCTCCGTAAAATGTCACAATATAAATTTGAGTTATTTTACGTTTCATGGTCATGTCATATATAATACGTTTTGGTGCTTATTTATATTTACGTTTTCAGTTGATCTGTGTTTTGACATTTATGTACATGCTGGTATAAATTCAAGTTGGTTTACGTTACGTGTTGCCATTTTGACATTCGCGGTTTTTACGTGCTTATTTTTATGTGCATTTCGGTATTAATTCAAGTCGGTATTAAACAACAGTCCTTTTCAAGGAGTATGGACATTTAAGGTAGCACACATATCAACCGGAATAGTAAAAAGAGGGGCATCTAGAATTCACCTAGGATTTAGCTTCTTATTATAAAGAACACACAACCCGATCCTTGAACGCTTAGTCAAATTGGTCAAATATTCATATAAAGCATGTCAACTTTCGGTTCCCAAAATCCAATGAAATGCAAAACATTTCGTGGGTGAACATGTCCTCAAAATGTAATGTTTCATTCGGACAACACTTTGTTCAACATCATACGTTTTGTTACACTGACATTTCCCTGACCATGACATTTTCCTCATCAATACATTTCCTTATACATACTTTTCGTTGATTACACTTTTCATTGAGCATATACATTAGTTGATGGAGTCCAACGAAATGTACAGGAAAACCCTAGAATGCAACAATAGTGACAGAGGTCAAATAGAGCATTGTTCAACGTCAAGATTCTAACTTTTTCGTTGAAAATAACTTAGAATCATAACATAGCTTCATTATTTAAGTATTATTTTAAATACCTTTTATATATGAAATGATCAGGGATTGATTTTCAATATCCCATTATCTGGTGGACATTCGACCATTTTAAGAAAAGTATTATTGGCTGAAAACTAGTCCTAAAATTCTTGTAGGAGACCTTATTGAAAAATGATATTTGGTCTCTCTAAGTCTTTTGTAAATATAAGAATTAGGTATTGTTATTTAGTCTCTAATAATCAACTCAATTTCTAGTATTTTAAGAAAATATAGTAGAGATTGATGGTCATGTAGGGTTAAGTATGGTCACTGACTGTCAATTATAGTACAATGATGGTCAATTAGAATCATTAATGATCAAAAAGGCTTGTAGATAGCTAAGGGAGGACACTAATAGCCAATTAGGGTTGTTAATAATTAATTTGGGTCATGAATGACCAAGTAGGGCATTATTAGTTAGTTAGGGTCAAAGATGGTCAATTGGAAATTTTGATGTTTAATCAAGGTCATTGATGATCAATTAGATTTATTGATGATCATCATTTAGGGTCATTAGTAGATAATTAGGGTTATTGATAATCAAGTAGGGTTAATTGTGGTCAAGATGGCCTACTATAGTTTTGATAGTTAATTAGATTAAGATGCATGCTATATGTATGGTGAAGCAAAAGTAATGTAACAAATTATAAATTTCATACATTTAAAAGTATAAAAACTATTAACATTGTCACATAGGGACAATAGATATGTTGATCATAGACTATATAATAAATAATTAATTTCAAACACGGAATTACAAAAAATACATAAACATTTGCACACATTATTTTAACTTAAATACATATCAATCAAAATTAGAAAATTGACTTTCATCGACAATGAAAAATTTATTGTTGATCCATCTATGAGATATTCCATATTCGTCATTGATTCGTTCATGACAAAGATGTTAGTGATATTGCCACAATGATATGACAATAATGCTCGAAGGTGATCGCTCGATGAAGATAGTTGATTTGTCAATAATATATGTCACTGGTTTCTCGACAATATCACTCGATAATTAAGGAGATGTAAAAAAGTTATTTAGAGGTCGAAATTCACCGCCCCAGTTCGTTTGTACTTATTTTACTTTGGTGTTAAATTGTCATTCAATCATGCAAACAAAGTTGTAAATGTTTTGTAAACACCAGAATTTGAGTTAAAGGAAATATCCACATATAAAAAGAAAAAATATCAACACAGAGTATGAAATATCGGTTACGATAAGATGACAAAACAAGCGCAAAGCCCCAAACATCACAATATATTAAATCAAAGTAACTTGAACTATGGAAATTGATATTAGATAAGTAACTTAGTAGATCTACCAATGGACAAGCAGAACATAAAATGAATTGTGAGTTTGTAGTAACAGGAAGGGAACAATTTGAAATCATAAATTGAAAATATGATGATGTGGATGACCAAGCCTCTTGTGCCAAACGGTTGAAGATGCCCATGTAGCAGAGTGTGCGATCTGACGGATTGTGTAAAGACCATGCTTACGGGAACCTATGAAAAGGATGGTGCATGTAGACTCAACTAGAAATAAAAATTAAAAAAAATAAATTCGGTTATATGAACTGGTATACGGGTATATGTTTCGGGTAACTAGGTATATCACTTAATCTTAATCTCATACCCTCCCATACCCAAATATCCATCTTAAACGTTTCGGGTTACCCAACAGGTTTGATGGTTCAACCTATCCAATCAATGTCAATTTATATAATTATAAAAAGGGGTACAAACATGATAGCAAGATGCTATTAGTATAATACAAACACCAAAATACTATCAAGAGGACCATAGACTTAAATAAATGAAACGAAATTTGCACCACTAAGACCACTTCAAGCTTTTCCTTCATAATTTGTATTTCACCCATAAAAAGCCAGGTGTCTTAATGTCTTGAATTATCTTATATATGGAAGGTTGTTTGTTGAAAAAAAAGAGAAAATTGCTAAATTCGTCCCTGAGGTTTTACACAAATTGCTAGATCAGTCCAAAAATCAAGATTTGTTGCTAAAACAGCCATTAGCGTTGTTTTGTTTTGCTAACACAGTCCAAAAAACAGACGTCGTTCAAAGCTTCCATTAATGTAAGGGTAAAGTTGACATTTACATATTTCTTCTATTTTATCTCTCTACTGAATCGTCTCCCACAGAAACACAAACACACTTCTTATTCCCAGAACTTAATCAATCTACCCTAATCGATTTCATACGAAGATGAATGATATTTGGAGCTGCTGGTGTGTTCGAGATGTTGAGTCTCCTTTTAATCCAACTGTAGGGTACGATATGTTGATTCCCATTGTTTGATTAAACCCTAAGCCACTGATTTGTATAATGTTCTAATCTTCTTTGTGATTTGATGATTTCAGTTAAACACCCAGATTGTTTCAGTCTAAAGTTTCATCATGGTGGAAGTTTTACTGAATTTCCTGACATTAAGTATAAGGGCAATTATGTATCTTACATTGACAAGGTGAACTCTGATTTGCTTTCGGTTATTATTATGAATGATATGCTTGTTTCTTTAGGGTATTCAGAGGAAGATATAGTAACTTACCATTTCAAAGTACCCGAAGAAGAAAGTTTGGATTTAGGGTTGAGGCCATTGGGTAATGATTCAGATGTTCTTAATTTGATTAAGTATGCTGAATTAACTAAAACAATGGAAGTGTATGTTGAACACCTAGAGACTTACCCTAGGATTATTAGCCAAGATCAAGGTCAGGTAACACAAGATCCAATATTGGTGGACTTGAGTGATGACAGTGATGGGGGTAGAGGTAGAGAGACTGAATCTGATAAGGGCAGTGATGAATATGATGAGTGTAGTGATGAATCTGATGAGGGTAGTGATGAATTTGATAAGGGTAGTGATGAATCTGATGCAAGTGGTAAAGATAGTGAAGCTAATAGGGAGGATGAAGATGATCCAGATTACATTGTTGATGAAGATAACATAGTTGAAGAAGTTGTTATAGATGACATGAAATTATTTAGAGGTGCAGTTGAGCATGAGTCTGTTGAAGACGAGCAAGTGCCAATTGAAGACGTAGAAAATGAAGTTGATGAGGATTTTCAAGGACAACTAGGACCTGATGATGACACCCCACTGCAACAAGTGATTAGGGATATTAGGAATTAGAAAAATAAATGTCAGTATTCGTTAGATTCTCCATTTTATGTAGGGCAAGTTTTCAATGACAAGGAAGAGCTTATTGATCTTGTCAAAGCACATGCTGTGCATACAAGGAGGCAACTACACATACAAAAAAATGACTTGTCAAGATGCCGTGTGGTTTGTATGGGTGGGAATCTTAACATTGATGCTTATCTAGATAAAGGTAAAGGGGATGGAACATGTACATCAAAGATTACACATGGTGGGCCCAGTGTTAGTGAGGGCAATTTGGGAAAAAGGCATAAAAGGATGAAGAAGGTAGGTGTAAACATTAATTCTGTTCCAAAACCCAGAAAAAAATATCCAGAACCCATATGTCATTGGTTACTGCATATTTCTAGGAATAACAACAAAGGAGGTTGGAGTGTCAACACATACAAAAAAGAGCATGAATGCTTGCAGACCAGGGATGTTAATCTGTGTACTGTTGGCTGGTTATCCAAGCAGATTGAACAAACCATTAGAACAAATCCAACTATACCATTAAGTTCTCTTCAAGAAGAATTGGTTAAGAAGTACCAGATTGAGTTGACCGTAAACCAGATTTTTAGAGCCAAGACTATGGCAACTCAGAAGATCCAAGGAGACTTTGAAGCTCAGTATAAAATCCTAAGAGATTACTATGAAGAGTTGCTTAGAGTTGATCCTGAATCTATTGTGAAGGTGGCTGTGGAAGAAGAGTTTAACCTAACTAGTGAAACAAGGCAATTCAGGAGGATATATATTTGTCTAGATGCACTCAAGAGGGGATTTAATGCTGGTATAAGGGACTTGCTGGGAGTGGATGGTTGATTCTTAAAGGGTCCTTTTCCTGGTCAGATATTACCAGCAGTTGCTCCAGATGGTAACAGTGACATCTACCCAGTTGCAAATTATTGTTAGGTTTTATGGTATCAATGTATTGTCAATTTTATGGTCATCTTTGATTAACATGTGCAACAATAGCATTCATTAACAACAATATATGATAATCCAAGTAACAATCAAGATTCAGTTTGCAACATTCATTAACTACTCCAACTGTAGACAATACAATAAAATGATAATCCAAGTAACAATCAATATCATTTTAAGCCTTATGTTCTTTAATTTCAACTTTCTTGCATCATCTTCCAGCATCATAATCTTGTTATGCAACAATCTTGAATTTTCTTCATGCTGATTAACAGTGTTCAGCAGCCCTTGGATCACCACATCAGTGTTATGTGAAATTGATCGCTCTGCCCAACAAACAAAGCCGCATCTACGTCTGTTTGCCTATGATTATTAGAATTACTTCAAAGTTAACATAACGATACCTAATTTAAAGTGCCACTAGTTTGAAAACAATTTAACAAAATTACACATGCTCACCCGTTTATCGCAGCAGTTGAATCGTCTCCCAGGGTTCGATTGAGTCAACGATGTTCGAATTACAGTTGGAGACCCGCATTTGCATACCACCATGTCGAGTTTTGAAGGATTTGGGAATTAGGGTTTATGGGGTTAAAAGAGGGTATTACAGGTATGTAATGTTGCAGGTATGTGATGTTTATATACATTGGAGTTTTAAAGACAATAAAATAAATGGAAAAAATATTTAAAAGGGAAAATGACAACTTTGCCCCCTGTCAACTGTTATATTTGAACAGCGCATGTTTTTTGGACTGTATTAGCAAAACAAAACACCACTAATGACTGTTTTAGCAGCAAATTTTGATTTTGGACTGATCTAGCAATATGTGTAAAACCTCAGGGACGAATTTAGCAATTTTCTCAAATATATATATATATATATACATATATATATATATATATATATTTCTTTTAGTATGAAGTAAAATTGCTTGAACTTGTTTCCTTTTTATGCATCCCTTGCATATGCTTGTGATAATCAAACATGTCCCAATATGAGAAAGCAAAAATTGGAGGTGTCTTGCACCATTGGCTGATACTAGACCACACTCTCCCTCCACGTCGAACCACCACCACCCCCTTTCACCACCATCGAACCACCACTAGTTACCACTTCCACCCATCGTCGCTATGCACTATTGGATCCTAATTCACCACCGATTGGATAGGGTGAGAACCAAATTGTAGGTGATGTTTATGGTAGAGTGATACCCTTAAGAGAAAATTTTGAATCTTGAAGAAAATAGAAGGATTTGTAATCTGAAAGGTTTGACGAGGAATTGTAATCTGAGAGAGATCTGTAAAACAAAAACGTAACGAGGATTGTAGCGGGCGGCGTTAGATGGCTGGTTCGACAGGGAGTTGCAGAGGGTGGCCTTAGATGACATGGTAACAACTTCGGTGAAAAGAGAGGTGTATATACCTTATATATTAATGAGTGAATTTCAAGTTTTGTCCTTTATCTTTAGGTCACTTTGCAAGTTTTGTCCTTTATGTTTAAATTTGACGAGTTTTGTCCTTTATGTTTAAAAATCAAGCACGTTTTACCATTTATGTTTAAAAATCAAACACGTTTTGTCCTTTATGTTTAAAAAATCAAGCACGTTTTGTCCTTAAAAATAAGGCATAAAGGATAAAACGTGCTTGATTTTTAAACATAAAGGACAAAACTCGTCAAATTTAAACATAAAGGACAAAACTTGCAAAGTGGCCTAAAGATAAAGGACAAAACTTGAAATTCACTCTATATTAATATTAATTTTGATATGTTTTATTTAAATAAATGTGTAAAAAGACTAAAATACCCTTGTATTAGGGTCAAAGGACATCTTGTAAAATTTTGAAACAATAAATACAAAACTGGTCAAATTTAAAGACAAAGGACACCATCTGAAATTTGATAGATAGATAAAGGACAAAACTTGCAATTTACTCTTAATTTATTTTGCTTTATATTAAGGGCATTTTAGTCAATTCACTAACCCCATACATGTTAAGGGCTATCTGAGACATGAGTGTGCAAAAATTGAAGACTAAGACTGTAATTTTAGAAAGATGGGGACTATTGGTGAAATCTGTTATTTGGTCGAGTGATTATAAGCTATAGCTAACATCCTCATTGAAATCGAAATCAGAAGTATAATTTGGAAACCATATCATAACATTGCAGTTCGGTATGGTGGTAACCTAGTGTTCGAGTCTGGGCTTATGTGGGCCACATGATTTTTTCCCGAATGGGTCCATTCAGCAGGTTTATAAAGCCCTTTAAATAAATATGGGCTCAAACTGACCGATATTTTTATAATAGTGGGCTTAATGATTCCGGGTAATAAATTGGTTAGTTACTAATTTTTTTTAAACAACTTCAAATTTTTTTGTTTCATTACAATCTACAGGGCAAATTACAAAAGGATAGCAGGTAAACGTTCAACAAACTGCGCCGCCATCACCTTCAGAATAGAAAACCCTAATCTACTAAAACAAAGTCTCGCCCCTGAGGGGTCAAAAAGGTGTTGTGGACCACACGCTGAACTCTAGCCAAGAACCGAACCGCCCAATCTGCTACTTTTCTAACTACCGTTTTCAACACAACCCAATTTCTATTTTGAAAATTTAATTGTTTTGAGTTTTGAACACTTGGGTTAATGGACTTGAGTTGTTCATACAAAAGATTCTTTTAAAACGAGAAAGTTAAGGACATTTTATATATGTCAAAATCGCGTATAATGAACATACTATTATCATTAAAAATCGAATATAACTTAACTGTTTTGGGCCGAACTTGTTTTGGGCTATTACACAACTCGACCTACCCATTTTACAAGTCATCGTTACTATGTGCCGCTTGTTTCACCTCACTTCGCCATTAACCGAAACATATTTAACGATATAATAAAATTAACTATTTATGTCTCGTATATATACAACTAGGTTAGAACCCCGTGTATTATACGGTTGAATAAATATAATTTTATATATTAAATAATAAAAAGTTATATCTTTATCAACCATGTATATTATACGGGTTAAATAAATGTAATTTTATATATCAAATAATAAAAAAAGTTATATCTTTGAAAATCATGAGTATTACACAGATTAAATAAATGTAATTTTGTATACTAAATACTAAAAACGTCGTATCTTTAAAAAAACTCGTGTATAAAGGGGTTGAATAAATCTACCTAATAATAAAAAATTACATCCTTAAAACCTCGTATATTACACGTGTTGAATAAATCTGAAAAAGAGTTATATCTTTAAAAACCATGTGTATTAAAACTTGTAAATGTAGAAATGATAAATAATATTAGTTAATTTTATTTTAAGTTTCGTAAAATATATTTGATACCAAACTAAAGAAAACGTTCAAATATATAGTTAATATCAAGAGTAAATTACAATTTTAGCCCCTGTGGTTATATCACTTTTACCCTTTTAGCCAAGAAATGAATCTTTTAACATCTGAGTCCTCAACGTCTTTTTTTCTAACACTTTTGGCCCCTAACACTAACCCATCCATTTACTTTTGGGGGCCAAAAGGTTTAGAAAAAAAAACATTAGGGTCCAAAAGGGTTAGAAAAAAAAGACGTTGATGGCTCAAATGTTAAAAGATTCCTTTTTGGGCTAAAAAGATAAAAGTGATATAACCACAAGGGGTTAAATCGTTATTTACTCTAATATCAAATTAGATAACTAAGTTTGAATTTGAAGTAAATAGATAAATATAAAAGTAATAATTAAACTAAATAATATTTAGTAGGAGGATTATCTATAATTAATTAGAAGAAATTAAATTAAAATAATAATTATCCATAAGACATGGCCTAATATTATGACAAGTGTCTCAAAATTAGTTTCTTTTATTATATAGTATAGATACCAAACCTATTATCATTTGTGTTCCTATGTCCATGGACCTCAAAATGACGAGAATTGCCGATTTGCAACATTTGTGCAATTTATTATAGAAGGCATTCATATTACTTTTTAGCTTCTTCATTAGATTATGAATGCCGAAACCAAAGTATTATGTGTATAAGTTTAGGGTATGAAAAAAGGAGGCTCCAGTAAATTTTCTGACTGACCCTTTAGAGGGGAGGTTTACTTTACGTCCGGCGGACATCCTTGTGTTTGGATGGGAAGGGGGGAAACATGCTTGTGTAGATCTAACTGGAGTCTCCCCCCTTGTCGGGCTCAAGGACAAGGGCTTTGTCGTAGGGCAAGCGGTGCTCAAGGCAGAGGCTAGCAAAGTGGCAAAACATGAGAAAGCCTGCCTGGAGAAACAACATGTGTTTGTCCCGTTTGCGTTTGATACCTTTGGTGGTCTCGCTCCTGATGCTGTGCGACTTTTGAATCGGGTTCAAAAAGTCGTTAATAGTAATTCTTCGTCGCTAAAGGTTTCAAACTTTGTATTTAGTAGAACTGGTTTTTCTATTCAAAAGGGGGTGGCGACGCAACTTGTTGCCCGACTACCTGCCATTGCTTTGTAATTGCCCTTTTTCGTGTGGAATGATATTGATATATATAAAAAAAAATTCATTTCTATTAAAAAAAATAAAAATTTAAGGCTTGATAGTGAGCTGTAGTACGAAAAATGGTCCCAATTTTTTAAAAGGTAAACAACTAAACGTGTTATAAACTTTATATTGTGTTAGATTATACTCCTTTACAAATATTTTATCGACACTAAAAACACTACACTTTAACTCTCTATGCAATTAACCCATTTACTTTGACACTTTGTAACGACCCATGACACCTCCAAAAGTTTGTATTCGATGATCCGCCCCTAGACTTGATGTTGAATGCCTATCAATCGATGTGTTTATTTATGAAAGTATTGGTTTAACTACTTATTAGCTATTATTAATTACATACATAGTATTATCACTATAAGTGTTTAAAATATGTAACCTTTATGATGATATAAATTTCAAAAGATAACTTTTTATTCATAGCATATAAATAAAATAATATTATCAAGATATCTATATATTTTACAAGTAATGAAGCTACTTAAAGTAAGAATTACTAAACAAAGTTTTTTTTTTTTTTCAGTACCAAACAAAGATTAAGGGAAAAAACAAATAAAAATTAGAAAAAAATTTAAGGATATGTTTCGGATAAACGAGTATATGATTTTGAATAATCGAGACGGGCATCACTTAATCTCAATAACGTCCTGTACTCACAAAATATTTTTGTCCAATCTCATACCCTTCGGGTTTGCCAAATATACCCATCCTGAATGTTTCAGATTTCAAATATACATTTTAGACTTCTTTACTTTTGAAGCGACTTAGATCTTAGACCTATGGGTGTGGATCGGGAACAAGCTTCGGGGGGCTGATGTGGCTGGCGACCCCAACGGGGAACAACCCCCCCCCCCTGTCGCTCCTTCGGCTCAATCGGGGAAATTAACCCGTTCATCCCGACGTGCATTTCATAAATAAAGTCGTTGTTTAACGGCTAAATTCAATAAAAAAATCTATTTTTTTATTTTAAACACTATATAACCCTCAATTTATGTAACGCATCGCATTTTGTACTTTCCTTATTTAGAAAGTGTATTTGTATTTTCTATTTTTTGAAAACTTGTAACCGTATCACATTCATACCTTATTTCCAATCTTGTAATCCGATACTTCGATCCTAATGGAAATTCACTTTTATACTTATACCTGTGTTATACATAAACAAACATTGAATGCACATTTACATACAAACCGAGACTTATTATATACTTGAATTATCATTTATACGTTGCACAATACTTACACAACATTTACAAACACGTTTCTATCCTAAAACAAGCCAAAACATGAACTTTTGGCATAAAATAACGAACAAATGGAAATTCAAGGGTTAAATTGCAATTAAACGAAACTAAGTTGTGTAAATGTGGAGCCGCATCACGTGAAGCTCCCCCCATCCCACCTTCACGCGACGCCAAAGGTCCCAAGGATAGGCCATATTCTCCTCACCTCTTCTTCACCCAATAAATTCACAACTCCATTAAACACCAAACCCTAATCCTCCATTATAAAACCAAGCCTCCATCACCTCATTTGCACTTTTCCAAACCTTCTTACACTTTCAAAACACTCTATAATCGGTTGATTTGCAAGTTTGTGGCAGAATTCTCTAAGTGCAAAAGTGAGCATCTACCTCACTTTCCTTCAACTTTCTTCACTTCTTCCTCTTCTTGAAAGCTTGGAACATCTATAGGAGTGTTTCCACGGGTTTACCATGGTAAACTAAGGTGGAACATCATCATTTTGATGTCCAACTTTCTATTTTGGAGAAGAACATTCCTATAAACTTTCTGTTTTGATGGTTGATTCTTGTGAGTTTAGAAATGCAAACACCCTCTAAACTTTCTGTTTTGATAAGGTTCCAAGCAACCTTCAAGTGTGTGACCATCCAAGCTCATCATTATTCGTATGGTGAGTCTTGTATTTGTCTAAATATGTGAACCATGGAAGCTTGGGCTCTCCAAACTTGTTCCACTACCTCACTTGCTTAATTGTTTGTATTCGTCTCAAGTAGCTTCCAAGAATAAAAGTAACATAACCCCGTCTCGCCTCTAACATATGTCATGTTGGGTATGACATGCCCGGGTTATTTTTAGTTGGCTACTTGACAACTTAGTTAGTTTATTCTTATTCATGACCAATCGGGTCGTCAACTAAGTTGATGACTTTGTGCTTTAGTGAATCATACAGTGAGGTTAAACCTACCTCCATGCTTGACTTATATGACCATACATGACGATACTTGATGGACTGTACTATATAATATATATTTAACCGAATTCGTGATACTAACCGGATTATGGGTATGTGTCACGAACTTAGGTTACGTTATCTTCGTTCTAGACTCCTCATTTGTGATTCTAATGGGCAAGTTAGGACCCATGAAAACACATACAAACTTAGTGTCCAAACGAGTATCTAGACGAGATATATTTCGTTGCACATATCCTTTTCGTATTTAATTCCAAATCCAGACTTCCTATGAATCCCATATACTCATACACCTTCGTGTCTCCAATGTAGGGTAACTTCGGTGTTCTCAACTCCTAAACGCTTCAACTCACGTACGCGGGATTTCTACGCAAAACCATGAGTATACTTGATCCTTCCATTTTATACACTTTGGGTGTAACATGTACACTTATTACAAATCACGAATAACGATTAAACTTTTTTACGAATATACTATATCCGTTAATAACATGATACTTGTATTATTCTTGTTATCGCATGCTATGTTATACTTTTGTACTATATGCTCATTAACTTTGCAAGTCTACCTTAACAATTATAGTGTTATAGGACTAACGCACCGCCTGTATTCTTGTGGTATTGTTAAGTAGCTATTTTACAACCTTGTCGTTTCGGTGACAATGGTATGCACGATTGCGGTACACTTTGGTTTGACTTATAGTTAACACATGCTAGTATGATAACGAACAATGTATGCAATTTATCATGTTGGATATGAGATAATTTTTTATCACAAGTATGCTATGTATTCAAACTTGTACACTCGCCAACTTTTGTTCATCTTTATTTTAATACATGTTGCAGGAAACTAGTTGATGACGAATGAAAAAACGATATTTAAGGTGGGCTAGATACACACCTAAAATGTAACGCCCTGCTTTTTCATACTTTCCATAATTAGAAAGCTCGCCTTGTAATGCTATTTTGGGAAATCTTGTATTATTGTAGTCGTCTTTTCGTTGTAAAATCCGAGACTTGGATCATAAATAAAATTCGTATTTCTTTAAATTCACCATCTACATATTCATACATGTTCATACGTTGGAATTCATTGTACATCGAATCCTTATTTGTAATTCATACTTATACGATACTTATTCACGGTGCATGTCCATGCTTGTCCTTAAATTGTTGATACCTAAAAACCCCTAATAATATGCTTATTTATACAATGGTTAATCATCTAATATGTGACATATACTTGTCACTTACAAACATGTTACATACTTGTACATTACACTTTTTACCTAGTTAAATCATGTTTTATTTCATATTTCACCTTGTTACAAGTTAGGGGAAACATTGTTGCATATTATTACACAACTTAATTAACAAAATTACTCATTATAATGTTTTAAAAAAATAAAAAAATAAAGAAATATGGCAGCCCCAATTCAGCAAAATTCAGCCCCATATAGTTGGGTTTTGTGGGCTAGTTTCAAGGTGTAACCCCTTCTAAACACTTCCAAAGCCTAACCCATTGAAACCCTAATCCTTCCCCCTATAAATACCACTTATAACCAGCCTCCCTACCACTTTTGCAACCCTAAAAACTCTCAAAACATCCTCCAAACCGTAGCTGAAAGCAAAGGTTCGAGCAGATTGATACCCCTTCAAGAAAATGAGCATAACTCACTCAATTCTTATCCGATTCACTCGATTCTTTTTCCTACTACTTTGTATTGACCTTATCTACGTTTCCATGGGTTTTTCACAGTAAATAAGTCCCTGGAACTCCAGCAAAAAAGCTCCAAAGTCCACTGATTGTTTTTGTTTTCATGAAATCCTTGTTATTTCTTACCAAACTTGAGTCTATCTCATCTCAAACCTATGTCCTAATGCTTACAACACTTTAGTGATTGGTTAGGCTTAAAAACAAGGTTGAGACACTTAAAAATCAGAGGATTAAACCTCATAAACTTGGTGTTTTGTTTAGGGTTTTTAACCCACAAGTCATGTCAAACTTTGTCTTTGATACATGAGTGATTATGGAACAACTTGGGTTGTCCAAACATACAATCCTCACATGACTTGATGATTTCTCTTAGTTAGTGTGTATATTTCTTATTCTTTATTGTATGTTCATGACCCTCCTTGGTTGTTTTTTTTACATCAAGTGTAGTGGTGAACACATAGAGGTGCCTAAATGGAAGACTTGATCTTCCTACCTCCTACATGATTTCTATGACATTTAGAGGTACCAAAATGAAGATTTTAATCTTCTACCTCATGCTTGAACTATTGGACATATAACCTAAATATATTATTCGAATAATCGAATCTTTGATGATGAACTAGTGTTCATATGTCGGGGTACTAGATTACATCATCCTAGACTATGATAACTTGTCACGATTCTAATGGAACCTTGTTCCATGAAAACATCTAAACTCCTTCGAGTTTCCTAGTGTCAAGAACAAGCATCATATGTACTAAATGATTATTTTCCATGTTATTCTCATATCTTATTTTTATGTTGTTTTAAACACCGAATCTCGACTCTAAACATACTTGAACTTTAACCCTTATACATTCGGACTCTAAATCTCTACTCGTCAACAATTGGATAATCGGAAAGCATATGCAAGCCTTGTGAGTATACTCGTATTTCCCCCTTTTTTACTTTTACCACTTTTGGGGTATAACATGTTTACTTATCAAAAACTTACACATGAACATTTTGCTTAAACACATGAACATTCCTATAACATGCTTGTATACGTGATGGCTTGATACTTTAAACTTGGGTGAAACTTATGTGTTGAATTTATCATTAACTTCGTACGAGCCAAACCGTGACATATGTAGCGCTATAGGATTAACGACCCGCCCTCTATCATCGGTAATGTCATGAGCATATTGCGTTTCCTTGGTTTGATATGTTAGACACATGCCATGTTTAAATGTTTATCTTGAATCACATGCTTGCTATGAGGAATTGTTTAAAACTTATCTTTTACTATGTATGTATCAAACTTGTATACTCGCCTTTGCTTTTGCATTGAATTATTTTAAACATGTTACAGGTTGACGAGGATGATGCTAAGAAAAGAAGTAGCGTTGATGCCTAGATACACATATAGACGTTAGGGTTTAATATGTTGTATCAATTTTTGTTATGTTGTCATGTTATTTTGTTAGACTTGTTGTATTTGAATTTCTTGTAATGTTGACAATTCATCTTATGAAATGAAATCGGATTATTTAAATATTTGTCACAATTATTAGCGTTATGATGTCTCGAGCAATCTTCACACTTCGTCTCATCCCGATGTTTCCACCATTGGTTGGGGTGTGACAGATTGGTATCAGAGCCATAACTATAGGGAATTAGGAAAAGTAGGAATGCTTTAGCCTAGTCTATAGTTTTAGAGCCTTATTCTTATGTTTTACTTGAAACTACTTGCATGCTACCTTATTTGCTCTTATTCATTCTCTTTTGATCTTTTAAGCATATATGGCGCTTATGTGTTAACACTTGACATGCTATACTTGCTTTATTATGTGCTAATACATGTTTTATTGTCCCACTCATTATGTGCTATTCTTAATATGCTTCATTGTGCGTTTATATTTGTTGTTTATTCCTTTAACATACTCTTTCCCTCATGCATTTTACTCGACTATTCTAAATCCGTAAACACTCGAGACGAATTCACCAAAATAGGCGTGAAACCCACAATTTGGTGAACGACTCACAATCTACCTATTCTTCTTTTTACACGAGATATCGCCATTAAGCTAGGAGTGAAATCCACATCTTAATGGTAAATCTCAAATTTCAAATTCTAGTGGACCCTCGTCAACATGTCGAAATTAAATTTTGACCCGACGAGTACCAACCACACTTAGGATACGAAATTGTCAAGTTAGGGGTGAAACCCGCACCTTGTCGACTAGTTCCACTCCTTGATATTTTGTTTTTCATAAATCCCGCCAAGTCTCGAAATTTCGATTGATTTGGGACATGTAGTAACCGGAAGGGTAAATACCGTTAACCGACTTGTCGGCGAGAGTATTCCACCTATTAGGCCAAAGCATGCTCCCCAAACTCGAAAGATTTTTCGACCACTTTGGTTAGTCAACGTTCCGTTTTGAAACCATCCGAGCTTCCTTTTATCAAACTCACGCTTTATTATTTTCGATCTTTTGCCAATTTTGAACCATTTTGAGATTTCACTTTTGCGCATGCATCATGCTATTACTTTTCATACGATTATACATTATCTGCATGCATATTTTCATGTAATTTTATTTACACTTTTGTAACGAGTGGAGACATATCATCGAGATAGGAGTGATTTCCTTACCTTGACGATTAACTCCGCTTTATTTCTCACCTTACAACGACCTCACCAACGAGTTAGGGGTGATTCCCTTACCTAGGTGATCGTTACCAATGCTTTCTTCTAATAGGCTATATTATGTAAACACAATCATGTTTATACCTAAATCATTTATCATGTATTTCAAAATGCTTCATTTATTTAAACGTACCTCTTATTCTATAATTTATTTTCACATCACTCGCACACACAAAATTCTTAGCTTTTACCATAAACACTTATTCCCCAACATTCAAAATTTCACGAAATGCTACTCATCAACTTAATCGGTCCAACAAAACCATTGCTCACAAAATTTTGTATTCAACATAACTATTGAAACACTTATAAAATATTACAAATATTATTCGACATCTACTAAAACTTCTTTCAAAAGCAATAAAACATTTTATTAAAAGACGCTTTTTCAGCAAACACTAAGTCCATATACCAAATTCCTTTTTCTAAAGGATCAACTTTTCACGAAAATCCGTAAACTTCGAAACTTTCTAATACAAAGTTACTTAAAACTGCGCAAACTTATTAATCTCTAGAACTTTTCAAAACCTCACTCGATACGTCAATTAACTTCAAAACACGTGGGCAAGGAAACTTCATAAGGACCGACAAATTTTCAAGTTATGTAATCTCTTTTAAAACCGTAGTAGCATTTCCATTCTTTTTACAAAGCACGTTTCACGTAACCAATAGCTGTTTTATATTCCCTTACATTCACAAACTAGATTCTGCATTTCATGACAACTCAATCTATTTAACTTTACGTTTTACGCAAACAACTACATATGCATACCATTTTATACGTTTTAGTCAATATCTCACAACAATCTCACGCGTGTCACTCGTTCACTTTTTCTTTCATACTCAAAACTTTGATCTTTTACGCACATAAACTCGTGTATTTCGATTTATACTATAAACCAAAATCATTATTTTCTACATCCATGCTTATACATTTTACGCCTTCACTTATGTTCACACTTACACATTTATGTTATACTCACGATTCAAAATTCGTACGTTTTACGTTAATAAATACACTCACAATTATACACTTACGTTGTCCTTACATTCATGTCTATACTACATTCGTATTCATATTCATATTCATATTCATACGCTTTATGTTTTCATTTACACTTGTACAACTTCGTTACACTTATATTCATACGCTTTTTGCTTATACTTATACACATACTACTTACACGTTTTATGTTTATGCTCATACATACATGCGTATTCATACTTAAACTTATGCTCATACTTTCATCCTTACTCATGATTCATACATTCGTACCTATACGCGAGCGTAACCTGAGGGATTCGCTTGCGTGGGTCCCACACATACTTAAGCATGGACTTGCTTATATACTATATTCTTGTACGTACAAATTCTAAACTTTTATGTATACCCCGATTCATACACAACTAGTACAAGCTATGCGGATCATGCAATGATCAAAATAATCACGGGTGCACACGGGATTATAGTGATAGGCGTATGAGAACCATAGCGTGTGCTACTGCGTATGGTAATACACGGAACGTAACATGACACCGAAGACGAAACGGACGTAACATGGTCAAAACATGGTGGATACGCCGCTGGTACTTCCTATATATAAGTGTTTTCACCATGTTACCAAAATTTCGTAAAATGTGCCATGGGAAATTCAGTGTTTTACAGACTTCTTGGACCTAATACAAGCTTTAAGCAACTCACAAACACATTATGCCCGATTATCCATGACGAGACTTCATCCTTAACATGCTACTTTCATCTATCTAATGCCCATATCATTCGTATACTTGCGTTCATTTAGTGTCAATTGTTCGCCCCATGCTCCTATTTCCTTCCTTTCATACGAACCTCGTTCACAATCAAGCTCGTTTAAGCATTCAAATCCTAACTTATCTTATTACCCTTAGAACTTTCTAATTTTTAGCCATTTCAAATCGTTTTACCTATACCTGTTTACCCCTGCTTATGCCTCAAACCCATTTCGGCTCGACAAATCATTTTACAAACTTATCTTTATCTTCCCAAAATCTCGTACTTTTCAAAACGTTTCAAAATCTCAAGTCTCGAACTGTTACCAAAACTCTTTAAATCTACCTCTTAAATAAATTTCGGGACGAAATTTCCTAAAGGAGGGGAGACTGTAACGCCCTGCTTTTTCATACTTTCCATAATTAGAAAGCTCGCCTTGTAATGCTATTTTTGGAAATCTTGTATTATTGTAGTCATCTTTTCGTTGTAAAATCCGAGACTTGGATCATAAATAAAATTCGTATTTCTTTAAATTCACCATCTACATATTCATACATGTTCATACGTTGGAATCCATTGTACATCGAATCCTTATTTGTAATTCATACTTATACGATACTTATTCACGGTGCATGTCCATGCTTGTCCTTAAATTGTTGATACCTAAAAACCCCTAATAATATACTTATTTATACAACAGTTAATCATCTAATATGTGACATATACTTGTCACTTACAAACATGTTACATACTTGTACATTACACTTTTTACCTAGTTAAATCATGTTTTATTTCATATTTCACCTTGTTACAAGTTAGGGGAAACATTGTTGCATATTATTACACAACTTAATTAACAAAATTACTCATTATAATGTTTTAAAAAAATAAAAAAAATAAAGAAATATGGCAGCCCCAATTCAGCAAAATTCAGCCCCATATAGTTGGGTTTTGTGGGCTAGTTTCAAGGTGTAACCCCTTCTAAACACTTCCAAAGCCCAACCCATTGAAACCCTAATCCTTCCCCCTATAAATACCACTTATAACCAGCCTCCCTACCACTTTTGCAACCCTAAAAACTCTCAAAACATCATCCAAACCGTAGCTGAAAGCAAAGGTTCGAGCAGATTGACACCCCTTCAAGAAAATGAGCATAACTCACTCAATTCTTATCTGATTCACTCGATTCTTTTTCCTACTACTTTGTATTGACCTTATCTACGTTTCCATGGGTTTTTCACAGTAAATAAGTCCCTGAAACTCCAGCAAAAAAGCTCCAAAGTCCACTGATTGTTTTTGTTTTCATGAAATCCTTGTTATTTCTTACCAAACTTGAGTCTATCTCATCTCAAACCTATGTCCTAATGCTTACAACACTTTAGTGGTTGGTTAGGCTTAAAAACAAGGTTGAGACACATAAAAATAAGAGGATTAAATCTCATAAACTTGGTGTTTTGTTTAGGGTTTTTAACCCACAAGTCATGTCAAACTTTGTCTTTGATACATGAGTGATTATGGAACAACTTGGGTTGTCCAAACATACAATCCTCACATGACTTGATGATTTCTCTTAGTTAGTGTGTATATTTCTTATTCTTTATTGTATGTTCATGACCATCCTTGGTTGTTTTTTTTTACATCAAGTGTAGTGGTGAACACATAGAGGTGCCTAAATGGAAGACTTGATCTTCCTACCTCCTACATGATTTCTATGACATTTAGAGGTACCAAAATGAAGATTTTAATCTTCTACCTCATGCTTGAACTATTGGACATATAACCTAAACATATTATTCGAATAATCGAATCTTTGATGATGAACTAGTCTTCATATGTCGGGGTACTAGATTACATCATCCTAGACTATGATAACTTGTCACGATTCTAATGGAACCTTGTTCCATGAAAACATCTAAACTCCTTCGAGTTTCCTAGTGTCAAGAACAAGCATCATATGTACTAAATGATTATTTTCCATGTTATTCTCATATCTTATTTTTATGTTGTTTTAAACACCGAACATTCCTATAACATGCTTGTATACGTGATGGCTTGATACTTTAAACTTGGGTGAAACTTATGTGTTGAATTTATCATTAACTTCGTACGAGCCAAACCGTGACATATGTAGCGCTATAGGATTAACGACCCGCCCTTTATCATCGGTAATGTCATGAGCATATTGCGTTTCCTTGGTTTGATATGTTAGACACATGCCATGTTTAAATGTTTATCTTGAATCACATGCTTGCTATGAGGAATTGTTTAAAACTTATCTTTTACTATGTATGTATCAAACTTGTATACTCGCCTTTGCTTTTGCATTGAATTATTTTAAACATGTTACAGGTTGACGAGGATGATGCTAAGAAAAGAAGTAGCGTTGATGCCTAGATACACATATAGACGTTAGGGTTTAATATGTTGTATCAATTTTTGTTATGTTGTCATGTTATTTTGTTAGACTTGTTGTATTTGAATTTCTTGTAATGTTGACAATTCATCTTATGAAATGAAATCGGATTATTTAAATACTTGTCACAATTATTAGCGTTATGATGTCTCGAGCAATCTTCACACTTCGTCTCATCCCGATGTTTCCGCCATTGGTTGGGGTGTGACATAAAACTTTAATTCATGTATTTTGCTAGGTTGTTACGTTTACTTGCAATATGTTGTACTTTTCGTTTCAATCAATATGATTTCCCCTTTTAGTATGAATGAAATTGAAATTTCCAAAATATTGTCACAATTAGTCGTTATGAAGTCTCTTGCAATCTCGTTTTCGTCTCACCTCGATGTTTCCGCCAGCGGTTGGGGTGTGACAATTTAATCCCCAAAATTCACCACTCTTCATCTTTTTATTTCCTTCTCTCCCATTCAACTATATTTTTTAAAAAACTCATAACACTCTTCATCTTTTATATTTCCTTCTCTCACATTCAACTATATTTTTTTAAAAAACTAACAATGCTCTCTATCGTTTATATTTTCATCTATATCTTTTAAAAAATAATCACCATGAGTTATTCTTCGGACGAGGAAAATGCAGGGAATTTTTTTTTCTTAGCATGATGCTTGAGACGGCTAAAGTTGTTGCCGAGATGGAAGAAGATGGTGAAGATGAAGACACGTCACAACCAAGAACGAGGGGCGTGGTGTTAAATAGAGATCGCGAAGGTATATTTATTTCTATACAATTTTTATTTTGAAAGATTTGTTATTTAGTTTTAGGATTATGTTAGAATAATTTATTAAACTTAGTTTAAAACATTTATTTAAGGTGCTCATGAATGTTTGGTTGTTTTTTTTTTTTGAAAACTGTGTGTACACTGACGAACAATTTAGGCGTCGGTTTCGAATGAGTCGACGATTGTTTGTACGTATTGCCAATGATTTGGCTAATTTTGATGACTTTTGCACATTGCGCTATGATGCTAGAGGGAGAAGGGGTTTTACTACGTTTCAAAAATGCACTTCGGCACTTCGTCAATTAGCGTATGACACTGCTAATGATTCATGGGATGAATATTTAAGGATGTCCAAGAGAATGAGTCGGGAGTGTTTGTATGAATTTAGCAAAGGTATTGTGAACCTGTATAGCAAGGTTTATTTACGTAGGCCAATGAAGAAGGATATCGAAAAGCTTTAAGCTTTATGCATTCCATGAAGAGAGACATGGATTTCCTAGGATGCAAGGATGCATTGATTGTACTCATTGGCAATGGCGTGATTTGCCTACTGGATGGCGTGTTCAATATATGCGTGGTGATATAGGTTATCATTTAATAATCTTAGAGGCCGCTTGCTCACAAGATTTATGGATTTGACATGCGTTTTTTGGGGTTGCGGGTTCCAACAATGATTTAAGTATCCTTGCAAGATCTCATATTTTCGACGATATTATTAGAGGTACAGGTCCTAATTCTTCTTTCATGCTCAATGGGGTGTCATACAAGCATGGTTATTACCTAGGCGACTGTATATACCCATCCTATACGGCTATAGTTAAAACAATTCCTGAATCGGGTGATGAAAAAAGAATAACTTTTGCAAAGTGCCAAGAATCGGCAAGGAAAGATGTCGAATGGTTGTTTGGTGTGATAAAGGCAAAATAGGGGATAAACCAACAACCGGCTCATGTTTTTGAACCAAAAAATTTGAGATACATTATGTATGCTTGTTTAATACTTTATAACTTGATTATTGAAGACGATGGTCGAGCAATATGCGAATATGATCCAAATGACGTTCATGAGAATGTTGAGCCGGTTGACGATGAACAAATCAATGGTGAGGTGACTTTATTGTGGAATTGGAAATCTCCTCTTGTTCGCTAGGAAGAAATTAATGATCTTATGGCTTTGTCTATCGCTTCTGTATGGGATATCTTTATTAGAATACCGGGATAGTTGGTTATGGCTTGCTGATCCAACCAATGGTTTCAAGGTTAAAAATCAGCAAGGAGACTGCTTCCAGCCAATTGATGCCTTCAAATCAATTTGGTTTTCAGTGGAATTGATGGCTTCCGATCAAGGTCAATGTCTTCGATGGCTTAATCGCCTTCCCATGAAGGATACTATTCATATTTGGAACATTCATCTTGATTCTATCTTCTGCCCCATGTGTGAAGAGTACATGGAGTCGATCGGTCATCTTTTTTCGGCTTGCAAGTCTACTTGAGAGATTTGAGTCGCCATTGCATCGTGGTGCCGTCTCCCACCTATTTTTGCCTGTGGCTTTTTCGACATTCTAAACTTGCATGAAACATTAACCCTTCCGAGCAAGGGAAACAAACTCTTCAGGCGATTTTTCTTTTGACATGCTGGGCGATTTGGCGTGTTTGGAACAATTTAATCTTCAACTTAGGGCTGGCAAATCGTGTCTTATCGGGTTTAACAGGTCTCTGACGATGCGAACAACATAAGTATTAAACATGAATACAACTTGTTTAACTACTTTATATCTCATGTCTATAACACAGTTGTATGTTTTATGTACCAAGGAGAAGAAATGATTGATCGTAGCCTCCTAATTCTATTTATTTTTAAAAAAGTAAAAAACCAAGTAGTGTACTTTTCAGTAAACAAGTTTAATCGTGTCTTATACAGATATCTATTGCCAGCCCTACTTCAACTAAAAGAAAATGGTAGTGGGCGTTGTTATAGCAGAAATCAAATCTTTGTGCTACTTCTGGATGAAAAACAAAGCTAACTTTATGGGCTTAGACGAGAGCTCTTGGGGTCGTTTCGATTTTTGATAATGTAGTAGTTGCTTGTTTCCTGTTTTTAGTTTCCTTGTTATAGTCTTTTGTTCCTCTAGTGTCTTACTAGTTGGTCCGTTCTAATGAAGTACCAGATTTAAAAAAAAAATAAAAAAGTAAGGGGCTGTTTGTTTACCTCTTAATAAGTCTCTTAGTGGTTCAGACCTCTTACTGGTTCAGCACTTAATGGTTCAGACTGTTTGTTTCACGAGCAGATGTCTGAATGGTTCAGACTTTTGCTTCTGAATGGCTAAGCACTATACAGAGTCTGAATGGTTAAGACCTCTAATCTGAATTGGTCAGACATTTGCCTCTGAACGGTTAAGCATTATACAGGCTCTTAATGGTTCAACCCTCTTACTAGTTCAGCACTTAACCATTCTGATGTTACCAAACAGCCTAAACAAAAAGAACATTTTTTTTTCTTTCGTCTGTAATCGTCTTTGTTTTAAATATTTATTAATTTTTCAAGTTATATATAAAAAAAATTCTCCTTCACAAAACAAATATCTTTTTTTTTCTCTTACAAAGTAAACTAAACATCATAAATTTTTATTTGATTCATCCTAACATTGTTGAAATCCGTACATTATAATAGATCAAATGTCTAGAATTTGTCAAGCTTTTTTTTTAAAAAAAAAGCACACACATTGGAGGGTGTTTGCGCGAACATAGACACTGGTAATCATATAATATGTTATTTTATTAAATTAAAAAAACAACTATAACAATACCATACACAAATTATTAGGGGGTGTTTGTGATTAAGTTTGGAAATCCTTGCTTTTAAAAATGACTTATTAATTAATTAGTTTTTTTTTTGTCAATAAGTCATTTCTAAACTCAATCCTAAACACTTTCTAAAGATAATAAAATGCTCATTTTTATAATGTATGAAAAAAATTGCGGCCTTAAATTTAAAAATAATGGGGGTGATTAGTTTAAAAAAGCAACATTATGTTTTGAAGAATTGTATGATGTAGAAAACTAGGTGGGGGGTGGGGGGAGGGATAGGTTTTATTAAAAACTCTAATCAAGAAGAATTATTACTTGTTTAAAACCAACAACATGACCCAAGTATGTAAAGAATTTAGGGAAGAAGATACAAAATCAATTTATATAAGTTCAAGTGAATGTTAACTATTCCACTATGTACTTTTCCCGATTTTTCAATTGAAAGTTGTTCCACTAATCGTTACTTTTAAACGGAAAAGATCACGAGTAAAAGCGTTTCACCAGATAAAGTAGTGATTACCTCAGCAAGATCTCACTAATCCAAGACATTGATCACCTTCCTTAACACAATATATCAAGATAATATATTTTTACACTTCTTTACACAAATAAAAACCACAACAATCAAATACTAAATGATATGACCTATCCACTTGGGAATAGTCCAATGGGGTTGGTAAGTTTAGATAGAACTTAGGATAGGAGAGGTCAGGGGTTCAATCCCCATAAAGTGCAAGTTTAGCCATTAAAAAAAATGATATGACCTAATTTAGAAACGTGTTCATTATCGATATACGTTTCCAAATATATGAATTGATGAGCGTGGGCCTGGGCTGACTGGTTATTCCCAAAAAAAAACATATTAGGCTTTGTTTTACAGTCAATAGATCGAAGTCCAAATCAATCGGGCTCTCCAAAAATACAACTCCAAAGGGGTCCAATCCTTTTGCAACTTTTTAATAGTCAACATAACAATGGTCATGTAGATGTCATCTAGCTCGTTGGTATTATACTATTATCTATTCTTATCACGTGACTAGTACTATAAACTTAAATTCGATTCATTTTATTTTAGTTGTTTTTTATAATATATAAGGTAAGTTACGCTATAAATATTACTTTTTTAAGGGTGTAGGGAGTGGTTAGACACTTGAGAGTGGCAAACTAAAAAATCAACCAATGAGAGTGCGCCATGTCAAAGTGGTAAACTATGTTCAAAATGTTGGCAATGGTTAGACACTTGGTGAAGTGGTAAACTATTTTTTTTTTAAGAAAAAAGGTGTGATTGGTTGAGATTGGAATGGACCCCACCCCACACACCTCCTCTCTCTCCCCTTCCCTCCCTTCGCCGAATCGGTATGCCATCACCGAATGTCACCCCATTTCGTTAAACACTCAAGCGGCAAAAGGGTTGGCATTGGTTGCCGATTGATTGCCGAGCGGTGCCGAGTGGGTTTGCCACCCCCACTCCGGACACCCTAAGAAGTGTGAGAAGAATACTTAGACATGGTGTTTTTAAAATTTTAGACATAGTGTTTTAAATTTGATAACATTTTCAATTTTTAATATGTCTATGACACCATGCCTAAAACGTCTTCTCACACTTCGAAAAAGTGTGTTTGTATTGTAGCCAATCTTCAATCCTTTTACAATTATTTTTATACAAACATTTTGTAACTATACCTTTTAAATCATGTAAAACATCAACTAAATCCATAACTTTTAGATTAATTATATTTTAGCAAAAGTAATTAATGGGTTTTATGTGTTATTTGTCATTGTCACATGTTTATATTATTATTGGTGGGTTCTAGTGTGTTCACGGTAAGTTGGTAACAGATTTTTACAATAAAAACAAATAATAACCAAAGTTTTGAAAACTTTGAACAATAAAAATAAATAATAAATATTACACCTTTATTGATAGTAGTTTATTGATATTTCAGAAATGAGTTAAAAAAGCCCCTGAGTGAAATGAAAATAATAGTAAATTGACATATATGATTTATCCCACTACAAGTTGCCCTAGTTACATATTATTAAATTTATAATATATTTTTTTCTTTGTGTATAATTATTTTGAGGAAACACACAAACAAACTAGAGTTTTTAAATACATTAATGATGAAGAATATATTTATATAAAATGGAATTAATTATATTAAACTAGTGTTAATACCTGTGAACTTCGCAAGTTTGAAAAAATAATATGTTTTTGAGGTATTAACAAATAACATTATACGTTTATGATGATCATAATGAAATTCTACGAAGGAAATTATTATGGAACTCTCAGTTTCATAAAGTAAATAAAACAACCAACGTATTATTGATATAAATAAAATGAAACGAAAAGATAACTAAATGATGAAATTATGTTTCCGTAGGTTGAAATATCAATAGAAAACCTATTAATCTAATAGTACTGCTTTTTGGAGATTCGTAACCAATAACCTCTCATTCGTTGTTGACCAATTAAAAAAACAATCATCACCTAACGAAATATTTTCGACTTGAATCGTATCATACCATCCATTCATCCAATAACATTAAACCTCTTGTAAACTATGTATATGAAAGAAAACATATATTCAAAATAAATAAATTTAGTAAAAACTTAAATAATACTAATCACTAATATGAGTAATGCATTGTCAAACCTTGTGTGATCGACCATCTTTAAAAACAGTTAAATGACCAATTCAATTGCAAACTAACATGAAAAGACATGATAATCTTTTAAAGCTGCAAATATTCTTTAACACCATGTGACTCGTTTCCTTGTGAGGAATGTACCAATCCATGACGTCTATAGCTTATGCCATCATAAACGTGAGGATGCAATAAAAAACAGGTAAACACCCCATGACATGTTGAACACTAAAATTTTAAATTAGAGAACCCATGAAATGAAAGTCACACAACACGAAAGGAAACACGTGAAATGAACATATTCATACCGCCAACACATTAAAATGTTTAAACATATAACAACTTGCAAGACTCCCCATTTAACACGTGCAAAAACGCACACACAACAACCAAAATGAGGTATAAAACTGACCCAAAATCACCCATACCAATTAGAGGACCCAATACCCCCATCCTATGATAAATTTTTCAAAGTGAATACACACAACAAAACAATTGATTCATATTTTTCTAGGACAATAATTGTAAGACTAAAATATGTGTCAAAATTTTGCAGCTTTATTACACATTTGGTCCAAATTTTTTTTTTTGCTTTTTATATTATTACCATTATTTGTATATTATAGTCATTTGCCATCACCGCCACCACCCACCACTGTCACCACCCATCACAACAACCACCACCATCACAATCAAAACCAAACCAAAATCAAAAGTTAGTATATGAAAAATTAGGGTCCAAGTTATCCAAAGAGGTTGCTGCAAGGGGGTTGCAGGTTTAAACCTACCATCCACCATCCATGCCATGCTACTTTCATGTATGTTTAGGTAAAATTTGCAACTCATTAGAGCAAGATTCAACCTTTAAAAATCCACAAATGCTATTGTTTATCACCAAAAAACTCATCTCAGTTCAAGAGCTATGACACCAACAATAAACAAACAATTATAGACTAGAGACGTACACACTACCGTCAACAAACAACACCGCCAACACCAACACCATCAAAATAAAATCAAAACCTAACCAAACTCAGCAATACTACCCAACAATACACGATGTACAACTAAGGATGCATACACCGTTGTCACCAACCAAATTCATTAAACAAAAAACTATGTAACAAAATATCATATACATTCAAAATTCACCACCAATATGAACTCCATTTCTTCAAACGCATTAATTTCAACCAAAAAATATTCATCAACCAAGATGCTAGTGGAAAATCAAATACACAAATCAAATACACCTCATAGATGAACCTAATATCATCACCACTGAGTTATCGCGACTCATATAAAGTCGTAAAGTATCATCATAACCTTAAACATAGAAAACCTATAATTATTATGATAGAGAGACGGACGCTATGAAGGCTCAGATGAGTTCAACCTCATCATCATAATATTTATCATCCAGATCCAGACTCAGATCATCATCACGACCAAAAGGTTTAAAGCGAGAAACAGAGAACATAAAGCACCGCATAATGTAAGTCTGTCGCCGCCATTCACAACCAGATCCATTGGCAAGTGTAGGGCAACACCCATCTCTCTGTTTTTCTCTATATAACCCAACTTCCCTCTCTTTGTATCTCTCTTTATATAGACAACCACATATCCGTCGCTGCATGAACGACCAATAATCGATAGTTACCGGAAAAAGGAATGGGGAGAAGACAGAGAGCTCCTGATATTTAGATACAGAAAAGTTGAAGATGTGAGAAAGAAAGAGGTCTCTGTCTCCTTTATATAAAACCATTCACATCCCGTCCACCAAATTCTATGAGAGGGTCCTCCATATTATAGACAGTGGTTATGACGGGTTGTGAGTGGAGTATTGGGAAAAAAACATTGTTCACCCCTATAATTTTTTTTTAATATTTTAAGAAAGTGGTTGAGAGTAAAGGGGAGAGAAAAAGTAATAATAAATGTATAAAAGTATTATTTAATTGAAAAGAAAAGAGAAAGTAATGAGTTCTAGTGTAATTATAAAAATGAAGATGATGAATAGAATGTGAATGAGGTTTTAAAAATCCCAAAAGCAAACATGTCTGCAAAATGGAACCCCCAACACAGAAACTTATAAACTAAAGTGGGGTACAACCACTTGTGCAAAACTTACAACCAACAATGCAACAAGTTGTAAACTGATATATATAGTAAATTACTAATAAAGAATATTTATTCTGTTTCTATAAACAATCATTTTATATATAAGTTTTTGTATTTAGGATCTTTTTATCATCTATTATATGTATTTCTTTGATTACATACATGTTAAAAGTAGTTTACATATGTTTAATTGCCAAAATTATATATATGTGTCATAACTAATTACATATATGTAAAAAAACTAATTTACATATGTGTAATTATAAAATTACATATAAAAAATGATAAAATTACTCTTAACATGTATGTAATCGTAAAAATACACATAATAAATGATAAAATTATCCTAAACATAAAAATATATAAATAAAAAGATTGTTTATTAGGAGTTCTGTAAATATTTATGGTTCTGAAATGATCCTGGCCCTATATATATCTATTATATATAATAAATGAAAGTGATTTGGGTCACGTGTCACTTAATTAGGCATCCTCAATTCTGTTTTCCCGCCAAACAGTACCACACTTCCATCCCTTTTATACTCCCTCTGTCTCCTTTTTTCCTTTTCAAAACCCTAGATCTGAATCTTCTTCTCCTTCTCCTTCTCCTCTACTCTTCTCCCTTCTGAATCAAAG
Organism: Helianthus annuus; assembly: GCF_002127325.2. Classification (NCBI taxonomy): domain Eukaryota; kingdom Viridiplantae; phylum Streptophyta; class Magnoliopsida; order Asterales; family Asteraceae; genus Helianthus; species Helianthus annuus. Next base: position 62,257,065 of record NC_035433.2, on the reverse strand, counting down.
ATCAAACCAAATCATCTCATCATGAATCATTCGAAGCGTCACCAGGTAAGCCCTATATCTTCATTTCTTTCAGTATTTTAGCCCTAATTTTGATTGCAATCGTAACTCGGTTTTCTTGATTTTTTAGCCCTAATTCGACATTGAACCTGAAATTGAAGAACACATTACTCGAAATCAGCCTTTGTAATTTTCATGTCTGATTATACCATGAAGAGGTAATATCTGGCTTTGTAATTTTCATCCTCTATATGATTAAGAGGTTGATTGATTGGTCACTTGCTATTGTTGTTTGATGTTGTTTGCTATTATTGTTTGATGTTGTTTGCTATTGTTTTCATATAATATAATGATTTGTTATACAACTACCTGATTTCATATTTCATTATGATTTGTATGCTTTTAGGGTTTGATTTTATATTGGTCATCACATTCATGTTGAGTACTCAAGAATATTGGATGGTTTAATTAGTTTTATTTTGGGTGTTTTTGAATGATTTCATTCATTTCTTTAGATATGATTATGTTTGTTTTTGTTTTTGTTTTTTATTTTGATTTTTACTAAAGTTTTATTATCTGAGTTATGACTAAATTGTTATGGGTCATTTTCTGAGCATATATCCTGACTAATATTATGCTTTTTATTATTTACTTGTGATCAGGATATCGGATCAGGATATTGGTAACATCCTGGTGCGATATCCTGGTATTAGCTGAATTAATCACGTGCAGGTTAGAAGCTGTGGGTCACTAACGGTCAAGTGGACCTCTTCTCCTTAAGACTCGGGCAAACCGGTTATGTGAGAGACGTTGAACGCGAAAGACCAGGTCTACAACGTTCGAATGGGGAATATCCGCCGAATCCCGGTTTAATAGGGTAGTTTGTTAAATTTCTTTTACTATAAATAGATGGATCGGATCAAGTTAAGGCACTCACTTTTCATTCACACAATTTACACTCTAGCTGCTAGTAATCACTACACATAAACACTTGTACTCGAATTATCTTGTGACACCTAGTTGATCCGCATCACATCCTGCACTGTATCATGATATTTAAATCAATTGAAGAACAAGGCAGCTGCGATTGTCAGCTCCCGAGGTTTTGTGCCGGCGATCTAGATAGATCAAGGGCTTTCCTCGTATATCCGGTGTCACCCTTTACCTTTTTTGCTCATTGTTTGATCATTGATACAGCTCTATATCCTGAGCCATATCCTCAAATTGTTTTTACTAATAACTTAATCAGCATATTTACAACGCATATTTCTAGCACACTACCTCACTTAACTAATTTGATCACTAAATTGCTTCTGTAATTTTTGACCAAAACAATTTGGCGCCCACCGTGGGGCAAGTGGTGCTATTTTTACTAAAAGCTTTTGCAAAATAGCTATTCAATTTTCTGTTTTCGAAATTCTTTTCAAAATTATTTTCAATGGCCTCAAGATCAAACATGAGCTCTTCCACCATGTCTGCTTCAACCTCTGCAACAATTGGTTCGGTGCTTCCACCACCTCCTCCGAGATCTCAAGCTTCTTCTCAAGGAACTAAAATTCATGTGGCTCGGGATGTTATCCCCACCCGCAATGTCCAGGGGTCCGGTCCTGTTTTAGCTTCTAATGAGGAAATTCTAAATTTGTTTGGTAGTGTACAGGAACAGATGAGGCAGCAGCAGGAGACTAATCAGATGCTGATGAGAGAGATACAACTCTTGAAGTCAAGCTCGAGCAGGCCTGCTGAAGACACTGTCACTCCCTTGCAACCCAGGGCTTTGAACTTCAGTTCTGCAGTTTATACTGAGGATAACCGAGGAAATATTGTGCCTAGCCATTCCCAAAATCATACTCCTGAGATACCCTCATCAGTTAGAATTTCAACTGTGAGAAGCTCAGGATATGCTTCAGGATATGGCCAAAACCCTTAGAACGGTAATGTATCTAATAATAATATTACTCTTACTACTAACGGTGTTGGATCTTTGCAGGATGCAGGAATGACATCAGCGTTGTCTAGAGAGCTTCAAAAGCTGAAAGACATGATATCCAGTGTACCTGGGGTGGTGCAGCCGATTCCTGAAGTATCCCAGGATAGCCACAGGATATCGTGGTTTGCATATCCCATTTGTGATGCTGAAATCCCAAAAAGATTTCAAACCCCTAATATGAAACTTTATGACGGAACTACGGATCCTGAACGAGCAGCATCACCTCCTGCGGATGCCAAGATAATTAACTTTATTTTAGGAGGATCCGACATTTGTGGGACTTCATATTCTGCTGCCAAGAGACATGCGAAGGAGGCTAAGGCCGAAAGAGGAGAAAATCCGACCAGGATGACGACGCTCACAACTGACAAACTGATCACTTTTGATAGTGATGATAGGGATACTATTCAGGATCCTCACCATGATGCTCTAGTAATTACTTTATATGTCGCTAACCATTTTGTACGCAGGATACTGGTGGATAATGGCAGCTCCGTCAACATAATCCAACTAGAGACATTGAAAAGGATGAATGTATCTCCGATGGATATCACCTCAAAGTCCACTGTACTTGTTGGTTTCAGTGGGGAAGCCAGGAACACAGTGGGAGAGATAAAGTTGCCAGTATATGTTGAAGGGGTCAATTCAATACAACGTTTCTGTGTGATGGACTCCCTATCCTGCTATAACATCATACTAGGCAGGCCATGGATCCATGATATGAAGGCTGTGCCATCAACTTATCATCAGTGCATCAAGATCCCTACCCATTGGGGGTTGTCAAGGTTGATAGTGATCAACAGGAGGCAAAGGAATGTTACTCATCCTCAATGAAATCCTCGACTAAGCCTAATGCAGTATAACAATTAAAGATGCGGGCCCAGGATATTGTGGAAGCTTTGGAGCAGGATGTAAAGAAAATTATCCTGGATCAAGATAATCCGGATATCTCGGTGCTCGTAGGAACCAATATCCCTCAGGATATTGAAAACCAATTAACTAACTTTTTGAAATGAAGGATGTCGACATTCGCGTGGAAACATGAGGATATGACAGGTATTTCCAAGGATATTATAACACATAAGCTTGGTATTGACAGGTCATTCAAGCCTGTCCAACAGAAAAGAATGAAGTTTGCCCCAGAACGAAACATAATTATTCAGGAAGAGGTTGAAAGACTATTAAAGTCCAAGATGATCAGGGAAGTCAAATTTCCCAAGTGGCTAGCAAATGTGGTTGTGGTTCAAAAGAAGAATGGGAAATGGAGAGTTTGTGTAGATTACACAGACTTGAACAAAGCATGTCCTAAAGACCCATTCCCTCTGCCTCATATAGACTCGATGGTGGATGCCACTGCCGGTCATGAGATGTTAACCTTCATGGATGCATCCTCAGGATTTCAGCAGATCCAAATGGAACCTTCAGACCAGGTGGATACTGCTTTCATGACACCAACAGGTATTTACTGTTATACTGCTATGCCTTTTGGTTTGAAAAATGCAGGTGCGACGTACCAGAGATTGGTGAACATGATGTTTAAAGACAAACTGGGGGACACCATGGAGGTGTACATTGGCGATATGGAGTCAAATCCAAGAAGGCGGAGGATCATCTCCAGGATATTAAAGGGGCATTTGATATCCTGGATCAGTATAACATGAAGCTAAATCCTGCTAAGTGCCATTTCGGAGTGGGGGCAGGAAAGTTTCTAGGATATATGGTGACTAAAAGAGGGATTGAAGCAAGCCCGGAACAGATCAAAGCCATCTTAGATATCAAGTCACCTTCAAACATGAAGGATGTTCAACGACTAACGGGGCGAGTAGCAGCGTTGAACAAATTTATTTCAAGATCCTCGGAAAAGTGCAAGGAATTTTATGATATCCTCAAGAAGAATAAGAAGTTCGAATGGGGTGCAAAGCATGAAGCAGCATTGTAGGATTTGAAGCAGTATCTTTCAACCGCACCCTTATTGATGAAGCCTGAGGATGGCGAACCATTATCCCTATATCTTGCAGTATCAGGGAATGCAGTAAGTGTTGTCCTGGTAAAGGATCATGAAGGTCAGCAGTATCCTGTTTATTATGTTAGTAAAAGTTTATTAGATGCTGAAACTAGATATTCTCATTTAGAAAAATTGATATTAGCCCTAGTTATGGCGTCAACGAAACTTAGACATTATTTTGAAACACATAGGATTCATGTTAAAACCAACTATCCTATTAAAAATGTGCTTAGGAATCCTGAAATGTCAGGTAGGATGGCTAAATGGTCAGTAAAATTAAGTGCCTTTGATCTAGTATATGAACCTAGAAATACTATTAAGTCTCAGGTTCTAGCAGACTTTGTGGCTGATTTCAGTAGTGATATTCAAAATGAAGTAGACCTAGAAGTACAACAGCTCGGGGAAAACTTAGAATCTTGGACATTATATACTGATGGTGCATCTAATGTAAGAGGTGTAGGTTTGGGTATACTACTAAAATCGCCACAGGGGGACATATTACCCCAGGCTATTAGATGTGAGTTTCCTGCCACTAATAATGAAGCAGAATATGAAGCTCTAATTGCAGGATTAGAATTAGCTAAGAGCATGAATATCAAGAGTTTGCAAGTATTTGTTGATTCCTTGTTAATTACTAATCATTTTAAAGGGACCTATGCAGTTAAAGGTGAGAAATTGATCGAGTATCTCGAATCCTCAAAAAAATAGCAGGATATTCGATGTTTTTACACTTGAACAGGTACCGAGAGAAGATAATGCTGAAGCTAATGCGTTGGAAAATCTAGGATCATAAGTCAGGATACCGGAAGGAACCCGAATACCAATACTACATGTCCTGTTTCCTACGACGGATTCTCAGGATAAGGAGGTAGTAAGTGTTCAGGATCCCAATAATGAATATCCTGAGGAGGATCCAAAGTCCTGGACGGCTCCGATCATGAGATATCTCAAGGAAGGGCACATTCCGAAGGATGAAAATCCTAAGGCCTTTAGAATGAAGGTATCACGATTCACCATCATAAATAATGTTTTGTACAAGAAATCTCTTGCAGGACCATACCTGAGGTGCTTGGAGGATCCTGAAACCAAAGAAGTGCTCCAGGATATACACGAAGGAGATTGTGGTAACCATACTGGGGGCAGCTCGAAAGTATTAAGAACAGGATATTATTGGCCAACGATGAGGAAAGATGCTGCAGAATATGCTCGAAAATGTGATGCGTGCCAAAGACACAGCAACATACTTCATCAGCCTGCAGAGCCATTATATCCTATTGTATCCCCTTGGCCGTTCATGAAATGGGGGATGGATATAGTAGGAAAATTGCCAAAAGCTCTAGGAGGAAAAGTCTTCATGCTGGCAATGACTGATTATTTCTCTAAGTGGGTTGAAGCTGAAGCATTTGTTCAAGTCAGAGACCAGGAAGTAGTATCCTTCATAAAGAGGAATATACTGACTAGATTTAGTGTGCCAGCTGAAATAATTTGTGACAATGGATCTCAATTCATAAGTAAGAGGACTACTGATTTCTGTAAGAGTTGGGGAATCAAAATGATCACATCCACACCAGTACACCCTCAAGCGAATGGACAAGCAGAATCCTCAAACAAGATAATTGTCAACAACCTGAAGAAAAGACTGGGAGCCAAAAAAGGAAGATGGGCAGAAGAATTACCCTTTGTTTTGTAGGCTGATAGGATGACAGTAAAAAGGTGCAACTGGCCAAACCCCGTTTTCCTTGGTGTTTGGAGCAGAAGCGGTGATCTCGACAGAAATGGTGATACCTACAGCGAGATCCGACCTCCGGGATCCTGAGCAGAATCCTGGAATTCTATGCCAGGAAAATGGATACTATTGATGAAACAAGAGACGCGGCAAGGCTAAGGATGGCATCATATCAACAGAGAATATCTAAAGCATATAACAAGAATATAAGGACTAGAAGATTTCAAGTTGGAGACTGGGTATTGTTTTGGTCAAAAATAAATCTAAGACAATGTAACCAAACTTTCTGTAGTGAGGTATGATGCTTGAATTGAAGAATAACAATAAGGATCACTCAGAAATGAAATACACAAGTGACACAAAGATTTATACGAGGAAAAAGCCCTTGATCAATGAATGATCTCCGGCATAAAAAACCTCGGGTGATGGAAACTACCGATCACCAACTCAAATTAAACAATAAACGTGTTACAACTTTGGATGATAGCGAGCTAAGTACAAGGATCACTTTAGTGTATTGTGCAAAAAATGTGTGAAATTGCTAAGTAAATTGCCGAGAGCTGGTGAGAGTAGTTGTACGAGTGTGTGTGTAGCCAAAAATAGCCAAGTGTTTTCTAATTAGCTCGCTACCCCTTTAAAATAGAAAAATAACTACACTAACTAACATTCCGCAAATCATGCAAGTCCTCCACGACTCCATAACGTCCACTTCCAGCCAAGCACGTGCGGAATAAACATGGAATATTCTCCAGGAACGTTGCCAAGACCAAGTCCAAGCTGGTACTCCTGCAAAATAATACCATATTCAAAGTAGACAATCATTAGTATAAGGATCCTTAGGATGATCCATGATCCTGATCCTGCAGCACTTCTGAGGATCACTAATTGACACAGATGTAAGGATCACCAAACCCAAAAATAATTAAGGATCACAGGTCATCTAGAAATCCTCCCCTAACAATTGCCCCCAAAATATAAGGAGTAGTTATGTAAATAAACGAGTTGTATTTTGTTGTTCTTATCCGCAACAAGCCAACGGATAACTAGTCGTTGAAGACGGATTAGCCGTTACAAACCTGACGTCACTGAAGTGACTATCCTGCAAATCATCATTATAAATATGAGTTAGAGATAGGGATCAATTTGCATTTAAATCCAAGAGAAACTCCCTTTAAATTCACATCCGAAGATCAATCAGGTATCTCTCTTCCTCTTCTTCCTTTACGTTTTCTTTCCCTGCTCCTTCTTTCTTCACCTTCTTCGTAATCAAGATGATGCTGAGATCCACTCCTGTTAAGGATCATAAGAAGAATAGTCCTCTCAAGAGCCAGGGGATCATCAAAGATCTGGTGAATGAGAGATGCTGCTTTACTGATCCACAAATAGACAGAATCCGGCACTGCTTTCCGGCGAACACCTATTTCAAACCGTTCGATCCCACTGTTCTGAGCGATTACATTTCTGAGACTTGGGTAGCTTTCCCGGTCACTCCTTTCTCAATAGGATACTCGTATCCTTTCCCTGAATTCACCCAGTCTTTCTTCTCTCTTACCGGCATCTCCTATATTCAAGCTATGCCAATGATCTGGAGGGTCTTATATACCCTTGAGAGGATCATTCAGCAAGAAGGAATCGATCTAGGGATGTCGGAACTGGCAGAGATGTATGACCTCACAACATTTGGATCCCACCGATATCTGTTTAAGCGAAAACCCGGTGAAGAACACCCCATTTTCAAAGCCACAAAGAATGATACAAACTGGAAACGGCGATTCTTCTTTGTCAGAAGGGATTCTATCCCAGATGGAAAGGATCTGCCAAGGAAGTGGACCACCCATGGTAGGATAGAGGATCCTGAGAAGGATCACCAGAAAATCTTGTTGTTGTATAAGGATCACTAACACCCCTTTTGTTTTTTGTTGTACAGCTATTTATGTTTCACACCTTATACCATAACCTGTCACCGAGGAAAGGCTCGCTGCTTTTAGAAGACTTGATCCTGCAACAAGGTTATTCAAGACAAACATCCAAGACTCACAAGAAGTATCCTCAGGTTCTGTCACGATGTCAAGTAAGTATCCTGTTTTTCATATAGTTAAAAATTTAAGTAAACGGTTAAATAGAAATAGGATAAGGATACTTATCTATTTTGAATGTGCAGGTGCTGGTAAATCCTCAAAGTCTGCCTCCAAGTTCAGTTCACTGATCTTGACAATGTCAGGTCCTCCAAGAAAAAGTCTGCTGCTAGCCCCTCCGTCGCAATCACTAAGGCTACCACTTCAAAGCCAAGAGGTGGCAAGAAAAGAAAGAGCTCTGAAGCTGACAACCTTCAAGGCCTACCTCTGATCCGTCATCAATTCCTCGAGTACTTCAATTGTAGGACCGGTTTTGATGCCGTTCGATTGCGTAACGTACGTTTCACGTGCGGAATCCGTGAACGTGCGTGACCGAACACACAATAACGTACTAGTAACGTGATTCCATTGAGAAATATGACAATTCCGGTACACGAATCACGATTACAACGACTTTCTCTCTCTAGACTTTCTCTCTCTAGAAGTCTTCTCTTCCAAAAATCTCTTCTAAAAATCTAACTAACTCATGACATAAACTCCTATTTATAGGTCAAGGCATTTTAATGAGATTTCTCATTAATTACAAGTTTGCCACCTTGCCTTTTAACTAGATATGACATTTATAAAGACTTGATTTCTTCGATATCTCGCTACGGCTCGGATTGACGAAGGCGATAGACAATAAATGCATCAACATCAATGATGTAAGGATCACTGACTTAGCTTAGTTATCCTATCCATTTAAGGATCACCAGACTCTAATCTTTGCATTTTCTTCTTTGTAGAAATTTGCTGAGATTGAAGACTACGTTGGGAGCGTTGAAGAGCTGGACAAAAAGTATGCAGACCTCCAGCAAGTTGCAATGCTCAAGGATCTCAAAATTGCTGACCTCCAAAAAGACCTCCAAAATGCCAAAACTGAGACGGCCAAGGTTCTGATCAATGCTGATTACGAGAAGCACGAGATCACACAGGATGCTAAAGTCTCCACCGCCATTGCCATGTACAAGACCGAGATACAGATGGCTCAAGAAGCTCAGGATCCTGCCTTTGATAGGAGCAACTGGGACATTGAAGGCTGGAAGGCTAGGCTGGCCGAGTTGGAGGATGATGAGGAGGAGGCTGAAGAGGTTCTGGCGATCGAGGCTGGTAGCAGCGGCAAGGATCAGGCGAAGGATACTGGAGTTGGAGGGGATGATGAGGCAGCGAAGGTGTAGGCTGCATGATTGGGCGATGATGGACACTTCTAGACATAGCCGGAGCCCAATTTTTTAAATTTGGTAGTGGTTTTTTTGTGGTTGTGATGTTTTAAACAATGATGGTCTGTACTCTGAACAATAGTTTTAGGTTTAAGGATCAAGGATCCTTTGGATAATAGGTAGGATTACAAATGGTGGAGGGATCCTCTGTTTGGGGGATGAATCCATTGTGATCCTGCCGACTTTTATTTCCTGCACCTGCTATAACCGCATGAACAATGGACACCCTTTGCCAACCCATGTGGACGGGCCACGTTTTGCTGGTAGAAACGTGGGTTGGCAATTTTGACAACCTTAAATGGTTTAAACTTTTGTTAATAAATAAAACTTTAACTTTTGACTTATCGTGTGATGTTATCCTTGTTATTATTTTACTTTCCAACCGCTACAATGTTCATTTTGTTCAAACTTATCAAGCCTTGAAAAATTTGAAAAATATCCAAAAAGTTTAAGATATGATCAAGGATCATGTTTTGGTCAAAAATCACACAAGGATAATGCAACCAAACTCTAAGTAAATGGGGAATGATGCTTGGTTTTTTGAAAAAGTAAAGGATCACTTCAATATGGAATATGCAAAGACACAATGATTTATACGAGGAAAAAGCCCTTGATCAATGTATGATCTCCGGCATAAAAAACCTCGGGTGATGGCAACTACCGATCACCAACTTCAATATATCAAAATATGGTTACAACTTCGGATGATAATGAGCTGAGTACAAGGATCACTATCGTAATGTGTGTCTAAGCGTGTGAGAATTGTGTTGTGTGTTCTTCCGAATGGGGAAGAGTGTTTATATATACAAGTGTTTATATTTTAGGTAAAAAGACTAATAATCAGCTCATTACCCTTTTAGAAATAAAAGCAAATCTAGCCTAAATTGTCGCCCTTAAATCATGCCAAGTTTCCATATCCTTTGCAACGTCCATCTCCGATTAAGCACATGCTATAATTGTAAAGACGCGTCCTTTGATTGTGATGCTAAGAGCGGATCCTGCTAGATGTTCCTGCAAAACAACATTTAATTCATTGAAGGTAACTGTTAGCATGAGGATCCTGGGATGGTCCATGATCCTGATCCTGAAGTCCTGCTGAGGATCACTATCTGCTAAAGAAACAAGGATCACTGGTTAGGATCACATGTAAGGATCATGTATCACAAAAATCCAGCCCTAACAATTGCCCCCAAAATATAAGGAGTTTATTGTAAATTAACGAGTTATATTTTGCTTTGATCTTATCTGCAACGGGTGACTCGGATAACTAGCCGTTATAACCGGACTAGCCGTTGCAACCTTTACGTCACTGAAGTGACATCCCTGCAAATCATGATTATAAATAGGAGATAGGGTTAGGATCAATCTGCATTTAAATTCAAGATATACTCCCTTTATAATCTCTACCGAAGATCGATCAGGTATTCTCTTCTCTTCTCTTTCTTCCTTCTCTTGCTCTGTTTTTCTGCTCCCCTATTTTTATTCTGCCATGAGTATGTTGCTCCGAAATTCCCCTCACAAGGATCACAAGAAGAGCAGTCCCCTGAAAAGCCAAGGGATCATTAAAGACTCTCCTACCGAGAGATGCTGCTTCACCGATGCTCATGTTGATAGGATCCGTCACTTTTTTCCGGCGGATGCTATCTTCAAGTCATTCACTTCCACTGCTTTAAGCGATTTTGTTTCCGACACCTGGGTGGCCTTTCCTGCAACTCCGTTTACCATAGGATATTCGTATCCTTTTCCAGCCTTCACTCAATCCTTCTTTTCCCTGACCGGCATGTCTTATATCCAAGCCATGCCGATGATCTGGAGGGTTCTGTATACCCTTGAGAGGATCATCGAGCAGGAGGGGATTGACTTAGGGATGTCGGAGCTGGCTGAGCTATATGATCTTACCACGTTTGGTTCCTGTCGATACTTGTTGAACCGGAAAGCTGGGGAGGATCACCCTGTTCTTAAGGTCACCAAGAATGATACAAATTGGAAGCGACGATTCTTCTTTGTTAGGAGGGATACCATCCCTAATGGGAAGGATCTACCCAAGGAGTGGGCTACTCATGGTAGGATAGAGGATCCTGGAAGGATCACCATCAGACTCGTCTCTTATGATGAGGATCACTAATGTCTTTCTTTGTTATTTGTTTATTGTGCAGCTATTTCCATCTCTTATCTGAAGCTGACACCTGCGGCAAAAGAGAGGCTTTTGGCCTTCAAGAAGCTTGATCCGGAGACAAGAAGTTTTCAAGTTGCAATTCAAGATTCACAGGAAGTATCCTCCGCATCTGCCACAATGTCAAGTAAGTATCCTCATTAAAAAGTAGTTCTATGTAGGATTTTTTGAAGTACTTATCTTATTTTGATTGTGTAGGCGCTGGGAAATCTGTCAAGTCTGCCTCCAAGTTTGGTATTGATGATCTTGCAAACGTTAAATCTGCAAGGAAGAAGGCTCCTGCTGCCAGTCCCTCTGCTTCAGCCCCTAAAGCTCCTATTAGGGGTAAGGGAAAGAAGAGAAAGGCTTCTGAGGATCTTCAAGGATTTCCCCTGCTCCGCCAGCAGTTTCTTGATTACGTTAATGAAATAAGGATCATTGCCCCTGTTGGTTATCCTTCTTGAATATTCTGCTCGAATATCATGCCTGTATATCCTGCCTGTTTGAGGATCACTTGTGTCTGACGTCATATCTTGTTTTTCTTGCAGAAATTTACCGAAATAGAGACTTATGTCAACCACGTTGAAGATCAAGATCGCCAAATTGCCGACCTTCAACAGATGGGTGTGCTGAAGGACCTCAAGATAGCTGATCTTGAGAAGGAGCTCCGGGCTACCAAGGATGAAGCTGTCAAAGCACTGATCAACTTCGACTACGAGAAGCGTGATATCACCCAGGATGCTAAGGTCTCTGCTGCGATAACCATGTATAAGATCCAGCTGCAGATGGCTGCGGAGGCTCAGGATCCTTCCTTCGACAGAGGCACATGGGACGTGGAAGGCTGGAAGGCAAGGCTGGCAGAGTTGGAGGATGATGATGAGGCCGAGGAGATCCCTATACTTGAAGGTGGTGATGCTGGCAAGGATCAGGGGGAAGCAAGTGGAGCTGGTGGTGAAGGTGCAGCGAAGGTTTGAGCTGCAGGATTGGGCAATGATGGAAATTTCTAGACATAGCCGGAGCCCAATTTTTTAAAATTTGGTAGTGGTTTTTTGTGGTTGTGATGTTTTGAAACAATGATGGTTTGTAACTTTGAACAATAGTTTTTAGGGTTAAGGATCCTGGATCCTTTGGACAATAGGTAGGATCGCAAATGGTCGAGGGATCCTCTGTTTGGGGGATGAAGCCTTTGTGATCCTGCCGCCTTTAATTTCCTGCACCTGCTAAGACCGCATAGACAATGGGCACCCTTTGCCAACCCATGTGGACGGGCCACGTTTTGCTGGTAGAAATGTGGGTTGGCAACTTTGACAACTTTTTGAAAGGGTTTAAGATCCTTTTGTTAACAATATAACTTTAATCTTTCTGGCTTATCTCGTGTTGTTATCCTTTATTTATCCTCTTTATTTTCCAGTTGTTTTAGAAATATATTTGTTAGAGTAACAGGAGTTGAGCAAACCATGTTTAATAAATTTAGGATATGATCCTAGATCAAATATCCTGACACTGAAGATTTTTGAAGCAATCAATTTCAAGGATCATAGGTTTAGTTGTCAAAGTGTAAGGGTTGTTCAGTATAATCAAAATAGTCAAGGATCATACCTGAGGATCCAAGTTAGGATCCTAACCTTTAATCAAGATAACCGTAGATGAGATTTTAATGGATAATAAGGATTAAGGATCCTTATGTGTTTAACTTTGAAAACCTGAAAAATGAAACATAACTTGGGACTAAGCCAATGTAAAAGATGAGTTAGTAGCTGGGGATATGCCCAAAGGGTAACTGGGGATAATCCCAAAGGATCACTGGGGACAAGCCCAAAGGATAACTGGGGACAAGCCCAAAGGATAACTGGGGACAAGCCCAGAGGATCGTATGTAAACTGGAGTATGGCCCTTACTGGCGACTATCCAAACTTAGTGACATGAGAATGTCAAAACCTTAGCTAACGTGAAAACGTTAGAAACCTTAGGAACGGATGTATGGTACGTCTACCATTATACGTAGGATCCTAGGTATAGCCAGTACGATGAGGTTGTCAGCCTCGAAAGTGGGTACTGGTCCCAAAGACGTGAACTATACCAGGATCATCGTGCGCTACTGGCGAAAACTGGGGACAAGCCCAAGGATAACTGGGGTTGAACCCAAGGATCTGTGGTGCTTTTGAAGATCTTTAACGATATGCTGAAGATACCTGGACTATCATAACTCAAATGGTCCGTGAGAAGAGGATGAAGGATGCATGATCCTTATCCTTAGGTAAAAATAAGAAAACGTAAAAGTTCTGAGATAAGGACTTTACCAGAGTAAGGATCACTGATATCGCCGGGATCCTTCGAGGATGCTTCCAGTGTAAGGATCATATGCTTGGAGGATCCTGTTCACATGAAATATTTTTTTAAGTGAACGGCATTCCAGGCTCTTGGTAACAAATTTCCTTCCATGGTTAGCAATCTGTATGCCCCCTTTCCTGCTTCGGCTTCGATCAAGTAAGGGCCTTCCCACTTTGGTGCTAACTTCCCGTCAGCAGGATTGATAGTGTTTTGGAATGCTTTTCTCAACACCATATCCCCGACTTGGAACTTCCTTATCCTGACATTTTTATTGTAAGCACCAGGTAGCTTGCCATCCTTATCCTAGCCAAATCCCTGATTTCCTCAATAGTATCCAAGTCTTGAGCTAAGATTGCAGCATTCTCTTCAGGATCACGAGTACTTGTTTTAGCAGTTGGAACTACCATTTCTGTTGGGATCACTGCTTCAGCCCGAAAAGAGAAAGGTGTTTGACCAGTGGCATTCTTGGGAGTTGTCCTATCAGCCCACAGCACATAAGGCAATTCCTCTGCCCACTTCCCCTTCTTGGATCCTAGCTTCTTCTTCAGATTGTTGATGATGATCTTGTTGGCTGATTCTGCTTGACCATTGGCTTGTGGATGGACTGGTGTTGATGTTATCATCTTAATTCCCCAACTGTCACAAAAGTTAGTGGTTCTGCTCCCAATGAATTGGGAACCATTATCACATACAATTTCAGAGGGAATGCCAAATCTAGTTATAATGTTTCTTTTAATAAAGGATATAACTTCCTTTTCTCTGACTTGAGCAAAGGCTTCAGCTTCTATCCATTTGGAGAAGTAGTCAGTCATGGCAAGCATAAATACTTTTCCACCAGGTGCTTTAGGAAGCTTGCCAACTATATCCATTCCCCATCTCATGAATGGCCAAGAGGATGGTATTGGGTGTAAAAATTCAGCTGGCTGATGGAGGATATTGCTGTGTCTTTGACAAGGATCACACTTCTTAGCATATTCTACAGCATCCCTTTTCATAGTTGGCCAGTAGTATCCTGTTCTAAGGATCCTTGAGAATAATGCTCTGCCCCCAGTGTGGTTTCCACAATCTCCCTCATGGAAGTCTCTCAACACTTCTTCAATTTCAGGATCCTCGATACATCTTAAATATGGTCCTGCAAGAGATCGCTTATATAATACATTTTTCAAAATTGTGAATTGAGATACCTTAATCCTGAAAGCTCTAGGATTTTCTCCCATCGGAATCTCCCCGTATTGCAAGTATCTCATGATTGGTGAGATCCATGATCCTGAATAAGATTGAGCTTCTTCACTAGGGATCACTGCAGTATCCTCTTCTATTTCCATGGCCACCTGATTTTCAATAGCAGGAGCCAGGATATGGATGATAGGGATACTTATATCTTCTGGAATCTTCAAGGATGATCCTAGGTTGGCCAATGCATCAGCTTCTGTGTTCTCCTCCCTTGGTACCTGTGTTAAGCTGAAAGAGACAAAAGAGAGTGCCAATTCCTTGACTATCTCTAAATATTTGGTTAGTTTTTCACCTTTAACAGCATAGGATCCATTAAAGTGATTGGTGATCAATAATGAGTCCACATATACTTTAAGATATTTTACCCCCATATCCTTAGCAATTTGCAAGCCAACAATTAAGGCTTCATATTCAGCCTCATTGTTAGTTGCTTGGAACTCACAGGCTATGGAGTGGGGTATTATGTCCCCCTGTGGCGATTTTAGTAGTATCCCAAGCCCTATGCCCTTGACATTTGAGGATCCATTAGTGTGTAGTATCCAAGGATCCTTGGTCTCATCCAGCCGCTGGACTTCCAATTCTGCTTCCTTTTGTAGATCACTACTGAAATCAGCCACAAAGTCAGCTAGTGCTTGGGATTTGATTGCTGTTCTAGGCTCGTATCTTATATCATGGGCACTAAGCTTTACTGCCCACTTAGCCATTCTTCCGGACATCTCTGGTTTCCTGAGGACATTCTGGATTCTGCATCAAGTAAACTCTTACTTACATAGTAAATAGGATGTTGTGTACCTTCGTGATCCTTAACAAGGACAGCACTTACAACGGTTGAGGATACCGCTAGGTATAAGGATAACACATCTCCTTTTCCGGGTTTCATTAATGCTGGTGTTGAGGACATATATTCTTTAAGGGCTTGTAAAGCATTCTCATGCTTTTCAGTCCATTCAAATTTCTTGTTTTTCCTTAGGATATCATAAAATTCTTTACATCTTTCTGAGGATTTTGATATGAACCTGTTTAAAGCTGCTATCCTGCCTGTTAGCCTTTGCACATCCTTAGCATTGGCAGGGGATTTGATATTCACCAGTGCTTTAATTTGCTCCGGGCTTGCTTCAATGCCCCTCTGAGTTACCATATATCCTAGGAATTTACCTGCCTTAACACCAAAGTGGCATTTTGAAGGATTAAGCTTCATGTTATAATTATCAAGGATATCAAATGCTTCTTCCAAATCCCTTAGGTGATCCTCAGCTTTTTTTGATTTGACTACCATATCATCTATGTATACTTCCATAGTTTGTCCAATTTGATCTTTGAACATCATATTCACCAGCCTTTGATATGTTGCACCTGCATTTCTTAGTCCAAAAGGCATGGCAATATAACAATACAAACAGGTTGGGGTCATAAAGGCCGTATCCTCTTGGTCGGATGGTTCCATCTGAATTTGTTGGAATCCAGATGATGCATCCATAAAGGTCAATAGTTCATGCCCCGCCGTTGCATCCACCATGGAGTCAATGTGGGGTAATGGGAAAGGATCCTTGGGACATGCCTTATTCAGATCAGTGAAGTCGACACATACCCTCCACTTTCCGTTTTTCTTTTGGACAACGACCACATTGGCTAACCATTTTGGATATTTTACCTCTCTGATCATACCTGCTCGAAGTAGTCTCTCTACTTCTTCTTGGATAATGGCATTCCTTTCTGGTGCAAACTTCCTCCTTTTTTGATGGATTGGTTTGATAGACATGTCAATGCCAAGTTTATGAGTGATGATATCCTTAGATATACCTGTCATATCTTCGTGCTTCCATGCAAAGGTAGATTTTCTTCTTTTGAGGAAGGATATTATGTCTTCTTTCATTTTGCCAAGGATCCCTGATCCGATATAGATTTTTGATTCAGGATCACTAGGATCCAAGAGGATTTCGTCCACATCTTGTTCCCTTGCCTCCAACACATTCCTCGGAGGATACTGTAATTGCTATTGCTCCCTTGGCTTCGAGGTTGGCTTCATGGATGAGGTATAACAATCCTTAGCCTCCTGCTGATCACTGTCGATCTTGATTATCCCCCATGGGCTAGGGAGTTTCACACATTGATGATAGGTGGATGGGACTGCTTTCATATCATGTATCCAGGGCCTGCCAAGGATAACATTGCAACAAGATAAACAGTCAATAACACAAAATTTTTGATAATTATGTAATCCTTCTACGTAGATTGGGAGTTTGATGTCCCCCAGAGTTTTCTTCGTTTCTCCACTGAATCCTACAAGCACGGAGGATCTTGGTGTGATGTCTGATTCTGGGATACCCATTTTCTTCAGAACATCAAGCTGGATAATGTTCACTGAGCTTCCTCCGTCGATAAGGATCCTGTGGACAAAATGGTTAGAGATAAAGAGAGTAATAACTAAACTATTGTTTTGGTCAAAAATCACACAAGGATAATGTAACCAAACTTTATGTAAACGGGGTATGATGCTTGGTTAATTATAGAAGTAAAGGATCACTTTTATGAGAAATATGCAAGGACACAATGATTTATACGAGGAAAAAGCCCTTGATCAATGTATGATCTCCGGCATAAAAAACCTCGGGTGATGGCAACTACCGATCACCAACTTCAATATAAGAAAAATATAGTTACAGCTTCGGATGATAATGAGCTGAGTACAAGGATCACTATAGTTTCGAGTGTCTAAGCGTGTGAGAATTGTGTTGTGTGTCGTGTGTTCTTCCAAATGAGGAAGAGTGGTATTTATACAAGTGTAGGTGACCTATTTTAGGTAAAAATACTAATAATCAGCTCATTACCCCTTTAGAAATAAAAGACAATCTAGACTAAATTGCCGTCCTTAAATCAAGCCAAGTTTCCATATCCTTTGCAACGTCTATCTCCGATTAAGCTAATGCCATAATTGTGAAGACGCGTCCCTTGGTTATGATGCTAAGAGCGGATCCTGCTAGTCATTCCTGCAAAACAACATTAAATTCAACGAAAGCAACTGTTAGCATGAGGATCCTATGACGGTCCGTGATCCTGATCCTGGAAGTCTGCTGAGGATCACTATCTGCCAAAGAAACAAGGATCACTGGTTAGGATCACGTGTAAGGATCATGTATAATAAAAATCCAGCCCTAACAATTGCCCCCAAAATATAAGGAGTTAATTGTAAATTAATGAGTTATATTTTGCTCTGATCTTATCTTCAACGGACTATTCGGATAACTAGCCGTTATAAGCGGACTAGCCGTTGTGATCATTACGTCATAGATGTGACAATCCCTGCAAATCATGATTATAAATAGGAGATAGGATGAGGATCGATTTGTATTTAAATTCAGGATATACTCCCTTTATAATCTCCACCGAAGATTGACCAGGTATTCTCTTCTTCTCTCTTTCCTTTCTTCCTTCTCTTGCTCTGTTTTTTCTGCTTTGTTTCTGTTCCACCACGAGTATGCTGCTTCGAAATCCTCCACATAAGGATTCCAAGAAGAGCAGTCCCCTAAAAAGCCAAGGGATCATTAAGGACTCTCCTACGGAGAGATGTTGCTTTACTGATGCTCATGTAGACAGGATTCGTCATTGCTTTCCGGCGAATGCTGTTTTCAAATCCTTCACACCTACTGCTTTGAGCGACTTTGTTTCAGACGTCTGGGTGGCCTTTCCTGCTACTCTGTTCATCATAGGGTATTCGTATCCTTTTCCAGCCTTTACCCAATCCTTCTTTTCTTTAACCGGCATATCTTATATCCAAGCTATGCTGGTGATTTGGAGGGTCCTGTATACCTTCGAGAGGATCATCGAGCAGAAGGGAATTGATTTGGGGATGGCAGAGTTGGCCGCACTTTATGATCTTACCACGTTCGGTTCTTGCCGATATATGCTAAAACGGAAAGCTGGGGAGGATCACCCTGTCTTCAAGGTTACTAAGAATGACACAAACTGGAAGCGTCGCTTTTTCTTTGTTAGAAGGGATACCATCCCAGATGGGAAGGATCTGCCCAAGGAATGGGCCACTCATGGTAGGGTAGAGGATCCTGGAAGGATCACTATCAGACTTGTCTCATACGATGAGAATCACTAACGTCTTTTTTATTTTTTGTGCAGCTATATCCATTGCTTATCTTAAGTTAACCCCTGCTGCAAGAGAAAGAGTCTTAGCTTTTAAAAAGCTTAATCCTGAGGTCAGAAGTTTCCAAGTCACCGTCCAAGATTCACAGGAAGTATCCTCCGCATCTGCCACTATGTCAAGTAAGTATCCTTGTAAAAAGTAAGTTATATGTGAGATTGTTTGATTAATAAGGGAACTTATCTTGTTTCTGATTGTGTAGGCGCTGGAAAGTCTGCCAAATCTGCCAAGTCTGCTTCCAAGTTTGGGATAAGTGATCTTGCCAACGTCAAGTCTTCGAGGAGGAAGATTTCTGCTGCCAGTCCCTCTACTTCAGCCCTTAAAGCACCCATTCGGGGTAAGGGAAAAAAGAGAAAGACTTCTGAAGATCTCCAGGGATTTCCTCTGCTTCGCCAACAGTTTCTCGACTATGTTAATGAGGTAAGGATCACTGCCCCTGTTGGTTATCCTTCTTAAGTATCCTGCTTGAATATCCTGCTTCCTTTTGGATCGCCTGATCCTGAATCTTCCTTATACCTCTTCTGCAGAAACTTGCTGAGATCGAGACCTATCTTGGCCATGTCGAGGATCAAGAAAGCCAAATTGCCGATCTTCAACAAATGGGCGTATTGAAGGATCTCAAGATAGCAGATCTTGAGAAGGAACTCCGGGCTACGAAGGATGAGGCTGCTCAAAGATTGATTGATATGGATAGCGAGAAGCAGGAGATCATCCAGGATGCCAAGGTCTCTGCGGCAATTGCCATGTACAAGATACAACTTCAGATGGCTGCGGAGGCTCAGGATCCTTCCTTCGATAAGAGCACATGGGATGTTGAAGATTGGAAGGCAAGGCTGGCGGAACTGGAAGACGAGGATGAAGCTGAGGATATCCCAATGCTGGAGGGTGGTGATGCTGACAAGGATCAGGGCGGAGAAGCTAGTGGTGATGGAGCAGCAAAGGTGTAAGCTGCATGATTGGGCGATGATGGATATTTGTGACTAGGCCGGAGCCCAATTTTTTTAGTATGGTAGTGGTTTGTGGTAGTGGTATTTGGAACAATTATGGCCTGTAATTTGAACAATAGCTCTTAGGGTTAAGGATCCTGGATCCTTTGGACAATAGGTAGGATTGCAAAAGGTGGAGGGATCCTCTGTTTGGGGGATGAAGCCTTTGTGATCCTGCCGCCTTTAATTTCCTGTACCTGCTAAGACCGCAAAGACAATGGACACCCTTTGCCAACCCATGTGGACGGGCCACGTTTTGCTGGTAGAAATGTGGGTTGGCAATTTTGACAACATTTGAAGGGTTAATCCTTTCGTTAATAAATAAAATCTTAAACTTTTGTCGCTTATTTTGTGTTATTATCCTTTTTAATTTCAATTGTTTTGACACATGTTTGTTTGAGTAAGAAAAGTTGAGCAAATTATGTTTAAGAAATTTAGGATATGATCCTGGATCAAATATCCTATAATCGAAAATTTTCAAGGTAGTTTATTTTAAGGATCATAGGTTCAGTTGTCAAGGTCTAAAGGGTATTCAAATGAATAATGAAATTGAAAATAGTTAAGGATCATACCTGAGGATCCAAGTTAGGATCCTAACCTTTAATCGGGATAACCATAAGTAAAATTTAATGGATAATAAGGATTAAGGATCCTTAAATGTTTAACTTCGAGAACCTGAAAAATGGAATATAACTTGGGACTAAGCCAATATAAAAGATAAGTTAGTAACTGGGGACAAGCCCATAGGATCACTGAGGATGATCCCAAAGGATCACTGGGGACAAGCCCAAAGGATAACTGGGGACAAGCCCAAAGGATAACTGGGGACAAGCCCAAAGGATCGTATGTAAACTGGAGTATGGCCCTTACTGGCGACTATCCAAACTTAGTGACATGAAAATGTCAAAACCTTAGCTAACGTGAAAACGTTAGAAACCTTATGAACGGATGTATGGTACGTCTACCATTATACGTAGGATCCTGGGTATAGCCAGTACGATGAGGTTGTCAGCCCCGGAAGTGGGTCTGGTCCCAAAGACGTGAACTATATCAGGATCATCGTGCGCTGCTGGCGGAAACTGGGGATAATCCCAAGGATAACTGGGGTTAGACCCAAGGATCTGCGTTGCTTTTGAAGATCTTTGACAATATGCTGTAGATACCTGAACTATCACAACTCAAATGGTTTGTGAGAAGAGGATGAAGGATACAGGATCCTTATCCTTTGGTAAAAAGTAAGGAAATGTAATAGTTTTAGGATAAGGACATTACCAGAGTAAGGATCACTGACATCACCGGGATTCTTTGAGGATACTTCAATATAAGGATCACATGCTTTGAAGGATCACGTTCACATAAAGTATCTCTTTAAGTGAACAGCATTCCAGGCTCTTGGTAACAAGTTTCCTTCCATGGTTAGCAATCTGTATGCCCCCTTTCCTGCTTCAGCTTCAATTAAGTAAGGGCCTTCCCACTTTGGTGCTAACTTCCCGTCAGCAGGATTAATAGTGTTTTGGAATGTTTTTCTCAACACCATATCTCCGACTTGGAACTTCCTTATCTTAACATTTTTGTTGTAAGCACCAGCCATTCTTTGTTGGTAGCTTGCCATCCTTATCCTAGCCAGATCCCTGATTTCCTCAATAGTATCCAAATCCTGAGCCAGGATTGTAGCATTTTCTTCAGGATCACGAGTACTTGTTCTAGCAGTTGGGATCACCATCTCTGTTGGGATCACTGCTTCTGCCCCAAATACCAAAGAAAAGGGTGTTTGACCAGTGGCATTCTTGGGAGTTGTTCTATCAGCCCATAGCACATAAGGTAACTCCTCTGCCCATTTTCCCTTCTTGGATCCTAGTTTCTTCTTCAGATTGTTGATGATGATCTTGTTGGATGATTCTGCTTGGCCATTGGCCTGTGGATGAACTGGTGTTGATGTTATCATCTTGATTCCCCAACTGTCACAAAAGTTAGTAGTTCTGCTTCCAATGAATTGGGAACCATTATCACATACAATTTCAGAGGGAATGCCAAATCTAGTTATAATGTTTCTTTTGATAAAGGATATAACTTCTTTTTCTCTGACTTGAGCAAAAGCTTCAGCTTCTATCCACTTAGAGAAGTAGTCAGTCATGGCAAGCATAAATACTTTTCCACCAGGTGCTTTAGGGAGCTTGCCAACTATATCCATTCCCCATCTCATGAATGGCCAAGAGGATGGTATAGGGTGTAGCAATTCAGCTGGTTGATGAAGGATATTGCTGTGTCTTTGGCAAGGATCACATTTCCTAGCATATTCTACAGCATCCCTTTTCATGGTTGGCCAGTAGTATCCTGTTCTTAGGATCCTTGAGAATAATGCCATGCCCCCAGTGTGGTTTCCACAATCTCCTTCATGGAAGTCTCTCAACACTTCTTCAATTTCAGGATCCTCAATACATCTTAAATATGGTCCTGCAAGGGATCGTTTATATAGCACATTATTTAAGATTGTAAATTGAGATACCTTAATCCTGAAAGCTCTAGGATTTTCTCCCATCGGAATCTCCCCGTGTTGCAAGTATTTCATGATTGGTGAGACCCATGATCCTGCATAAGATTGAGCTTCTTCACTAGGGATTACTGCAGTATCCTCTTCTATTTCCATGGCCACTTGATTTTCAATAGCAGGAGCCAGGATATGGATGATAGGGATACTTATGTCTTCTGGAATTTTTAAGGATGATCCTAAGTTGGCCAATGCATCAGCTTCCGTGTTATCCTCCCTTGGTACCTGTGTTAAGCTGAAAGAAACAAAAGAGAGTGCCAATTCTTTGACTATCTCTAAATATTTGGTTAGTTTTTCCCCTTTAACAGCATAGGATCCATTAAAGTGATTGGTGATCAATAATGAATCTACATATACTTTAAGATATTTCACCCCCATATCCTTAGCAATTTGCAAGCCAGCTATGGAGTGGGGTATTATGTCCCCCTGTGGCGATTTTAGTAGTATCCCGAGCCCTGTGCCCTTGACATTTGAGGATCCATCGGTGTGTAGTATCCAAGGGTCCTTGGTTTCATCCAGCTGCTGGACTTCCAATTCTGCTTCTTTTTGTAGATCACTACTGAAATCAGCCACAAAGTCAGCTAATGCTTGGGATTTAATGGCTGTTCTTGGCTCGTATCTTATATCATGGGCACTAAGCTTTACTGCCCACTTAGCCATTCTTCCTGACATCTCTGGTTTCCTGAGGACATTCTTAATTGGAAAGTTAGTTCTAACAACAATAGTATGGGTTTCAAAATAATGCCTTAACTTAGTTGATGCCATGATTAATGCAAGAATAAGCTTTTCGAGGTGTGAGTACCTGGATTCGGCATCAAGTAAACTCTTACTTACGTAGTAGATAGGATATTGTGTACCTTCATGATCCTTAACAAGGACAGCACTTACAGCGGTTGAGGATACCGCCAAATATAAGGATAACACATCTCCTTTTTCGGGCTTTGATAATGCTGGTGCTGAGGACATATATTCTTTAAGGGCTTGTAAAGCATTCTCATGTTTCTCAGTCCATTCAAACTTCTTGTTCTTCCTTAGGATATCGTAAAATTCTTTACATTTTTCTGAGGATTTTGATATGAACCTGTTCAGAGCTGCTATCCTGCCTGTTAGCCTTTGCACATCCTTAGCATTGGCAGGGGACTTGATGTTTACTAGTGCTTTAATTTGCTCCGGACTTGCTTCAATACCTCTCTGAGTTACCATATATCCTAGGAATTTACCTGCCTTAACACCAAAGTGGCACTTCGAAGGATTAAGCTTCATGTTATAATTATCAAGGATATCAAATGCTTCCTCCAAATCCCTTAGGTGATCCTCAGCTTTCTTTGATTTGACTACCATATCATCTATGTATACTTCCATAGTTTGTCCAATTTGATCTTTGAACATCATATTCACCAGCCTTTGATATGTTGCACCTGCATTTCTTAATCCAAAAGGCATGGCAATATAACAATACAAACCTGTTGGGGTCATAAAGGCTGTATCCTCTTGGTCAGATGGTTCCATCTGAATTTGTTGGAATCCAGATGATGCATCCATAAAGCTCAACAGTTCATGCCCCGCTGTTGCATCCACCATGGAGTCAATGTGGGGTAATGGGAAAGGATCCTTGGGACATGCCTTATTCAGATCAGTGAAATCGACACATACCCTCCATTTTCTGTTTTTCTTTTGGACAACGACCACATTGGCTAACCATTTTGGATACTTTACCTCTCTGATCATACCTGCTCGAAGTAGTCTCTCTACTTCTTCTTGGATAATGGCATTCCGTTCTGGTGCAAACTTCCTCCTTTTTTGATGGATTGGTTTGATAGACCTGTCAATGCCAAGTTTGTGAGTAATAATATCCTTAGATATACCTGTCATATCTTCACGTTTCCAAGCAAAGGTAGATTATCTTCTTTTGAGTAAGGATATTAAGTCTTCTTTCATCCTGCCAAGGATCCCTGATCCGATATAGATTTTTGACTCAGGATCACTAGGATCCAAGAGGATTTCGTCCACATCTTGTTCCCTTGCCTCCAAGACATTCCTCGGAGGATACTGTAATTGCTATTGCTCCCTTGGCTTCGAGGTTGGCTTCATGGATGATGTATAACAATCCTTAGCCTCCTGCTGATCACTGTCGATCTTGATTATTCCCCATGGGCTAGGGAGTTTCACACATTGATGATAGGTGGATGGGACTGCTTTCATATCATGTATCCAGGGCCTGCCAAGGATAACATTGCAACAAGATAAACAGTCAATAACACAAAATTTTTGATAATTATGTAATCCTTCCACGTAGATTGGGAGTTTGATGTCCCCCAGAGTTTTCTTCGTTTCTCCACTGAATCCTACAAGCACGGAGGATCTTGGTGTGATGTCTGATTCTGGAATACCCATTTTCTTCAGAACATCAAGCTGGATAATGTTCACTGAGCTTCCTCCATCGATAAGGATCCTGCGGACAAAATGGTTAGAGATAAAGAGAGTAATAACCAAACTATCATGATGAGGATCCTGAATGTTAATGCGATCATCCTCATCAAACGTTATCATCTTCCCCTGTGAGACACTTGATGTTCTAATAGGTCTTTCTCCATTATCCATTTTTGACTCCTTTGCATGCCTTTGGCCGCCGAGAAGGATGTACCACAGATGTCTGATCCTCCGGAAATAAAGTTGATCACTTGTGCATTTGCCGGAGGTGCTGGAGCCTTCTCAGGGATCCTTTCAAGATCCTGAGTCCTTTGCTTTTTTCTTCCCAATAATTCTTTTAGGTGCCCTTTGCTTAACAGATATCCAATCTCTTTTCTTAAAGCTATGCATTCTTCAGTTAGATGCCTGAAATCCTCATGGTATGCACACCATTTTGACTTGTCTTTAGTCCCGGATGGTTTATCATTCTTCCTGGGCCACCTAGCTTTTTCACCTAGATTCTGCATTGCAAGGATTAGTTCATGATTATCAACGGAAAAACAATATTCTGAGATTGGAGGATAATCCTCATCATCCTCTTCTTGGTCAACAGCGTGCACATTCTGGTTCTCATTTCTATGGTAGGATTTGAATTTGTTGTTCTTGAAGGAGGATCCTTGCTTCTCCTGTTTTGAGGATCCTACTTGTCTCTCCTGGATCCTCTTGTCATCCTCTAGCCGGATGAACCTGAGTGCCCGAGTTCTTACTTCATCTAAATTCCTGCATGGTGTCATAACAAGATCATCATAGAATAACGAATCCTTAAGCAGTCCCATTTTGAAGGCTTCAACAGCCGTAGCCATATCCAAGTTGGGAATGTCCAAGGATTCTTTACTAAATTTAGTTATATAATCCCTTAATGATTCATTATGACCTTGAGTTACTCTATATAAATCACTGGTTAATCTTTCAAATTTTCTACTACAAGAGAATTGGTTATTGAATAAATTAACTAAATTAGCAAATGAAGTAATAGAGTAAGGGGGAAGACTTAGCAGCCACTTAAGAGCTGATCCAGTAAGAGTGGATCCAAATCCTTTACATAGGCATGCTTCCTTCAGCTTTTCTGGGATAGGATTGATCTCCATCCTCTCCCTGTATTGTGCTATGTGCTCCTCTGGATCCGTTGTACCATCATACAACTTTATAGTAGGGATATGGAACCTTTTGGGTACCTCTGCATCACAAATTGGTGGTGCAAAGCGAGATACCTTGTGGCTTCCATCTGCAATCTCTGGGATAGGCTTGACTACCCCTGGAACACTTGAGATCATATCTTTTAGCTTCTGCAATTCTCTGGCCATAGCATGATTGACACCTGTATCCTGCATGAATCCATGGTTAGTAGTAAGATGATTATTTAAAGTGTTACCTCCCATTGAGTTCAAGTTAGTGAATCCATATTGCTGGGATTCGGGGATAACGGAGGGACCAGTGGAAGCAATGGTCTGCATTGGAATGAAGTCCCCTTGATGGACATCTAGACTTCCTGTTTGCAAACTTTTTAGGGATCCTGGCATCTGGAAGGATCCTGGTATCTGGAAGGATCCTGGAGCGAAGGAGGATCCTTGACCCTGGGATGATCCTGGAACAAAGTAGGATCCTTGACCCTGGGATGATCCTGGAACAAAGTAGGATCCTTGAAACTGCTGTGCTCCCGGATAGGCTCCCGAATTCGTGAAGGATCCCATATGCTGGGGATAGGATCCTGCCGGCTGAAAGTGTGAGCCTGATGCCTGAGTCATTGCTGTCGATCCGAGGTGCAATCCTCTTGATTCTCCCATAATTTGCACGTCTGGAATTCCCGATGGCTGAGAAGTGATCATTGGAGTATCAAAGCTCAAGGATTTGGGCATCAGTGGGGAATGATCCTCTGCCGTTCTCTTTTGTTTTTTGAGATCTCCAATTTCCCTGAGGATCCTATCATTAGTTTCATCCTGCCGCTGCATACGATCCTTCATCTGCAAAATCAAAGTAAATACATCACTAGTACTGGGAATATAGGAATTCATAGCAGAAGGAGATGGAGGTTTAGAGTTAGTAGGAGTTTGTCTCTTCTCAGCGTTCTTCTGGGATCCTACCGGTGGAGGAGGCAGAGTGTTTTGAGACGAGGTGACTGCAGACATTGCCGTGGACATGTTTTTCAATGATGAAGCCATGTAATTCTTCGAAATGATTTTGAACAAAGAGTTTTCTTATGAATGAAGCACCAATTGCCCCACGGTGGGCGCCAAACTGTTTTGGTCAAAAATCACACAAGGATAATGTAACCAAACTTTATGTAAACGGGGTATGATGCTTGGTTAATTATAGAAGTAAAGGATCACTTTTATGAGAAATATTCAAGGACACAATGATTTATACGAGGAAAAAGCCCTTGATCAATGTATGATCTCCGGCATAAAAAACCTCGGGTGATGGCAACTACCGATCACCAACTTCAATATAAGAAAAATATAGTTACAGCTTCGGATGATAATGAGCTGAGTACAAGGATCACTATAGTTTCGAGTGTCTAAGCGTGTGAGAATTGTGTTGTGTGTCGTGTGTTCTTCCAAATGAGGAAGAGTGGTATTTATACAAGTGTAGGTGACATATTTTAGGTAAAAAGACTAATAATCAGCTCATTACCCCTTTAGAAATAAAAGACAATCTAGCCTAAATTGCCATCCTTAAATCAAGCCAAGTTTCCATATCCTTTGCAACGTCTATCTCCGATTAAGCTAATGCCATAATTGTGAAGACGCGTCCCTTGGTTATGATGCTAAGAGCGGATCCTGCTAGTCATTCCTGCAAAACAACATTAAATTCAACGAAAGCAACTGTTAGCATGAGGATCCTATGACGGTCCGTGATCCTGATCCTGGAAGTCTGCTGAGGATCACTATCTGCCAAAGAAACAAGGATCACTGGTTAGGATCACGTGTAAGGATCATGTATAATAAAAATCCAGCCCTAACAACTATCATGATGAGGATCCTGGATGTTAATGCGATCATCCTCATCAAACGTTATCGTCTTTCCTTCTGAGACACTTGATGTTCGAATAGGTCTCTCTCCATTATCCATTTTTGCTTCCTTTGCATGCCTTTTGGCCGCCGAGAAGGATGTACCACAGATGTCTGATCCTCCGGAAATAAAGTTGATCACTTGTGCATTCGCCGGAGGGGCTGGAGCCTTTTCAGGGATCCTTTCAGGATCCTGAGTCCTTTGCTTTTTTCTTCCCAACAATTCTTTTAGATGCCCCTTGCTTAACAGATATCCAATTTCTTTTCTTAAAGCTATGCATTCTTCAGTTAGATGCCCGAAATCCTCATGGTATGCAAACCATTTTGACTTGTCTTTAGTCCCGGATGGTTTATCATTTTTCCTGGGCCACCTAGCTTTTTCTCATAGATTCTGCATTGCAAGGATTAGTTCATGATTATCAACGGAAAAACAATATTTCGGAGATTGGAGGATAATCTTCATCATCCTCTTCTTGGTCAACATCATGCACATTCTGGTTGTCATTTCTATGGTAGGATTTGAATTTATTGTTCTTGAAGGAGGATCCTTGCTTCTCCTGTTTTGAGGATCCCACTTGTCTCTCCTGGATCCTCTTGTCATCCTCTAGCCGGATGAACCTGAGTGCCCGAGTTCTTACTTCATCTAGATTCCTGCATGGTGTCATAACAAGATCATCATAGAACAATGAATCCTTAAGCAGTCCCATTTTGAAGGCTTCAACAGCCGTAGCCATATCCGAGTTGGGAATGTCCAAGGATTCTTTACTAAATTTAGTTATATAATCCCTTAATGATTCATTATGACTTTGAGTTACCCTATATAAATCACTAGTTAATCTTTCAAATTTTCTACTACAAGAGAATTGGTTATTGAATAAATTAACTAAATTAGCAAATGAAGTGATAGAGTAAGGGGGAAGACTTAGTAGCCATTTAAGAGCTGATCCAGTAAGGGTGGATCCAAATCCTTTACATAAGCATGCTTCCTTTAACTTTTCTGGGATTGGATTGATCTCCATCCTCTCCCTGTATTGTGCTATGTGCTCCTCAGGATCCGTTGTACCATCATACAGCTTCATAGTAGGGATATGAAACCTTTTGGGTACCTATGCATCACAAATTGGTGGTGCAAAACGAGATAGCTTGTGGCTCCCATCTGCAATCTCCGGGATAGGCTTGACTACCCCTGGAACACTTGATATCATATCCTTCAGCTTCTGTGTAACACCTCGAATTTTTGTGTCCAATGATGTGTTAACACGTGTCATTTGTTTACACGTGGCATCTATAATAAATAAAGGACTAATTTTGACAAACCTTGAAAGTATATAAATTCGAGGGTTATAAATGTCAACAAGGGTAAATATACTGTATAGTATCCCTAAATAATGCTTAAACCTTCAGACGAATAAATTATAGATCGTACAAAAACAAAACGCGGAAGAAAGTGAGAGATTTCAAACTACAGGGGTTAACTGTGTCAACATGTTTAATAATACCTCTGAGTGACCCTTTAACGTTCCAAAGACTTTGTAACGGTATTATACCCTCACTAAAATAATATATATAAATTTCGCGAAGTTTCGATATGAAACGAGAAAGTTACGATCGAATTCGTAGAAGAAGGGTTAAAAGCGTCAACAGTGAAAGTTAAGGCTTTCCAATATAATTAATAAACAAACCGGGGACTTAATAATGCGGGTAAATAACACGAGGCCCCTATCGGTAAATAACCGAGGGCCAAACCGCAAAGTTACCCCTTCAAACCCGAAAGGTCAGGTAAATCATTACGAAAGATTTCGTTATTAATTACCTGGATTCTGTAATCATGACAAAAGATTTAAAATTTCTGAAATCTTAACCCCACGCGGCCCGCGTTGCATATTTGGTTAAGTTGAGGCGGGCCGCGAGCCTCCTCAACTATACGTCTGATCTTTACATACCAGGCGGCCCGCATTGTAAACGCATGGAACCTCCATGCGGGCCGCATTGGACGCCCAGATGCAGAAAAATTGTGTTTTCTTGACTTTTGAGCATTGTGAACGATCAACCTCCAATAAATAAGGCATGGGTGCCCCCTACTCGACCCATACACCTCTGGGACACCTACCCATCACCTCTGGACTCTTGTGGTAGTTGTAATGATCATAGAGGCATGACATTTGCTATAAATAGCACTAGTATGCAACATAACATTCACAACATCAAAACACACACCTCTGATCATTTCAAGAGCCCTCAAGTCCTTTTCTCTGCTCCATAAGCAAGAACACAACTTCTGTAAGTGATCCAACCCTTTGTGGTTTCACATTTCCTTAGTAAATGGCTAAGAACCAAACCGTCGTAACTACGGTTTGACTTTACAATAAATCAGTAATGGTTCAGTCTTGTGACGAATCAAAAGTGGTTACGAGTTGGTATTTATGTGGGTAATAAACCTCTAAAATGGTTCCCCCTGATCACCACTCTAACTATGTCAAATGTCGAGTCAAACGTGCGGTTAAAAAGTCAACAGAAAGCTATTTTAGCGATTTATGCATAATCTGTAATGTATATGTTATGGAACCTGTTTTGACAATCATAAAACATGATAATAAGTATATAAACCTGTTTGCGCTCGTTTGAATCGATCATTTACTATATTGAACCGGTTCGGAGCCGAAAGTCGCATAAGTTTGACTTTTGCTTTGACTTCAGTTCTGACCCGTTTTAGTGAGGTATAAATATACCTTAGGACTCTCTTAGGACCAGGTCACATGTTGATATAAACCTCTGTGGTCGGTTCATGAGTTATCCGAGTCTTTTACGTATTTCCGTCATTCGCCTAAAAGTTGACCGTAACGGCCTTTTAAAATTAAAACGAGTATTTCGGACACGTGAACGGACCAAAACCTTGCTTATTAAATTATAAGCATGTCCTTAAAGTTTCACGTCAATCCGAGGTCTAGAATGAGAGTTATGCTAAAAGGCGCACTTTTAAGAAAGTTTTGTAATTAACGGCGCAATTAGCATAACGCCCATCTAACCCAAGTTTTCGTCACCAAAAATTTTACCCACTGTGGTAAAATAATATTTTGGGAATTTTAAAGATTTTTAATAATTTTTACCTTGCTCATAACCTGAGGTTATGGCTACGGTTCGGTAAATACCGAATATGCCCTTTTTGGCCAAAACGGGAGTTCTACAAGGTCTTTTGACCCGATTCCAGTTGCCACTGGTTTTAAATAATAAATAAAGTATTTTAAGCTTTATAAGCTGTTCGGGAAACTCATATTTCCTGTAGAACTCGAAAAGCCCTTTTAAAGTCTTTAAAATGACCGAAAAGCCCCTACGGGGCATAATAGTAACTTAAACTCCTTACGGGCATTACGGAAGGTATCCTACTAATACCAAAATACTTTTAAGGCACATTGACTTAGGAAATAAGCGTAGGACACTTATGGTTAACCGTTTCGCCTATTTGCGCACACGGTACGGCCTATGGAACTAGTTTTCGTGCAATAGCCGATATGGGTCAAATTATATTATTTGAACCCCAAAATCCAGAGTATGAACTATAAACCCATATAAAACAAGTCACTGAACTTGTTGGGTCCAAATCATACTCCATTCTCGGTTTTCGCCTTTTCGTGCGAATTAACCATATCTATATATCGGAATCAACCGGTTTAAGCTACGGCTAATACAAGGACCGTTAGGATTCTGAGAGGTTAATTAAAACCTTCGTTCCAGATTAGGAGCCCCAGTAAAAGCTATCGGTGACTTGATCTAAATTAAGGATTTATACTTGCAAAGGTAAATACTTTAACTTATTTCCCCTATATGGGCTTGGGTTACGGTATATTAATACCGCTTGATTGAGCATTATATAATTCCATCGCTTAGGTGGTTAATTGATTAAATATGATCGGCTCATTTAAACAGTTTTGTTGCTTATAAGCCTTTGGGGGGTTTAATGACCGTTGTCCCGGATATCCTTGGCATCATTTTACGAAATGGCCACGGCCATCGACATCCCGGTGTAGGCGTACACCCGGTATAAAGTGTCGACATTAAAATTAAAAGACGTAGCCGTTGGTTTTTATACTACGGTTTTACGCAAACGTGGTGTGTCTATAAATCTTTAACCCGGCACGACCCGGGCTACTGAACGCATAAAAGAACATGTAAAACGTTCACAAGATCATTATGAATTTTCCCAAGTTATAAAAGAGTTTGTGCCTTGTGCATTCAAATCAATTTTAATAAACATTTTCAAATGTGTCAGTTGAATGTATTTACCAGTGTAAACTGACGTATTTTCCCCAAAAAGATTAAGTGCAGGTACCTAAACGTAATTGGCTGGTATTAGCTCCCTAGCGTCGGGATAAGCCTCGCAAGCTTGATTACAGTATCTGATGGAACAATACTTTACCTTTATTTACGATCCACTGTGGATATTCAACTTCTGTAATACATTGATATTATCATCAGAGGTTGAAATATGTATTTATCTTTTGCTTCCGCTGTGCATTATAAAATTGTGTGGTTTGACTATATCGTTGCCAACATCGTCACGGTAATCCCCCACCGGGCCCACCGGTGAGACACGTGGAAATCGGGGTGTGACAGGTTGGTATCAGAGCCAACATTGAGTGAATTAAACACTATCCTATTGTGTTTAATCTCAGTGACACAATTGCACATACTTGAGTCTAGACAATAACTTAGGACAAATTCGGATTGTTACTCCTTTTTGTCTTTATTTTCAATTTGATTTTTAATAAGTTATGGAGCAGGAAAATGCCACCTGTTATATTCCGAGGAAGAGGAAGGGGAAGAAGAGGCCGAGGAGAAATCGTGACACATCACGATAAAGAAGCTGGACCATCTGGTACAAGACATCCTTCGATGACACGAAGCGAAGAGCCACAACGACGAAGAGATCTTTACGAACCCGCGAGGCATTCCACTTCGCACAGCTCGACGCCATCCTACCGGCACTCCTTTGGGCCAGATTCAGAAAATAATCCCAACAACCCACAACCTTCCTTCATACCTCTACCACGTTCGGTATCGCACCGAAATTACGACGACCCTACTCCATACTACATAAGTCAGTTTAATCCGGCTGACTACATACAGGAACCTTCAGGTTTTGTTCCACTAGGGCCACAAGACCACTTTTCTGAAGATCCCATGGAGGAGGATGAGGATCCTACTGAACCAGCTCGTGGTACGCCCACGCATCCGATAGAAGTTTCTGATGGGTCATCCTTCCATGGAACTCCCTATCAAGGACCTGACAGTTTCCAAGCGATGTTTGACCGACATGAGTGGTACTACACACCACCTCAACAGACATCTCAACAACCGAGACATCCACAGGATCCCTCTGAGGATTCACGCTTTGAGGCAGTTACGCCACCACCTCCGCCACCGGCACAACCAGTAATACCTGATCCGCCGAGGCGTAGGAGGACAAATGCTCGTATGTCTACACGAGGAGGAGGGGGTATCCACTTCAGCACTCCTCGACATTCTAGTAGTAGCCACTATCCGCCGCTACAAGAAGAAGGACCTTCAAGTCCTATACAGGAGGCGAACTCCGCACCAGCTGCACGAAATTCGCCACCATTTGGGTATGACCAACCCATACCTGCTTATACGGGTCCGACGGCCTACAACCCGTTCGAACCATCACAAGCACAATACAACTACGGCTATGAGCGCGACCCATATGTGGTGTCGGCAAGATATAATGCGCGCTACCCTGACGGAGCACATGGAAACATGGGACCACCGGACTACTCAGCTCATGGGTATCCAATACCTCCCAGACCTCCAGTTCCGCATCAAGCGCCACAACCACGTTTCTCTCCTCCTGAACAGGAAGAAATACTCCATCGACTAGATCGTGTGGAGAGAGAGTTCGAAGAAGAGAAAAAGAGCCACCGAGGATTTCTCAAGGGCTTGGCGAACCTACTAAAGGGCAAAAAGAAGAAACGTGACCATTAGCCCTTAATAGTTGTACGAATGTAATTTCTACTTTAAAATAAGTCCCAGTGTGGACAACTTATCATATTTCAGTCCCTATGTGGACTTATCTTTCGTCCTTGCACGAACACCTATATTGTATTAGTCCCTGCGTGGACTTGTCACTTATTTTAAAACCTCTCTGGAGGTATGTACTATTTGAAAGACCCGTTTAGGGCAATATGTAATTGTATTTGAGATTTTGGAATGTATGTTATGAGTTTTGTTTTAATATATATAAAAATAAATCAAAACCATTCCTTTTATACTGATCTGCCTAAATAAAGAATCTTAAAAGGTGAAACCTAGCTTGGGGTCTGTTAAGATCTAGTCAAGATGGTACGACCTAACTGAAAAGATTCTGATTCCCTGTTAACCTCTGTACGCATGTTAACATTCATGGCAGATGTGATTCGTTAAAATCACGCACGTCATTCTTATACAATAATCCTTTAAGGATTTCAAAACCCAACTAAATGATATATAAATCGTGGGTTAAATCACCAATAAAGGTGATCAGTATTATAAAGACATCCATTAGTGATGCAGTGCCTACGGGCCAGTATTATAAAAACATCCATTAGTGATGCAGTGCCTACGGGCCAGTATTATAAAAACATCCATTAGTGATGCAGTGCCTACGGGCCAATATTATAAAGACATCCGTTAGTGATGCAGTGCCCACGGGCCAGTATTATTAAAACATCCATTAGTGATGTAGTGCCTACGGGCCAGTATTATAAAGACATCCATTAGTGATGCATTGCCTACGGGCCAACCATATTAAAACATCCATTAGTGATGTAGTGCCTACGGGCCAGTATTATAAAGACATCCATTAGTGATGTACTGCCTACGGGCCAACATATAAAACATCCATTTAGTGATGTAGTGCCTACGGGCCAACTATATTTAAACATCCATTAGAGGTGTAGTGCCTATGGGCCATAATAATCGTCTTATAAAGACAAAAGGCAGTGGTAGTCTATGACTCTCTGTCAGAAAGAGATGAAAGAACTATGGTTCAAATCTCTATGCCTTTGATTCTCTGAAATCTCGGCTAATATTATAAAACATCATCATGATTAGGCTTTATGCCGCCAATACTATTTATATAGTTAAAATAGGATATATTCAAATCCTAATATTTAATGAAATAAAAAGTTAACCAAATATGGTCTCTGTACCATGGTTGACAAATTGTTATAAAAGACAATCATATAATAATCTCCTGAATTAAAATTTTGTTATCTTCTGTAACAGATTCAAGTTACAATGGCGGATCCCAATGGAGAGAACAGCCACACAAACGAAGATGACTATGACAATGCGTCAGTGCATTTGACAGACACACAACTGAAGGCTCTGATTGACAATGCTGTCCAGGCAGCTATCGATCGTCAAAATACTGAGTCTCAAGGCAGAACTGTGTCAAAACCACCCTCTAAACCAAAGACACACTCCAAACCACCCTCTGAACCCAAGAAAGATGACGACAAGCACTCGTCTACTGAGCACAGCGTTCATCGCGATAGAGAATATACTGATGCGTCAAGTGCTAAGGGTTGCACCTACAAATACTTTGTATCATGTAAGCCCCGTGAATTTACAGGGGAGAAAGGTGCGGTTGACTGTATCACCTGGCTAGACGAGATGGACACAATAGTGGACATCAGCGGGTGCGCTGAGAGGGACGTGGTTAAGTTTGTGTCCCAGTCATTCAAGGGCGAGGCCCTGGCGTGGTGGAGAGCTCTGGTGCAGGCTTCAGGTAAGTCTGCCTTATACAAAATGTCATGGGGGGAGTTTATTGCCCTCATAAAAGAAAACTACTGCCCTCAGCACGAGGTTGAGAAGATTGAGGCAGATTTTGTCTCACTAGTGATGACAAACCTGGATTGTCAAGCATATCTGACAAGTTTTAACACTATGTCACGCCTGGTGCCATATCTTGTGACACCAGAACCTAGAAGGATTGCCCGTTTCATTGGGGGCTTAGAGCCGGCGATCAAGGCCAGTGTAAAGGCCTCTAGGCCGACGACCTTCAGGTCAGTTACTGACCTCTCCTTGTCTCTTACGCTTGATGCTGTCCGTCTGAGGGCACAAAGGAGCAAGGAGGCTGAAAAGCGAAAACGTGAGGATGATACCTCACGAAAGTCTGGGAAAAAGCACCGTGGAAACGGTGAGGGCAAGAGAGGGTCGGAGGCAAAGAAGGAGGGGCAAGCTGATGGAAGACCTCACTGCAAGGTCTGCAAGAAACCTCACTCCGGGAAGTGTAGGTTTGCGTCTGGTTCACAGTCGCAACAAAAGACTCCATCCTGTGGGCTGTGCAAGTCCAAGGATCATAAGACAGTGGAGTGCAAAAAGATAAAGGACGCAACCTGCTATAATTGTAATGAAAAGGGGCATATAAAGAGTAATTGCCCGAAGTATGCCAAGAAGGCGGAAGAGACGAAGAAATCAAATGCGAGAGTTTTCCGCTTGGATGCAAAGGAAGCGGTTAAGGACGACAATGTGCTTACAGGTACTTTTCTCGTAAATAATATATTTGCAAGAGTACTAATCAATTCTGGCGCTGATAAGTCCTTTGTAGACCAGAAATTTTGCCAACTACTAAATATGCCAATCAAAACCCTTGACGTGAAATACGAAGTAGAGTTAGCAGACGGCACGATAGAAACCGTCTCTACTGTTTTAGAAGGATGTGAAATATCCATTAGGAACCATTCTTTTCCTTTATCTCTACTTCCTTTCAAACTTGCGGGTTTTGACATTGTGCTAGGCATGGACTGGTTATCCCGTAATCAGGCCCAAATCATTTGCGGCAAAAGACAGATAGTTTTAAAGACTCCGAGTGGTGAATCTCTTACCATTCGAGGGGATACGCATTACGGATTGCCCGAAGACGTATCTATGCTGAAAGCTTCAAGATGTTTGAACAGAGGCTGTGTAATTTACATGGCTCAGGTGATAATTGAAGAACCAAAGCCGAAGATCGAGGATCTTCCTGTCATTTCTGAATACCCCGAAGTTTTTCCTGAAGAACTACCTGGTTTGCCACCAGATAGACAAGTGGAGTTCAGAATTGACATCATTCCTGGAGCAGCTCCGATAGCAAGAGCACCTTACAGATTAGCCCCGACGGAAATGAAAGAACTGAGGACGCAGTTGGATGAACTGCTGGCGAAAGGTTTTATCAGACCTAGTTCATCTCCCTGGGGAGCTCCGGTCCTATTTGTAAAGAAGAAGGACGGATCGATGCGGTTGTGCATCGACTATAGAGAACTGAATAAAGTTACCATAAAGAATAGATATCCTTTACCAAGGATCGATGATCTATTCGATCAGCTGCAAGGAGCGAGCTACTTCTCCAAGATCGACTTAAGGTCGGGTTATCATCAACTAAGGGTCAGAGATGAAGATGTACATAAGACAGCATTTAGGACTCGCTATGGTCATTACGAGTTCCTAGTGATGCCTTTTGGGCTCACAAATGCACCGGCTGCGTTCATGGATCTCATGAACCGCGTTTGCAAGCCGTACTTGGACAAATTCGTCATAGTCTTCATCGACGATACCCTTATCTATTCCAAGAACCAAGCTGACCACGAGAAGCACCTCCGTTGCATTCTCGAATTACTACAACGTGAGAAACTCTATGCCAAATTCTCGAAATGTGAATTCTGGCTAAGAGAGGTTCAATTTTTAGGGCACGTTGTGAGCGAGCGTGGTATCCAAGTGGATCCCGCTAAGGTAGAGGCAGTCATGAACTGGCAAGAGCCAAAGACGCCTACCGAAATTCGTAGTTTCCTGGGTTTGGCAGGATACTACCAAAGGTTTATTGAAAACTTTTCGAGGATTGCTGCGCCCTTGACTTCCTTGACCAAGAAGAAAGAAAAGTACATTTGGGGCCCGAAGCAGCAAGAGTCCTTTGAAATACTGAAGCAGAAGCTAAGCAACGCACCTGTGTTGACTTTACCTGAGGGTACAGATGAATTCGTAGTTTACTGCGATGCATCACACACGGGCATGGGGAGTGTGCTTATGCAGAAGGGCAAGGTGATTGCCTATGCTTCAAGGCAATTAAAGGTGCATGAAAAGAATTACACCACCCATGATTTGGAGTTGGGTGCCGTTGTATTTGCAGTTAAGTTGTGGAGGCACTACCTTTATGGCATTAAATTTGTGATTTATTCTGATCACAAAAGCCTCCAGCACCTGTTCAACCAGAAAGAGCTGAACATGAGGCAACGCCGTTGGATGGAAACCCTGAATGATTATGCTTGCGAAATCAGGTACCATCCCGGGAAGGCGAATGTAGTCGCCGATGCCTTGAGCAGAAAGGAAAGGGTAAAACCCATTCGAATCAATGCCAAGAGCATTGAGGTTAAGAATAATTTGATGGAAAGGATATTAGCTGCGCAGCGTGAGGCTGTGTTGGAAGCTAATTATCCGAATGAAAAGCTGGGAGTAACTGAGGAGCAGTTGACTATTAGCAAGGATGGAATTCTTAGGCTGAACGGACGTATATGGGTTCCGATTTATGGAGGACTACGAGATGTTGTTCTCCAGGAAGCCCATAGTTCCAAATACTCAGTCCATCCTGGTGCTGATAAGATGTACCAAGACTTAAAGGCAAATTATTGGTGGATAGGCTTGAAAAAGTCTGTAGCCGCCCACGTAGCAAAGTGCTTGACTTGTGCTCAAGTCAAGGCCGAGCACCAAAAGCCGTCTGGCTTGCTACAACAGCCTGAACTTCCCGAGTGGAAGTGGGAATGTGTAACTATGGACTTCATAACCAAGTTACCCAAAACCAGGAAAGGAAACGATACAGTATGGGTCATAGTCGATAGGCTGATTAAATCAGCTCATTTTCTACCCATAAAGGAGACATATAGCTCCGATATGTTAGCCCAACTTTATGTTGATAAGATTGTAGCCTTGCACGGCATACCTGTGTCTATTATCTCTGACAGGGATACTAGATACACGTCTCATTTCTGGAAAAGTTTCCAGCAATCTTTGGGCACGCGTTTAAACTTTAGTACGGCTTACCATCCACAGACGGACGGTCAAAGTGAGCGTACTATCCAAACGCTAGAAGACATGCTTCGTGCATGTGCGATCGATGTAGGTGGTAACTGGGATAAAAACCTACCCCTGATCGAATTCTCCTACAATAATAGCTACCACACCAGCATAAAGGCTGCGCCTTTTGAGGCATTATATGGTAGGAAATGCAGATCGCCTGTTTGTTGGGCGGAAGTAGGAGAGGTCCAATTATCGGGACCAGAGATTGTTTTCCAGACAACGGACAAGATTGTCCAGATCCGGGAACGTCTCAAGGCTGCCCGCGATAGGCAGAAGAGCTACGCTGATCCAAAGCGTAAGGATTTTCACTTCGAAGTGGGTGAAAAAGTATTACTTAAGGTGTCACCCTGGAAGGGGGTGATGCGTTTCGGCAAGAAAGGCAAACTGAGTCCGAGATACATAGGACCTTTTGAGGTCATTGAACGGGTCGGATCAGTCGCCTATAAGTTGAACT
This sequence comes from Helianthus annuus, assembly GCF_002127325.2. Classification (NCBI taxonomy): domain Eukaryota; kingdom Viridiplantae; phylum Streptophyta; class Magnoliopsida; order Asterales; family Asteraceae; genus Helianthus; species Helianthus annuus. The sequence goes on along the minus strand of NC_035433.2, from coordinate 62,217,582 downwards.
TGCCTGAAGAGCTCAATGGAATTCACAATGTGTTCCACATCTGCAATCTCAAAAAGTGCTTCGCCGACGAATCGTTGGTGATTCCACACACAGATGTGCATATAGATGAGAGCTTAAAGTTCATAGAAAAACCTTTGTCGATTGAAGATCGACAGGTGAAGAAGCTTCGCAGAAAGCACGTACCGATTGTAAAAGTCAAATGGGATGCTCGTAGAGGTCCTGAATATATGTGGGAAGTCGAAGCTACAATGAAAGAAAAATACCCCTATTTATTTGAGTAAATCTCGGGTCGAGATTTATTTTAAGGGGGTGAGGATGTAACACCTCGAATTTTTGTGTCCAATGATGTGTTAACACGTGTCATTTGTTTACACGTGGCATCTATAATAAATAAAGGACTAATTTTGACAAACCTTGAAAGTATATAAATTCGAGGGTTATAAATGTCAACAAGGGTAAATATACTGTATAGTATCCCTAAATAATGCTTAAACCTTCAGACGAATAAATTATAGATCGTACAAAAACAAAACGCGGAAGAAAGTGAGAGATTTCAAACTACAGGGGTTAACTGTGTCAACATGTTTAATAATACCTCTGAGTGACCCTTTAACGTTCCAAAGACTTTGTAACGGTATTATACCCTCACTAAAATAATATATATAAATTTCGCGAAGTTTCGATATGAAACGAGAAAGTTACGATCGAATTCGTAGAAGAAGGGTTAAAAGCGTCAACAGTGAAAGTTAAGGCTTTCCAATATAATTAATAAACAAACCGGGGACTTAATAATGCGGGTAAATAACACGAGGCCCCTATCGGTAAAAAACCGAGGGCCAAACCGCAAAGTTACCCCTTCAAACCCGAAAGGTCAGGTAAATCATTACGAAAGATTTCGTTATTAATTACCTGGATTCTGTAATCATGACAAAAGATTTAAAATTTCTGAAATCTTAACCCCACGCGGCCCGCGTTGCATATTGGGTTAAGTTGAGGCGGGCCGCGAGCCTCCTCAACTATACGTCTGATCTTTAAATACCAGGCGGCCCGCATTGTAAACGCATGGAACCTCCATGCGGGCCGCATTGGACGCCCAGATGCAGAAAAATTGTGTTTTCTTGACTTTTGAGCATTGTGAACGATCAACCTCCAATAAATAAGGCATGGGTGCCCCCTACTCGACCCATATACCTCTGGGACACCTACCCATCACCTCTGGACTCTTGTGGTAGTTGTAATGATCATAGAGGCATGACATTTGCTATAAATAGCACTAGTATGCAACATAACATTCACAACATCAAAACACACACCTCTGATCATTTCAAGAGCCCTCAAGTCCTTTTCTCTGCTCCATAAGCAAGAACACAACTTCTGTAAGTGATCCAACCCTTTGTGGTTTCACATTTCCTTAGTAAATGGCTAAGAACCAAACCGTCGTAACTACGGTTTGACTTTACAATAAATCAGTAATGGTTCAGTCTTGTGACGAATCAAAAGTGGTTACGAGTTGGTATTTATGTGGGTAATAAACCTCTAAAATGGTTCCCCCTGATCACCACTCTAACTATGTCAAATGTCGAGTCAAACGTGCGGTTAAAAAGTCAACAGAAAGCTATTTTAGCGATTTATGCATAATCTGTAATGTATATGTTATGGAACCTGTTTTGACAATCATAAAACATGATAATAAGTATATAAACCTGTTTGCGCTCGTTTGAATCGATCATTTACTATATTGAACCGGTTCGGAGCCGAAAGTCGCATAAGTTTGACTTTTGCTTTGACTTCAGTTCTGACCCGTTTTAGTGAGGTATAAATATACCTTAGGACTCTCTTAGGACCAGGTCACATGTTGATATAAACCTCTGTGGTCGGTTCATGAGTTATCCGAGTCTTTTACGTATTTCCGTCATTCGCCTAAAAGTTGACCGTAACGGCCTTTTAAAATTAAAACGAGTATTTCGGACACGTGAATGGACCAAAACCTTGCTTATTAAATTATAAGCATGTCCTTAAAGTTTCACGTCAATCCGAGGTCTAGAATGAGAGTTATGCTAAAAGGCGCACTTTTAAGAAAGTTTTGTAATTAACGGCGCAATTAGCATAACGCCCATCTAACCCAAGTTTTCGTCACCAAAACTTTTACCCACTGTGGTAAAATAATATTTTGGGAATTTTAAAGATTTTTAATAATTTTTACCTTGCTCATAACCTGAGGTTATGGCTACGGTTCGGTAAATACCGAATATGCCCTTTTTGGCCAAAACGGGAGTTCTACAAGGTCTTTTGACCCGATTCCAGTTGCCACTGGTTTTAAATAATAAATAAAGTATTTTAAGCTTTATAAGCTATTCGGGAAACTCAGATTTCCTGTAGAACTCGAAAAGCCCTTTTAAAGTCTTTAAAATGACCGAAAAGCCCCTACGGGGCATAATAGTAACTTAAACTCGTTACGGGCATTACGGAAGGTATCCTACTAATACCAAAATACTTTTAAGGCACATTGACTTAGGAAATAAGCGTAGGACACTTATGGTTAACCGTTTCGCCTATTTGCGCACACGGTACGGCCCATGGAACTAGTTTTCGTGCAATAGCCGATATGGGTCAAATTATATTATTTGAACCCCAAAATCCAGAGTATGAACTATAAACCCATATAAAACAAGTCACTGAACTTGTTGGGTCCAAATCATACTCCATTCTCGGTTTTCGCCTTTTCGTGCGAATTAACCATATCTATATATCGGAATCAACCGGTTTAAGCTACGGCTAATACAAGGACCGTTAGGATTCTGAGAGGTTAATTAAAACCTTCGTTCCAGATTAGGAGCCCCAGTAAAAGCTATCGGTGACTTGATCTAAATTAAGGATTTATACTTGCAAAGGTAAATACTTTAACTTATTTCCCCTATATGGGCTTGGGTTACGGTATATTAATACCGCTTGATTGAGCATTATATAATTCCATCGCTTAGGTGGTTAATTGATTAAATATGATCGGCTCATTTAAACAGTTTTGTTGCTTATAAGCCTTTGGGGGGTTTAATGACCGTTGTCCCGGATATCCTTGGCATCATTTTACGAAATGGCCACGACCATCGACATCCCGGTGTAGGCGTACACCCGGTATAAAGTGTCGACATTAAAATTAAAAGACGTAGCCGTTGGTTTTTATACTACGGTTTTACGCAAACGTGGTGTGTCTATAAATCTTTAACCCGGCACGACCCGGGCTACTGAACGCATAAAAGAACATGTAAAACGTTCACAAGATCATTATGAATTTTCCCAAGTTATAAAAGAGTTTGTGCCTTGTGCATTCAAATCAATTTTAATAAACATTTTCAAATGTGTCAGTTGAATGTATTTACGAGTGTAAACTGACGTATTTTCCCCAAAAAGATTAAGTGCAGGTACCTAAACGTAATTGGCTGGTATTAGCTCCCTAGCGTCGGGATAAGCCTCGCAAGCTTGATTGCAGTATCTGATGGAACAATACTTTACCTTTATTTACGATCCACTGTGGATATTCAACTTCTGTAATACATTGATATTATCATCAGAGGTTGAAATATGTATTTATCTTTTGCTTCCGCTGTGCATTATAAAATTGTGTGGTTTGACTATATCGTTGCCAACATCGTCACGGTAATCCCCCACCGGGCCCACCGGTGAGACACGTGGAAATCGGGGTGTGACATTCTGTAACTCCCTGGCCATAGCATGATTGATACCTGTATCCTGCACGAATCCATGGTTAGTGGTAGGATAATTATTTAAGGTGTTACCTCCCATCGGGTTCAAGTTAGGAACATTGGGTGTGAATCCATATTGCCGGGATTCTGGGATAACGGAGGGATCAGTGGAAGCAATGGTCTGCATTAGAATGAAGTCCCCTTGATGGACATCTAGACTTCCTGTTTGCAAACTTTTTAGGGATCCTGGCATCTGGAAGGATCCTGGTATCTGAGACGATCCCGGAACGAAGGAGGATCCTTGAACCTGGGATGATCCAGGGACAAAGGAGGATCCTAAGCTCATGAAGGATCTGGAATGCTGGGCGTAGGATCCCGCCGGTTGAAAATATGATCCTGATGCCTGAGTCATTGTTGCTGGGCTGAAATGCACTCCTCTTGATCCACCCATATATTGTATGTCTGGGACCTCTGTTGGCTGAGAAGTAATCATTGGAGTATCAAAATTCAAAGATTTGGGCATTAGTGGGGAATGATCCTCTGCCGTTTTCTTTTGCCTTTTGAGATCTCCGATTTCTCTGAGGATCCTGTCATTAGTTTCATCCTGCTGCTGCATACGATCCCTCATTTGGAAAATCAAAGTAAATATATCACTAGTACTGGGAACAGAAGAAGTTAGAGCAGAAGATGATGGTTTAGAGGATATAGAAGTTGGTCTCTTCTCAGCATTTTTCTGAGATCCAGCTGGTGGTGGAGGCAAAGGTGGAATGCCAGTAGATGAATTGACTGCCGACATCGCTGTGGATGTATTCTTCAATGACGAAGCCATGTAACTCTTTGAAATGATTTCGAATAGAAAGTTTTCTTATGAATGAAGCACCAATTGCCCCACGGTGGGCGCCAAACTGTTTTGGTCAAAAATCACACAAGGATAATGCAACCAAACTCTAAGTAAATGGGGAATGATGCTTGGTTTTTTGAAAAAGTAAAGGATCACTTCAATATGGAATATGCAAAGACACAATGATTTATACGAGGAAAAAGCCCTTGATCAATGTATGATCTCCGACATAAAAAACCTCGGGTGATGGCAACTACCGATCACCAACTTCAATATATCAAAATATGGTTACAACTTCGGATGATAATGAGCTGAGTACAAGGATCACTATCGTAATGTGTGTCTAAGCGTGTGAGAATTGTGTTGTGTGTTCTTCCGAATGGGGAAGAGTGTTTATATATACAAGTGTAGGTGACCTATTTTAGGTAAAAAGACTAATAATCAGCTCATTACCCTTTTAGAAATAAAAGCAAATCTAGCCTAAATTGTCGCCCTTAAATCATGCCAAGTTTCCATATCCTTTGCAACGTCCATCTCCGATTAAGCACATGCTATAATTGTAAAGACGCGTCCTTTGATTGTGATGCTAAGAGCGGATCCTGCTAGATGTTCCTGCAAAACAACATTTAATTCAATGAAGGTAACTGTTAGCATGAGGATCCTGGGATGGTCCATGATCCTGATCCTGAAGTCCTGCTGAGGATCACTATCTGCTAAAGAAACAAGGATCACTGGTTAGGATCACATGTAAGGATCATGTATCACAAAAATCCAGCCCTAACAGATCACATATCCCATAATCGATAAGTTCTGAAAAATAATATAGTTTAAGAATCACAAGTTCAGTTGTCAAAGTATAAGGGTTATTTCAAATAAATGATGAATAAAATCAAATTAGTTAAGGATCATACCTGAGAATCCAAGTTAGGATCCTAACCCTTAATATTATAATCAGGATAACCATAAGACAAACCTTAGGAGAAGGTAAGGATCAAGGATCCTTGGACGTTTAGCTTCAAAAACCTGAAATGGGATACAACTTGGGACTAAGCCAATATAAGATAAAAGTTAGCAACTGGGGACAAGCCCAAAGGATAACTGGGGACAAGCCCAAGGATAAATGGGGACAAGCCCAAGGATAACTGGGGACAAGCCCAAGGATCGTATGTAAACTGGAGTATGGCCCTCACTGGCGACTATCGAAACTTAGTGACATGAAAATGCCAAAACCTTAGCTAACGTGAAGACGTTAGAAACCTTAGGAACGGATGTATGGTACGTCTACCATTATACATAGGATCCTAGGTATATCCAGTACAATGGAATTGTCAGCCCCTAAAGCGAGTACTGGTCCCATTGCCATGAACTATATCAGGATCATCGTGCGCTACTGGCGAAACTGGGGTCAAGACCAAATAACTGGGGTCAAGCCCAAATAACTGGTTGCTTCTGCGGATAACCAACCCTTTGCTAAGGATACCTGAACCTTCAAAACTCAGAATCAGGTGAAAGGTGGATAGAGGATGCAGGATCCTTATCCTTATATGAGAAAATAAGAGAATGAAATAGTTTGAGATTAGGATGTTACCACAATAAGGATCATCTGTGCTGTGGGGATCCTTTAAGGTTAGTTATCATGTGAGGATCATGGATCCTTATCACATGAAGTATTTCTTCAAATGGACAGCGTTCCAGGCTCTAGGTAGCAAATCACCTTCCATTGTTAGCAATCGATATGCCCTCTTTCCTGCCTCAGCTTCAATAAAGTAAGGACCTTCCCAATTTGGTGCCAGCTTTCCATCAGCAGGATTGGTGGTATTCTGAAATGCTTTCCTTAGTACCATATCACCAACTTGGAACTTCCTGATCCTGACATTTTTATTGTAGGCTCCAGCCATCCTTTGCTGATAACTGGCCATCCTTATCCTTGCCAAATCCCTGATTTCTTCTATAGTATCCAGGTCTTGAACCAAGTTCTCGTCATTTTCTTCAGGATCACGAATACTTGTTCTTGCAGTTGGAACCACCATTTCTGTAGGGATCACTGATTCTGCCCCAAATACCAAAGAAAATGGAGTTTGGCCTGTAGCATTCTTAGGAGTTGTCCTGTCAGCCCAAAGCACATATGGTAGTTCTTCTGCCCATTTTCCTTTCTTGGATCCAAGCTTCTTTTTCAAATTGTTGATGATGATCTTGTTGGATGATTCTGCCTGACCATTAGCTTGTGGGTGGACTGGTGTTGATGTTATCATCTTAATCCCCCAACTGTCACAAAAGTTAGTAGTTCTGCCCCCAATAAATTGGGAACCATTATCACATATAATTTCAGAAGGGATACCAAATCTAGTAATAATATTTCTTTTAATGAAGGATATAACTTCCTTTTCTCTGACTTGGGCAAAGGCTTCAGCCTCTATCCACTTGGAGAAGTAATCAGTCATAGCAAGCATGAACACTTTTCCACCAGGTGCCTTAGGAAGCTTACCAACTATATCCATACCCCATCTCATAAACGGCCAAGAGGAGGATATAGGATGCAGGAATTCAGCTGGTCGATGAAGGATATTGTTGTGTCTCTGACAAGGATCACATTTCTTAGCATACTCCACAACGTCTCTCTTCATAGTTGGCCAATAGTATCCTGTCCTCAGGATTCTTGAGAATAATGCCCTGCCCCTAGTGTGATTTCCACAATCTCCTTCATGGAAGTCTTTTAAAACTTCTTGGATTTCAGGATCCTCAATGCATCTTAAGTATGGTCCTGCAAGAGATCGTTTATACAACATATTATTTAATATTGTGAATTGGGATACCTTAATTTTGAAAGCCCTAGGATTTTCTCCTGTAGGAATCTCTCCATGTTGTATGTATCTCATGATTGGGAGAATCCATGATCCTGAATGAGATTGAGTATCATCACTAGGGATGATTGCATAATCCTCTCCTATCTCCATAGCCACATGATCCTCGATGGCAGGGGTTAGGATATGGATGATGGGGATACTTATTGTTAGGGCTGGATTTTTATGACCTATGATCCTTACATATGATCCTAACATGTGATCCTAACAAGTGATCCTTGTTTCTTTGGCAGATAGTGATCCTCAGAGGAGCCCCAGGATCAGGATCACGGATCATTCCAAGGATCCTCATACTAACGACTGTTCTCTTTGGACTTAATATTATCTTGCAGGAATTACGAGTTGGATCCGGTCTTAGCAACGTAAACAAGGAATCTATCACGCTAATCTCGCACATGCATAATCAAAGATGGACGTTATGACAAATATGGAAACTCAGCACAATTCAAGGGCGATTATTTAGGCTAAATTTACTTCTATTTCTAAAGGGGCAACGAGCTAGTAGTTAGGTGATTTGCTTAAAATAGAACCACACACACTTGTATAAATGGCACTCTTGAACATTCGGAAGACACAACACATTTTTCTCATACGCTTTAGCATACGATACCATAGTGATCCTTGTACCTAGCTCGTTACCATCCGAAGTTGTAACCATTATTTGTTATATTGAAGTTTGGTGATCGGTAGTTTCCATCACCCGAGGTTTTTTATGCCGGAGATCATTCATTGATCAAGGGCTTTTTCCTCGTATAAATCCTTGTGTCACTTGTGCATTTTACATTTTAGTGATCCTTCACTTTGTTCATCATACCAAGAATCATTCCCCGTTTACATAAAGTTTGGTTGCATTATCTTTAAGTGATTTTTGACCAAAACAGTTTGGCGCCCACCGTGGGGCAATTGGTGCTTCATTCATAAGAAAGTTTTTCTGTTGGTGATCATTCCGGAAGTGTTGCATGGCTTCATCGTTGAAGAATACTTCCACAACGATGTCTGCAGTCAATTCATCTAATGGCATTCCACCTTTGCCTCCACCACCAGCTGGATCTCAGAAAAATGCTGAGAAGAGACCAACTCCTATCTCCTCTAAACCATCATCTTTTGCTCTAACTTCTTCTATTCCCAGTACTAGTGATATATTTACTTTGATTTTGCAGATGAGGGATCGTATGCAGCAGCAGGATGAAACCAATGACAGGATCCTCAAGGAAATCGGAGATCTCAAAAGGCAAAAGAAAAGGGCAGAGGATCATTCCCCACTAATGCCCAAATCTTTGAATTTTGATACTCCGATGATTACTTCTCAGCCATCAGAGGTCCCAGACGTTCAACACATGTGTGGATCAAGAGGAGTGCATTTCGGCCCAGCAGTAGTGACTCAGGCATCAGGATCATATTTCCAACCGGCAGGATCCTATACTCAGCATATGGGATCCTTCATGAACTCAGGATCCTCCTTCGTTCCAGGATTATCCCAGGTTCAAGGATCCTCCTTAGTTCCAGGATCATCCCATATTCAGGGATCCCTTCAGATACCAGGATCCTTGAAGAATTTGCAAACAGGAAGTCCAGATGTCCATCAAGGAGATTTTATTCCGATGCAGTCCATTGCTTCCACTGGTCCATCCATCATCCCAGAATCCCAGCAATATGGATTCACATCTAATGTTCCTAACTTGAACCCGATGGGAGGTAATACTTTTAATAATTCTCTTACCACTAACCCTGGATTCATGCAGGATGCAGGTATCAATCATGCTATGGCCAGAGAACTACAAAAACTGAAGGATATGATATCAAGTGTTCCAGGGGTAGTCAAACCTATCCCGGAGATTGCAGATGGAAGCCATAAGGTATCTCGTTTTGCACCACCAATTTGTGATGCTGAGATACCCAAAAGATTCCATATCCCTACTATGAAGCTGTATGATGGTACAACGGATCCTGAGGAACACATAGCACAATACAGGGAGAGGATGGAGATCAATCCTATTCCAGAAAGGTTAAAGGAAGCATGCCTGTGCAAGGGGTTTGGATCCACTCTTACTAGATCAGCTCTTAAATGGCTGCTAAGTCTTCCCCCTTACTCTATTACTTCGTTTGCTAATTTAGTTAACTTATTCAATAATCAATTTTCTTGTAGCAGAAAATTTGAACGATTGACTAGTGATTTATATAGGATAACACAGGGTCATAATGAATCATGAAGGGATTATATAACCAAGTTTAGTAAAGAATCCTTGGACATTCCTAACTTGGATGTGGCCACAGCTGTTGAGGCCTTCAAGATGGGATTGCTTAAGGATTCATTGTTCTATGATGATCTTGTTATGACACCGTGCAAGAACCTAGACGAAGTAAGAACTCGGGCACTCCGGTTCATCCGGCTAGAGGATGACAAAAGGATCCAGGAGAGACAAGTAGGATCCTCAAAACAAAAAAAGCAAGGATCCTCTTTCAAAAGCAACAAATTCAAATCCTATAACAGAACTGACAATCAGAATGTGCATGCTGTAGACCAAGAAGAGGATGATGAAGATTATCCTCCAATTTCTGAATACTATTTTTCCGTTGATAATCATGAACTAATCCTTGCAATGCAGAATCTAGGAGAAAAGGCCAGATGGCCCAGAAAAAATGACAAAACAGCCGCAACTAAAGATAAATCAAAGTGGTGTGCATACCATGAAGATTTTGGGCATTTGACAGAGGAATGCATCGCATTACGAAAGGAAATTGGATATCTGCTGAGCAAGGGGCATTTGAAAGAATTGTTGGGAAGAAAAAAGCAAAGGACTCAGGATCCTGAAAGGATCCCTGAGAAAGCTCCAGCTCCCCCAGTAGATGCACAAGTGATTAACTTTATATCTGGAGGATCAGACATCTGTGGTACATCCTTCTCAGCAGCTAAAAGGCATGCAAAGGAAGCTAAAATGGATAACGGAGAAAGACCTATTCTAACATCAAGTGTCTCGGAAGGAAAAATCATAACCTTTGATGAGGATGATAGAATTAACATCCAGGATCCTCATCATGATAGTTTAGTTATTACTCTTTTTATTTCTAACCATTTTGTCCGCAGGATCCTTATTGACGGAGGAAGCTCAGTAAACATTATCCAGCTTGATGTTCTGAAGAAAATGGGTATCCCTGAATCAGATATCACACCAAGATCCTCCGTGCTTGTAGGATTTAGTGGCGAAACTAAGAAAACCCTGGGGGACATTAAACTCCCAATTTATGTGGAAGGATTACATAATTATCAAAAATTTTATGTTATTGACTGTTTGTCTTATTGTAATGTTATCCTTGGCAGGCCCTGGATACACGATATGAAGGCAGTCCCGTCCACCTACCATCAGTGTGTGAAGCTTCCTAGCCCATGGGGAATAATCAAGATCGATAGTGATCAACAGGAGGCTAAGGATTGTTACACCTCATCAATGAAACCAGCCTCGAAATCAAGGGAGCAATAGCAATTAAAGTATCCTCCAAGGGGTGTCTTGGAGGCAAGAGAGCAGGATGTGGACGAAATCCTCGTGGATCCTGATGATCCTGAATCCAAGATCTACATCGGATCAGGGATCCTTGATAAAATGAAAGAAGACATAGTATCCTTCCTCAAAAGAAGAAAATCTACCTTTGCATGGAAACATGAGGATATGACAGGTATATCTAAGGATATTATCACTCATAAACTTGGCATTGACAGGTCAGTTAAACCGATCCATCAAAAAAGGAGGAAGTTTGCACCAGAAAGAAATGCCATTATCCAGGAAGAGGTAGAAAGATTACTACGAGCAGGTATGATCAGAGAAGTGAAGTATCCAAAATGGCTGGTGTTTTGGTCAAAAATCACACAAGGATAATGCAACCAAACTTTATGTAAACGGGGTATGATGCTTGGTTTATTGAAAAAGTAAAGGATCACTTCAGTATGAAATATGCAAAGACACAATGATTTATACGAGGAAAAAGCCCTTGATCAATGTATGATCTCCGGCATAAAAAACCTCGGGTGATGGCAACTACCGATCACCAAACTTCAATATAAGAAAAATGGTTACAACTTCGGATGATAATGAGCTGAGTACAAGGATCACTATAGTTTCGAGTGTCTAAGCGTGTGAGAATTGTGTTGTGTGTTCTTCCGAATGGGGAAGAGTGTTATATATACAAGTGTAGGTGACCTATTTTAGGTAAAAAGACTAATAATCAGCTCATTACCCCTTCAGAAATAAAAGCAAATCTAGCCTAAATTGTCGCCCTTAAATCATGCCAAGTTTCCATATCCTTTGCAACGTTCATCTCCGATTAAGCACATGCTATAATTGTAAATACGCGTCCTTTGATCGTGATGCTAAGAGCGGATCCTGCTAGACATTCCTGCAAAATGACATTAAGTTCAACGAAAGCAACTGTTAGCATGAGGATCCTATGATGGTCCGTGATCCTGATCCTGAAACTCTGCTGAGGATCACTATCTGCCAAAGAAATAAGGATCACTTGTTAGGATCTCATGTAAGGATCATGTATTATAAAAATCCAGCCCTAACAATTGCCCCCAAAATATAAGGAGTTTATTGTAAATTAACGAGTTATATTTTGCTTTGATCTTATCTGCAACGGGCGACTCGGATAACTAGCCGTTAATCTCGAACTAGCCGTTGCAACCCTTACGTCATAGATGTGACAATCCTGCAGATCATCATTATAAATAGGAGATATAGTTAGGATCAATTTGCATTTAAATTTAAGAGCTACTCCCTTTATAATCTCGTCCGAAAGATCGATCAGGTATTCTTCTTCTTGTCTTTCCTTCTCTTACTCTGTTTTCCTTTCTCTTTCTATTCTTCCGCGAATATGTTGCTCCGGAACTCTCCTCACAAGGATCACCAGAGGAACAGCCCCTTGAAAGGTCAAGGGATTATTAAAGACTCTCCTACCAAGAGATGCTGCTTCACCGATGCTCATGTTGATAGGATCCGTCACTGTTTTCCGGTGGATGCTATCTTCAAGTCATTCACTTCTACCGCTTTAAGCGATTTTGTTTCCGACACCTGGGTGGCCTTTCCTGCAACTCCGTTTACCATAGGATATTCGTATCCTTTTCCAGCCTTCACCCAATCCTTCTTTTCCCTGACCGGCATGTCTTATATCCAAGCCATGCCGATGATCTGGAGGGTTCTGTATACCCTTGAGAGGATCATCGAGCAGGAGGGGATTGACTTAGGGATGTCGGAGCTGGCTGAGCTATATGATCTTACCACGTTTGGTTCCTATCGGTACTTGTTGAAACGGAAAGCTGGGGAGGATCACCCTGTTCTTAAGGTCACCAAGAATGATATAAATTGGAAGCGACGATTCTTCTTTGTTAGGAGGGATACCATCCCTAATGGGAAGGATCTGCCCAAGGAGTGGGCTACTCATGGTAGGATAGAGGATCCTGGAAGGATCACCATCAGACTTGTTTCTTATGATGAAGATCACTAATGTTTCCTTTGTCTTTTGTGTTTTTTCAGCTATATCCGTTGCTCATCTCAAGTTAACCCCTGCTGCAAGAGAGAGAGTTTTAGCTTTCAAAAAGCTTGATCCTGAGACCAGAAGTTTTCAAGTCACCATCCAAGATTCACAAGAAGTATCCTCCGCATCTGCCACAATGTCAAGTAAGTATCCTTACCAAAAAGTAAGTTCTATGCAAGACTGTTAAATTAGTTAGGAAACTTATCTTGTTTTGATTGTGTAGGCGCTGGGAAATCTGCTAAGTCTGCCAAGTCTGCCTCCAAGTTCGGGATTGATGAACTTGCCAATGTCAAGTCTTCAAGAAAGAAGACTTCTGTTGCCAGTCCCTCTGCTTCGGCCCCTAAAGCACCTGTTAGGGGTAAGGGGAAGGAGAGAAAGACTTCTGAGGATCTCCAAGGATTTCCCATGCTCCGCCAGCAGTTTCTTGATTATGTTAATGAGGTAAGGATCATTGCCCCTGTTTGTTATCCTACCTGAGTATCCTGTCTGTATATTCTGTTTCTTTGAGGATCACCTGGTCCTGATCTTACCTTTTTCCCTTTTTGCAGAAACTTGCTGAAGTAGAGACCTACCTAGGCCATGTCGAGGATCAGGAAAGCCAAATCGCCGACCTTCAACAAATGGGCGTGTTGAAGGATCTTAAGATAGCTGATCTTGAGAAGGAGCTCCGGGCTACAAAGGATGAGGCTGCTCAAATGTTGATCAACATGGATGGCGAAAAGCAGGAGATCACCCAGGATGCCAAGGTCTCTGCCGCAATTGCTATGTATAAGATACAATTGCAGATGGCTGCGGAGGCTCAGGATCCTGCCTTCGACAAGAGCTCATGGGATGTGGAGGGTTGGAAGGCAAGGCTGGCGGAATTGGAGGACGATGATGAAGCTGAGGATATCCCTATGCTTGAAGGTGGTGATGCTGGCATGGATCAGGGTGCAGAAGCTGGTGGTGACGGAGCAGCGAAGGTTTAAGCTGCTGGATTGGGCGATGATGGATATTTCGAGACTAGGCCGGAGCCCAATTTTTTAGGTTTGGTAGTGGTTTTCATGGTTGTTGATATTTGAAACAATGATGGTTTGTAACTTTGAACAATAGTTTTTGGGGTTAAGGATCATGGATCCTTTGGACAATAGGTAGGATCGCAAATGGTGGAGGGATCCTCTGTTTGGGGGATGAAGCCATTGTGATCCTGCCGCCTTTAATTTCCTGCACCTGCTAAGACCGCATAGACAATGGACACCCTTTGCCAACCCATGTGGACGGGCCACGTTTTGCTGGTAGAAATGTGGGTTGGCAATTTTGACAACTTTTTGAAAGGGTTTAAGATCCTTTTGTTAATAATATAACTTTAATCTTTCTGGCTTATCTCGTGTTGTTATCCTTTATTTGTCTTCTTATTTTCCAGTTTGTTTTAGAAACATATTTGTTAGAGTAACAAGAGTTGAGCAAACCATGTTTAATAAATTTAGGATATAATCCTAGATCAAATATCCTGACACTGAAAATTTTTGAAGCAAACAATTTCAAGGATCATAGGTTTAGTTGTCAAAGTGTAAGGGTTGTTTAGTATAATCAAAATAGTCAAGGATCATACCTGAGGATCCAAGTTAGGATCCTAACCTTTAATCAAGATAACCATAAGTGAAATTTTAACGGATAATAAGGATTAAGGATCCTTATTTGTTTAACTTCGAGAACCTGAAAAATGGAACATAACTTGGGACTAAGCCAATGTAAAAGATAAATTAATAGCTGGGGACATGCCCAAAGGATAACTGGGGACAAGCCCAAAGGATCACTGGGGACAAGCCCAAAGGATAACTGGGGACAAGCCCAAAGGATAACTGGGGACAAGCCCAAGGATCGTATGTAAACTGGAGTATGGCCCTTACTGGCGACTATCCGATCTTAGTGACATGAAAATGCCAAAACCTTAGCTAACGTGAAAACGTTAGAAACCTTATGAACGGATGTATGGTACGTCTACCATTATACGTAGGATCCTAGGTATAGCCAGTACGATGAGGTTTTCAGCCCCGGAAGTGGGTACTGGTCCCAAAGACGTGAACTATATCAGGATCATCGTGCGCTGCTGGCGGAAACTGGGGATAATCCCAAGGATAACTGGGGTTGAACCCAAGGATCTGCGGTGCTTTTGAAGATCCTTAACGATATGCTGAAGATACCTGAACTATCATAACTCAAATGGTTCGTGAGAAGAGGATGAAGGATACATGATCCTTATCCTAAGGTAAAAAGTAAGGAAATGTAATAGTTTTAAGATAAGGACATTATCAGAGTAAGGGTCACTGACATCACCGGGATCCTTCGAGGATACTTCAATGTAAGGATCACATGCTTGAAGGATCATGTTCACATAAAGTATTTCTTTAAGTGAACAGCATTCCAGGCTCTTGGTAACAAATTTCCTTCCATAGTTAGCAATCTGTATGCCCCCTTTCCTGCTTCAGCTTCAATCAAGTAAGGGCCTTCCCACTTTGGTGCTAACTTCCCGTCAGCAGGATTGATAGTGTTTTGGAATGCTTTTCTCAACACCATATCTCCGACTTGGAACTTCCTTATCCTAACATTTTTGTTGTAAGCACCAGCCATTCTTTGTTGGTAGCTTGCCATCCTTATCCTAGCCAGATCCCTGATTTCCTCAATAGTATCCAAATCCTGAGCCAGGATTGTAGCATTCTCTTCAGGATCACGAGCACTTGTTCTGGCAGTTGGGATCACCATCTCTGTTGGGATCACTGCTTCTGCCCCAAATACTAAAGAGAAAGGTGTTTGACCAGTGGCATTCTTGGGAGTTGTCCTATCAGCCCATAGCACATAAGGTAACTCCTTTGCCCATTTCCCCTTCTTGGATCCTAGCTTCTTCTTCAGATTGTTGATGATGATCTTGTTGGATGATTCTGCTTGACCATTGGCTTGTGGATGAACTGGTGTTGATGTTATCATCTTAATTCCCCAACTGTCACAAAAGTTAGTGGTTCTGCTTCCAATGAATGGGGAACCATTATCACATACAATTTCAGAGGGAATGCCAAATCTAGTTATAATGTTTCTTTTGATAAAGGATATAACTTCCTTTTCTCTGACTTGAGCAAAAGCTTCAGCTTCTATCCACTTAGAGAAGTAGTCAGTCATGGCAAGCATAAATACTTTTCCACCAGGTGCTTTAGGGAGCTTGCCAACTATATCCATCCCCCATCTCATGAATGGCCAAGAGGATGGTATAGGATGTAGCAATTCGGCTGGCTGATGGAGGATATTGCTGTGTCTTTGACAGGGATCACATTTCCTAGCATATTCTACAGCATCCCTTTTCATGGTTGGCCAGTAGTATCCTGTTCTAAGGATCCTTGAGAACAATGCCCTGCCCCCAGTGTGGTTTCCACAATCTCCTTCATGGAAGTCTCTCAACACTTCTTCAATTTCAGGATCCTCGATACATCTTAAATATGGTCCTGCAAGAGATCGTTTATATAGCACATTATTTAAGATTGTGAATTGAGATACCTTGATCCTGAAAGCTCTAGGATTCTCTCCCATAGGAATCTCCCCGTGTTGTAAGTATCTCATGATTGGTGAGATCCATGATCCTGAATGAGTTTCTTCACTAGGGATCATTGCAGTATCCTCTTCTATTTCCATGGCCACCTGATTATCAATGGCAGGAGCCAGGATATGGATGATAGGGATACTTATATCTTCTGGAATCTTCAAGGATGATCCTAGGTTGGCCAATGCATCAGCCTCTGTGTTCTCCTCCCTTGGTACCTGTGTTAAGCTGAAAGAGACAAAAGAGAGTGCCAATTCCTTGACTATCTCTAAATATTTGGTTAGTTTTTCACCTTTAACAGCATAGGATCCATTAAAGTGATTGGTGATCAATAATGAGTCTACATATACTTTAAGATACTTCACCCTCATATCCTTAGCAATTTGTAAGCCAGCAATTAAGGCTTCATACTCAGCCTCATTGTTAGTTGCTTGGAACTCACAGGCTATGGAGTGGGGTATTATGTCCCCCTGTGGCGATTTTAGTAGTATCCCGAGCCCTGTGCCCTTGACATTTGAGGATCCATCAGTGTGTAGTATCCAAGGATCCTTGGTCTCATCCAGCTGCTGGACTTCCAATTCTGCTTCCTTTTGTAGATCACTACTGAAATCAGCCACAAAGTCAGCTAGTGCTTGGGATTTGATTGCTGTTCTAGGCTCGTATCTTATATCATGGGCACTAAGCTTTACTGCCCACTTAGCCATTCTTCCGGACATCTCTGGTTTCCTGAGGACATTCTTGATTGGAAAATTAGTTCTAACAACAATAGTATGGGTTTCAAAATAATGCCTTAACTTAGTTGATGCCATGATTAATGCAAGAATAAGTTTTTCGAGGTGTGAGTACCTGGATTTGGCATCAAGTAAACTCTTACTTACATAGTAGATAGGATATTGTGTACCTTCGTGATCTTTAACAAGGACAGCACTTACAGCGGTTGAGGATACCGCTAGATATAAGGATAACACATCTCCTTTTTCGGGTTTTGTTAATGCTGGTGCTGAGGACATATATTCTTTAAGGGCTTGTAAAGCATTCTCATGTTTCTCAGTCCATTCAAACTTCTTGTTCTTCCTTAGGATATCGTAAAATTCTTTACATTTTTCTGAGGATTTTGATATGAACCTGTTTAAAGCTGCTATCCTGCCTGTTAGCCTTTGTACATCCTTAGCATTGGCAGGGGATTTGATGTTCACTAGTGCTTTAATTTGCTCCGGACTTGCTTCAATGCCCCTCTGAGTTACCATATATCCTAGGAATTTACCTGCCTTAACACCAAAGTGGCATTTTGAAGGATTAAGCTTCATGTTATAATTATCAAGGATATCAAATGCTTCTTCCAAATCCCTTAGGTGATCCTCAGCTTTCTTTGATTTGACTACCATATCATCTATGTATACTTCCATAGTTTGTCCAATTTGATCTTTGAACATCATATTCACCAGCCTTTGATATGTTGCACCTGCATTTCTTAATCCAAAAGGCATGGCAATATAACAATACAAACCGGTTGGGGTCATAAAGGCTGTATCCTCTTGGTCAGATGGTTCCATCTGAATTTGTTGGAATCCAGATGATGCATCCATAAAGGTCAACAGTTCATGCCCCGCTGTTGCATCCACCATGGAGTCAATGTGGGGTAATGGGAAAGGATCCTTGTCACACCCCGTTTTCCACGTGTTTCACCGGTGGGCCCGGTGGGGGATTACCGTGACGATGTTGGCAACAATATAGTCAAACCACACAATTATATAATGCACAGCGGAAGCTTAAGATAAATATATAAACTTCAACCTTTGGTTGTAATATCAAATGTATTACAGAAGTTGAATATATCCACAACGGATCAAAAATAATAAATATTGTTCATTCAGATGCAGCATCGAGTTTGCGAGACTATGTACGATGCTTAGGAAGCTAATACCTGCCCATTTCGTGTAGTACCTGCACTTAATCTTTTTGGGGAAAATACGTCAGTTTACACTGGTAAATACATTCAACTGACACATTTGAAAATGTTTATTTAAAATTGATTTGAATGCACAAGGCACAAACTCTTTTATAACTTGGGAAAATTATAATAAAATCTTGTGAACGTTTTACATGTTCTTTTATGCGTTCAGTAGCCCGGGTCGTGCCGGGTTAAAGATTTATAGACACACCACATTGCGTAAAACCGTAGTATAAAAACCAACGGCTACGTCTTTTAATTTAATGTCGACAATATATACCGGGTGTACGCCTACACCGGGATGTCGATGGTCGTGGCCATTTCGTAAAATGATGCCAAGGATATCCGGGACAACGGTCATTAAACCCCCCAAAGGCTTTTAAGAAACAAAACTGTTTAAATGAGCCGATCATATTATTTAATTAACCACCTAAGCGATGGAAGAATATAATGCTCAATCAAGCGGTATTAATATACCGTAACCCAAGCCCATATAGGGGAAATAAGTTAAAGTATTTACCTTTGCAAGTATATTTCCTTAATTTGGATTAAATCACCGATAGCTTTTACTGGGGCTCCTAATCTGGAACGAAGGTTTTAATTAACCTCTTAGAATCCTAACGAGTCGTTATAATGGCCGTAGCCTAGACTGGTTGGTTCCGATATATATAGATATGGTTTAATCGCGCGAAAAGGCGAAAACCGAGAATGGAGTGTGATTCTGACCCAACAAGTTCAGAGACTTGTTTTATATGGGTTAATGGTTCACACTCTGGATTTTGGGGTTCAAATAATATAATTTGACCCGTATCGGCTAATTTATGAAAACTAGTTTCATAAGCCGAACCGTGCGCGCAATAGGCGAAACGGTTAACCATGAGGGTCGTACGCTTATTTCCTAAGTCAATATGCCTTAAATGGGTTGTGGTATCAGTAGGATACCTTCCGTGACGCCCGTAACGAGTTTAAGTTAATATTATGCCCCGTAGGGGCTTTTCGGTCATTTTAAAGACTTTTAAAGAGCTTTTCGAGTTCTACAGAAAATCTGAGTTTCCCGAACAGCTTATAAAGCTTAAAATACTTTATTTATTATTTAAAATCAGTAGCAACTGGATTCGGGTCAAAAGACCTTGTAGAACTCATGTTTTGGTCGAAAAGGGCATATTCGGTATTTACCGAACCGTAGCCATAACCGCAGGTTATGAGCGAGGTAAAAATTATTAAAAATCTTTAAAATTCCCAAAATATTATTTTAATACAGTGGGTAAAAGTTTTGGTGACGAAATCTTGGTTTAGATAGGTGTTATGCTAATTGCGCCGTTAATTACTAAAGTTTACTTTGAATGCTCCATTTAGCATAACTCTCATTCTAGACCTCGGATTGACGTGAAACTTTAGGGACATGCTTATAATTTATTAAGCAAGGTTCTGGTCCTTTCACGCGTCTGAATTTCTCGTTTTAATTTCAAAAGGCCGTTACGGTCAACTTTTAGGCGAATGACGGAAATGCGCAAAAGACTCGGATAACTCATGAACCGATCACAGAGGTTTATACCGACATGTGACCTGGTCCTAAGAGAGTCCTAAGGCATATCTATACCTCACTAAAACGGGTCAGAACTGAAGTCAAAGCAAAAGTCAAACTTTTGTGACATTCGGCTCCGAACCGGGTCAATATAGCAAATGATCGATTTAAACGAGCGCAAACAAGTTTATATACTTAATATCATGTTTTATAAGTGTCAAAACAGGTTTCATAACATATACATTACAGATTATGCATAAATCGCTAAAATAGCTTTCTGTTGACTTTTTAACCGCACGTTTGACTTGATATTTGACATAGTTAGAGTGGTGATCAGGGGGAACCCTTTTAGAGGTTTATTACCCACATAATTACCTACTCAAAACTACTTTTGATCCGTCATAAGACTGAACCATTTGCAAGTTATTGTAATGACAACCGTTAGTTACGACGGTTGTGTTTATAGGCTAAAACTATGGAAATGTAAGACCAAAATGAGTATGAACGACTTACAGCAGTGGTATCTTGCTTAGAGAGCAGAAGAGAATGCTAGAGAGCTTCTTAGAATGATCAGATAGTGTGTTTTGTGTTGTGTGAATGTTATGAGCTCAAAGTGGCTATTTATAGTGAAGTAAAGCTCTCTAGATCACTACACAACAACCTACACTGATCATGATGATGGGTAGATGTCTCCTGAGTGATATGGGTCGAGTAGGGGGCGCCCATGCCTCATTTATTGGAGATTGATCGTTCACAATGCTCAAAAGTCAAGAAAACACCAACTTTCTGCATCTGGGCGTCTCACGCGACCCGCATGGGAGTTCCCATGTACTTTTACACGGGTCGCCTGAGTTTAAGAAATCAGACGCGTAATTGAGGTGGCTCGCGACCCGCCTCAACTTATCCCTAACCTTCACGCGGGTCGCGAGAGGTTTGTTTTTCAGATTTTTAAAATCTTTTGTAATGATTATCAGAATCCGGTAATTAATAACGAAATCTTTCGTAATGATTTACCTGACCTTTCGGGTTTGAAGGGGTAACTTTGCGGTTTGGCCCTCGGTTATTTACCGATAGGGGCCTCGTGTTATTTACCCGCATTATTAAGTCCCCGGTTAGTTTATTAATTATTTGGAAAGCCTTAACTTTCATTATTGACGCTTTTAACCCTTCTTATACGAATTTGAGTATAACTCTCTCGTTTTAAGACGGAACTTCGCGGAATTTATACAGTATAATCTAGTGAGAGTATAATACTGTTACGAAGCCTTGGGAACGTTAAAGGGTCACTCAGAGGTATAATTAAACATGTTGACACAGTCAACCCCTGTAGCTCGTAATCTCTCACTTTCTTCCGCGTTTCGCTTCCGTACGATTTATGATTTATTCGTTTGAAGGTACAAGCATTATTTAGGGTTACTATACAGTATATTTACCCTTGTTGACATTTATAACCCTCGAATTTATATACTTTCAAGGTTTGTCAAAATTAGTCCTTTATTTATTATCAGTGCCACGTGTAAACAAATGACACGTGTTAACACATCATTGGACACAAAATTTCGAGGTGTTACATCCTCACCCCCTTAAAATAAATCTCGACCCGAGATTTACTCAAACAAATAGGGGTACTTTTCTTTCATTGTAGCTTCGACTTCCCACGTATATTCAGGACCTCTACGAGCATCCCATTTGACTTTTACAATCGGTACGTGCTTTCTGCGAAGCTTCTTTACCTGTCGATCCTCAATCGACAAAGGTTTTTCTATGAATTTTAAGCTCTCATCTATATGCACATCTGTGTGAGGAATCACCAATGATTCATCGGCGAAGCACTTTTTGAGATTGCAGATGTGGAACACATTGTGAATTCCATTGAGCTCTTCAGGCAAGTTCAACTTATAGGCGACTGATCCGATACGTTCAATGACCTCAAAAGGTCCTATGTATCTCGGACTCAGCTTGCCCTTCTTGCCGAAACGCATCACCCCTTTCCAGGGTGATACCTTTAGCAACACTTTTTCACCTACTTCGAAGTGAAGATCCTTACGTTTTGGATCAGCGTAGCTTTTCTGCCTATCGCGGGCAGCCTTGAGACGTTCCCGGATCTGGACAATCTTGTCCGTCGTCTGGAAAACTATCTCCGGTCCTGATAATTGGACCTCCCCTACTTCCGCCCAACAAACAGGCGATCTACATTTCCTACCGTATAATGCCTCGAAAGGCGCAACCTTTATGCTGGTGTGGTAGCTATTATTGTAGGAGAATTCGATCAGGGGTAGATTCTTATCCCAGTTACCACCTAAATCGATCGCACATGCACGAAGCGTGTCTTCTAGCGTTTGGATAGTACGCTCACTTTGACCGTCCGTCTGTGGATGGTAAGCCGTACTAAAGTTTAAACGCGTGCCCAAAGATTGCTGGAAACTCTTCCAGAAATGAGACGTGTACCTGGTATCCCTGTCGGAGATAATAGTCACAGGTATGCCGTGTAAAGCTACAATCTTATCAACATATAGTTGGGCTAGCATATCGGAGCTATATATCTCCTTGATGGGTAAGAAGTGAGCTGATTTAGTCAGCCTATCGACTATGACCCATATTGTATCGTTTCCTTTCCTGGTTTTGGGTAACTTGGTTATGAAGTCCATATTTACGCATTCCCACTTCCACTCGGGAAGCTCAGGCTGTTGTAGCAAGCCAGACGGCTTTTGGTGTTCGGCTTTGACTTGAGCACAAGTCAAGCACTTTGCTACGTGGGCGGCTACAGACTTTTTCAAGCCTATCCACCAGTAGTTTGCCTTTAAGTCCTGGTACATTTTGTCTGCACCAGGATGGACTGAGTATTTGGAACTATGGGCTTCCTGGAGAACAACATCTCGTAGTCCTCCATAAATCGGAACCC
Organism: Helianthus annuus; assembly: GCF_002127325.2. Classification (NCBI taxonomy): domain Eukaryota; kingdom Viridiplantae; phylum Streptophyta; class Magnoliopsida; order Asterales; family Asteraceae; genus Helianthus; species Helianthus annuus. The sequence goes on along the minus strand of NC_035433.2, from coordinate 62,194,707 downwards.
ATATACGTCCGTTCAGCCTAAGAATTCCATCCTTGCTAAGAGTCAACTGCTCCTCAGTTACTCCCATCTTTTCACTAGGGTAATTAGCTTCCAACACAGCCTCTCGCTGTGCAGCTAATATCTTCTCAATCAAATTGTTCTTGACTTCAATGCTCTTGGCATTGATTCGAATAGGTTTTACCCTTTCTTTCCTGCTCAAGGCATCAGCGACCACATTCGCTTTGCCGGGATGGTACCTGATCTCACAATCATAGTCATTCAGGGTCTCCATCCAACGGCGCTGCCTCATGTTCAACTCTTTCTGATTGAACAGGTGCTGGAGGCTTTTGTGATCAGAATAAATCACAAATTTAATACCGTAAAGGTAATGCCTCCACAACTTCAGTGCAAATACAACGGCACCCAACTCCAAGTCGTGGGTGGTGTAATTCTTTTCATGCACCTTTAATTGCCTTGAAGCATAGGCAATCACCCTGCCCTTCTGCATAAGCACACACCCCATGCCCGTGTGTGATGCATCGCAGTAAACTACGAATTCATCGGTACCTTCTGGTAATGTCAGCATAGGTGCGTTGCTTAGCTTTTGCTTCAGTATTTCGAAGGACTCTTGCTGCTTTGGGCCCCAAATATACTTTTCTTTCTTCTTGGTCAAGGAAGTCAAGGGCGCAGCAATCCTCGAAAAATTTTCAATAAACCTCCTGTAGTATCCTGCTAACCCCAGGAAACTACGAATTTCGGTAGGCGTCTTTGGCTCTTGCCAGTTCATGACTGCCTCTACCTTAGCGGGATCCACTTGGATACCACGCTCACTCACAACGTGCCCTAAAAACTGAACCTCTCGTAGCCAGAATTCACATTTCGAGAATTTGGCGTAGAGTTTCTCACATTGTAGTAATTCGAGAATGCAACGGAGGTGCTTCTCGTGGTCTGCTTGGTTCTTGGAATATATAAGGATATCGTCGATGAAGACTATGACAAATTTGTCCAAATACGGCTTGCAGACGCGATTCATGAGATCCATGAACGCAGCCGGTGCATTTGTGAGCCCAAAAGGCATCACTAGGAACTCGTAATGACCATACCGAGTCCTCAATGCAGTCTTGTGTACATCTTCATCTCTGACCCTTAGCTGATGATAGCCCGACCTTAAGTCGATCTTCGAAAAGTAGCTTGCTCCTTGCAGCTGATCGAATAGATCATCGATCCTTGGTAAAGGATATCTATTCTTTATGGTAACTTTATTTAGCTCTCGGTAGTCGATGCACAACCGCATCGATCCGTCCTTCTTCTTTACAAATAGGACTGGTGCTCCCCAGGGAGATGAACTAGGTCTGATAAAACCTTTTGCCAGCAGTTCATCCAACTGGGTCCTCAGTTCTTTCATTTCCGTTGGAGCTAATCTGTAAGGTGCTCTTGCTATCGGAGCCGCTCCAGGAATGATGTCTATTCTGAACTCCACTTGTCTATCTGGTGGCAATCCAGGTAGTTCTTCGGGAAAAACTTCGGGGTATTCAGAAATGACAGGAAGATCCTCGATCTTCGACTTCGGCTCTTCTATTATCACCTGAGCCATGTAAATTACACAGCCTCTGTTCAAACACCTAGAAGCTTTCAGCATAGATACGTCTTCGGGCAATCCGTACTGCGTATCCCCTCGAATGGTAAGAGATTCACCACTCGGAGTCTTTAAAACTATCTGCCTTTTGCCGCAAATGATTTGGGCCTGGTTATGGGATAACCAGTCCATGCCTAGCACAATGTCAAAACCCGCAAATTTGAAGGGAAGTAGAGATAAAGGAAAAGAATGGTTCCTAATGGACATTTCACATCCTTCTAGAACAGTTGAGACGGTTTCTATCGTGCCGTCTGCTAACTCTACTTCGTATTTCGCATCAAGGGTTTTGATAGGCGTATTTAGTAGTTGGCAAAATTTCTGGTCTACAAAGGATTTATCAGCGCCAGAATCGAATAGTACTCTTGCAAATATATTATTTACGAGAAAAGTACCTGTAAGCACGTTGTCGTTCTGGACCGCTTCCTTTGCATCCATGCGAAAAACTCTCGCATTTGACTTCTTTGTTTCTTCCGCCTTCTTGGCATACTTAGGGCAGTTACTCTTGATGTGCCCTTTTTCATTACAACCATAGCAGGTTGCATCCTTGATTTTCTTGCACTCCACGGTCTTATGATCCTTGGACTTGCATAGTCCACAGGAAGGAGTCTTTGATTGCGACTGTGAGTTTGATGCAAATCTGCATTTCCCAGAGTGGGGTTTCTTGCAGATTTTGCAGTTGGGCCTTTCACCAGCTTGCCCATCTTTCTTCGCCTCCGACCCTCTTTTGCCTTCACCGTTTCCACGGTGCTTCTTCCCTGATCTTCGTGAGGTATCATCCTCACGTTTTCTCTTCTCAGCCTCCTTGTTCCTTAGTGTCCTCAGACGGACAGCGTCTAAGGTGAGAGACAAGGAGAGGTCAGTAACTGACCTGAAGGTCGTCGGCCGAGAGGCCTTTACACTCGCCTTTATTGCGGGCTCCAAGCCCCCAATGAAACGGGCGATTCTTCGAGGTTCTGGTGTCACAAGGTATGGGACCAGACGAGACATCGTATTGAAGCTCGTCAAATACGCCTGGCAGTCCAGGTTCGTCATCACCAGTGACACAAAGTCAGCCTCGATCTTCTCAACCTCATGCTGAGGGCAGTAGTTTTCCTTAATGAGAGCAATAAATTCCTCCCATGTCATTTTGTACAAAGCAGACTTACCAGATGCCTGCACCAACGCCCTCCACCACGCCAGGGCCTCGCCCTTAAATGACTGAGACACATATTTCACCACATCCCTCGCTGCACACCCGCTGATGTCCACTATAGTGTCCATCTCATCTAGCCAGGTGATGCAATCCACAGCACCTTTCTCCCCTGTAAATTCCCGGGGCTTACAAGATACAAAATACTTGTAAGTGCAACCCTTAGCACTGGATGCATCAGTATATTCTCTATCGCGATGAACGTTGTTCTCCGTGGACGAGTGTTTGTCGTCTTCTTTCTTGGGTTCAGAGGGTGGTTTGGAGTGTGCCTTTGGTTTAGAGGGTGGTTTTGACACGGTTCTGCCTTGGGACTCAGTATATTGACGATCAAGAGCTGCCTGAACAACATTGTCAATCAGAGCCTTCAGTTGTGCGCCTGTCAGATGCACTGGCGCATTGTCGTATTCATCATCATTAGTATGGCTATTCTCTCCGTTGGGGTCCGCCATTGTAACTTGAATCTGTTACATAAGATAACAAAATTTTATTCAGGAGATTATTATATAATTGTCTTTTATGACAATTTGTCAACCATGGTACAGGGACCATATTTGGTTAACTTATTATTTCATTATATATTAGGATTTGAATATATCCTATTTCAGCTATATAAATAGTATTGGCGGCATAAAGCCTAATCATGATGATGTTTTATAATATTAGCCGAGATTTCAGAGAATCAACGGCATAGAGGTTTGAACCGTAGTCCTCTTACCCCTTTCTGGCAGGGAGTCATAGACCACCACTGTCTTTTGTCGTTATAAGACAATTATTACGGCCCATAGGCACTACACCTCTAATGGATGTTTTTAATATGGTTGGCCCGTAGGCACTACATCTCTAATGGATGTTTTAATAGGGTTGGCCCGTAGGCACTACATCACTAATGGATGTTTTAATAATATTGGCCCGTAGGCACTACATCACTAATGGATGTTTTAATAGGGTTGGCCCGTAGGCACTACATCACTAATGGATGTTTTAATAATATTGGCCCGTAGGCACTACATCACTAATGGATGTTTAATAAGGTTGGCCCGTAGGCACTACATCACTAATGGATGTTTTAATAATATTGATCACCTTCATTGGTGATTTAACCCACGATTTATAAATCGTTTAGTTGGGTTTTGAAATCCTTAAAGGATTATTATATAAGAATGATGTACGTGATTTTAACGAATCACATCTGCCATGATTGTTAACATGCGTACAGAGGTTAACAGGGAATCAGAATCTTCTCAATTAGGTCGTACCATCTTGACTGGATCTTAAAAGACACCAAGCTAGGTTTCACCTTTTAAGATTCTTTATCTAGGCAGATCAATATAAAAGGAATGGTTTTGATTTATTTTATATGTATTAAAACAAAACTCATAACATACATTCCAAAATCTCAAATACAATTTCATATTGCCCTAAACGGGTCTTTCAAATAGTACATACTTCCATAGAGGTTTAAAAATAAGTGACAAGTCCACGCAGGGACTAATACAAGATAGATGTCCATGCAAGGACTAAAGATAAGTCCACGTAGGGACTGAAATACGATAAGTGTCCACGCAGGAACTTATTTCAAAGTAGAAATTACATTAGTACAACTATTAAGGGCTAATGGTCACGTTTCTTCTTTTTGCCCTTTAGTAGGTTTTCCAAGCCCTTGAGAAATCCTCGGTGGCTCTTTTTCTCTTCTTCGAACTCTCTCTCTCCACACGATCTAGTCGATGGAGTATTTCTTCCTGTTCAGGAGGAGAGAAACGTGGTTGTGGCGCTTGATGCGGAACTGGAGGTCTGGGAGGTATTGGATACCCATGAGCTGAGTAGTCCGGTGGTCCCATGTTTCCGTGTGCTCCGTCAGGGTAGCGCGCATTATACTTAGCCGACACCACATATGGGTCGCGCTCATAGCCGTAGTTGTATTGTGCTTGTGACGGTTCGAACGGGTTGTAAGCCGTTGGACCCGTGTAAGCAGGTATGGGTTGGTCATACCCAAATGGTGGCGAATTTTGTGCAGCTGGTGCGGAATTCGCTTCCTGTATAGGACTTGAAGGTCCTTCTTCTTGTAGTGGCGGATAGTGGCTACTACTAGAATGTCGAGGAGTGCTGAAGTGGATACCCCCTCCTCCTCGTGTAGACATACGAGCATTTGTCCTCCTACGCCTTGGCAGATCAGGTATTACTGGTTGCGCCGGTGGCGGAGGTGGTGGCGTAACTGCCTCAAAGCGTGAATCCTCAGAGGGATCCTGTGGATGTCGCGGTTGTTGTGATGTCTGTTGAGGTGGTGTGTAGTACCACTCATGTCGGTCAAACATCGCTTGGAAACTGTCAGGTCCCTGATAGGGTGTGCCATGGAAGGATGACCCATCAGAGACTTCTATCGGATGCGTGGGCGTACCACGCGCAGGTTCAGTTGGATCAGTATCTTCATCCATATGGTCATCGGAGAAATGATCTTGTGGCCCTAGTGGAACAAAACCTGAAGGTTCCTGTATGTAGTCAGCCGGATTAAACTGACCTATGTAGTAGGGAGTAGGGTCGTCGTAATTTCGGTGTGATACCGAACGTTGTAGAGGTATGAAGGAAGGTTGTGGGTTGTTGGGATCATTTTCTGAGTTTGGCCCAAAGGAGTGCCGGTAGGATGGCGTCGAGCTGTGCGAGGTGGAATGCCTCGCGAGTTCGTAGAGATCTCTTCGTCGTTGTGGCTCTTCGCTCCGTGTCATCGAAGGATGCCTTGTACCAGATGGTCCAGCTTCGTTATCGTGATGTGTCACGATTTCTCCTCTGCCTCTTCTTCCCCTTCCTCTTCCTCGGAATATAACAGGTGGCATTTTCCTGCTCCAAAACTTATTAAAAATCGAATTGAAATAAAGACAAAAAGGAGTATTAATCCGAATCTGTCCTAAGTTATTGTCTAGACTCAAGTATGTGCAATTGTGTTATTGAGATTAAACACAATAGGGTAGTGTTTAATTCACTCAATGTTGGCTCTGATACCAACCTGTCACACCCCGTTTTCCACGTGTTTCACCAGTGGGCCCGGTGGGGGATTACCGTGACGATGTTGGCAACAATATAGTCAAACCACACAATTATATAATGCACAGCGGAAGCTTAAGATAAATATATAAACTTCAACCTCTGGTTGTAATATCAAATGTATTACAGAAGTTGAATATATCCACAGCGGATCAAAAATAATAAATATTGTTCATTCAGATGCAGCATCGAGTTTGCGAGACTATGTACGATGCTTAGGAAGCTAATACCAGCCCATTTCGTGTAGTACATGCACTTAATATTTTTGGGGAAAATACGTCAGTTTACACTGGTAAATACATTCAACTGACACATTTGAAAATGTTTATTTAAAATTGATTTGAATGCACAAGGCACAAACTCTTTTATAACTTGGGAAAATTATAATAAAATCTTGTGAACGTTTTACATGTTCTTTTATGCGTTCAGTAGCCCGGGTCGTGCCGGGTTAAAGATTTATAGACACACCACATTGCGTAAAACCGTAGTATAAAAACCAACGGCTACGTCTTTTAATTTAATGTCGACAATATATACCGGGTGTACGCCTACACCGGGATGTCGATGGTCGTGGCCATTTCGTAAAATGATGCCAAGGATATCCGGGACAACGGTCATTAAACCCCCTAAAGGCTTTTAAGAAACAAAACTGTTTAAATGAGCCGATCATATTATTTAATTAACCACCTAAGCGATGGAAGAATATAATGCTCAATCAAGCGGTATTAATATACCGTAACCCAAGCCCATATAGGGGAAATAAGTTAAAGTATTTACATTTGCAAGTATATTTCCTTAATTTGGATTAAATCACCGATAGCTTTTACTGGGGCTCCTAATCTGGAACGAAGGTTTTAATTAACCTCTTAGAATCCTAACGAGTCATTATAATGGCCGTAGCCTAGACTGGTTGGTTCCGATATATATAGATATGGTTTAATCGCGCGAAAAGGCGAAAACCGAGAATGGAGTGTGATTCTGACCCAACAAGTTCAGAGACTTGTTTTATATGGGTTAATGGTTCACACTCTGGATTTTGGGGTTCAAATAATATAATTTGACCCGTATCGGCTAATTTATGAAAACTAGTTTCATAAGCCGAACCGTGCGCGCAATAGGCGAAACGGTTAACCATGAGGGTCGTACGCTTATTTCCTAAGTCAGTATGCCTTAAATGGGTTGTGGTATCAGTAGGATACCTTCCGTGACGCCCCTAACGAGTTTAAGTTAATATTATGCCCCGTAGGGGCTTTTCGGTCATTTTAAAGACTTTTAAAGAGCTTTTCGAGTTCTACAGGAAATCTGAGTTTCCCGAACAGCTTATAAAGCTTAAAATACTTTATTTATTATTTAAAATCAGTAGCAACTGGATTCGGGTCAAAAGACCTTGTAGAACTCATGTTTTGGTCGAAAAGGGCATATTCGGTATTTACCGAACCGTAGCCATAACCGTTGGTTATGAGCGAGGTAAAAATTATTAAAAATCTTTAAAATTCCCAAAATATTATTTTAATACAGCGGGTAAAAGTTTTGGTGACGAAATCTTGGTTTAGATAGGTGTTATGCTAATTGCGCCGTTAATTACTAAAGTTTACTTTGAATGCGCCATTTAGCATAACTCTCATTCTAGACCTCGGATTGACGTGAAACTTTAGGGACATGCTTATAATTTATTAAGCAAGGTTCTGGTCCATTCACGCGTCTGAATTACTCGTTTTAATTTCAAAAGGCCGTTACGGTCAACTTTTAGGCGAATGACGGAAATGCGCAAAAGACTCGGATAACTCATGAACCGATCACAGAGGTTTATACCGACATGTGACCTGGTCCTAAGAGAGTCCTAAGGCATATCTATACCTCACTAAAACGGGTCAGAACTGAAGTCAAAGCAAAAGTCAAACTTTTGTGACATTCGGCTCCGAACCGGGTCAATATAGCAAATGATCGATTTAAACGAGCGCAAACAAGTTTATATACTTAATATCATGTTTTATAAGTGTCAAAACAGGTTTCATAACATATACATTACAGATTATGCATAAATCGCTAAAATAGCTTTCTGTTGACTTTTTAACCGCACGTTTGACTTGATATTTGACATAGTTAGAGTGGTGATCAGGGGGAACCCTTTTAGAGGTTTATTACCCACATAATTACCTACTCAAAACTACTTTTGATCCGTCATAAGACTGAACCATTTGCAAGTTATTGTAATGACAACCGTTAGTTACGACGGTTGTGTTTATAGGCTAAAACTATGGAAATGTAAGACCAAAATGAGTATGAACGACTTACAGCAGTGGTATCTTGCTTAGAGAGCAGAAGAGAATGCTAGAGAGCTTCTTAGAATGATCAGATAGTGTGTTTTGTGTTGTGTGAATGTTATGAGCTCAAAGTGGCTATTTATAGTGAAGTAAAGCTCTCTAGATCACTACACAACAACCTACACTGATCATGATGATGGGTAGATGTCTCCTGAGTGATATGGGTCGAGTAGGGGGCGCCCATGCCTCATTTATTGGAGATTGATCGTTCACAATGCTCAAAAGTCAAGAAAACACCAACTTTCTGCATCTGGGCGTCTCACGCGACCCGCATGGGAGTTCCCATGTACTTTTACGCGGGTCGCCTGAGTTTAAGAAATCAGACGCGTAATTGAGGTGGCTCGCGACCCGCCTCAACTTATCCCTAACCTTCACGCGGGTCGCGAGAGGTTTGTTTTTCAGATTTTTAAAATCTTTTGTAATGATTATCAGAATCCGGTAATTAATAACGAAATCTTTCGTAATGATTTACCTGACCTTTCGGGTTTGAAGGGGTAACTTTGCGGTTTGGCCCTCGGTTATTTACCGATAGGGGCCTCGTGTTATTTACCCGCATTATTAAGTCCCCGGTTAGTTTATTAATTATTTGGAAAGCCTTAACTTTCATTATTGACGCTTTTAACCCTTCTTATACGAATTTGAGTATAACTCTCTCGTTTTAAGACGGAACTTCGCGGAATTTATACAGTATAATCTAGTGAGCGTATAATACTGTTACGAAGCCTTGGGAACGTTAAAGGGTCACTCAGAGGTATAATTAAACATGTTGACACAGTCAACCCCTGTAGCTCGTAATCTCTCACTTTCTTCCGCGTTTCGCTTCCGTACGATTTATGATTTATTCGTTTGAAGGTACAAGCATTATTTAGGGTTACTATACAGTATATTTACCCTTGTTGACATTTATAACCCTCGAATTTATATACTTTCAAGGTTTGTCAAAATTAGTCCTTTATTTATTATCAGTGCCACGTGTAAACAAATAACACGTGTTAACACATCATTGGACACAAAATTTCGAGGTGTTACAATCCTTGGGACATGCCTTATTCAGATCAATGAAATCGACACATACCCTCCACTTTCCGTTTTTCTTTTGGACATCGACCACATTGGCTAACCATTTTGGATATTTTACCTCTCTGATCATACCTGCTCGAAGTAGTCTCTCTACTTCTTCTTGGATAATGGCATTCCTTTCTGGTGCAAACTTCCTCCTTTTTTGATGGATTGGTTTGATAGACATGTCAATGCCAAGTTTATGAGTTATGATATCCTTAGATATACCTGTCATATCTTCGTGTTTCCATGCAAAGGTAGACTTTCTTCTTTTGAGGAAGGATATCATGTCTTCTTTCATCTTGCCAAGGATCCCTGATCCGATATAGATTTTTGACTCAGGATCACTAGGATCCAAGAGGATTTCGTCCAGATCTTGTTCCCTTGCCTCCAAGACATTCCTCGGAGGATACTGTAATTGCTATTGCTCCCTTGGCTTTGAAGTTGGCTTCATGGATGAGGTATAACAATCCTTAGCCTCCTGCTGATCACTGTCGATCTTGATTATCCCCCATGGGCTAGGGAGTTTCACACATTGATGATAGGTGGATGGGACTGCTTTCATATCATGTATCCAGGGCCTGCCAAGGATAACATTGTAACAAGATAAACAGTTAATAACACAAAATTTTTGATAATTATGTAATCCTTCCACGTAGATTGGGAGTTTGATGTCCCCCAGAGTTTTCTTCGTTTCTCCACTGAATCCTACAAGCACGGAGGATCTTGGTGTAATGTCTGATTCTGGGATACCCATTTTCTTCAGAACATCAAGCTGGATAATGTTCACTGAGCTTCCTCCGTCGATAAGGATCCTGCGGACAAAATGGTTAGAGATAAAGAGAGTAATAACTAAACTATCATGATGAGGATCCTGGATGTTAATGCGATCATTCTCATCAAACGTTATCGTCTTTCCTTCCGAGACACTTGATGTTCGAATAGGTCTCTCTCCATTATCCATTTTTGCTTCCTTTGCATGCCTTTTGGCCGCCGAGAAGGATGTACCACAGATGTCTGATCCTCCGGAAATAAAGTTGATCACTTGTGCATTCGCCGGAGGGGCTGGAGCCTTTTCAGGGATCCTCTCAGGATCCTGAGTCCTTTGCTTTTTTCTTCCCAATAATTCTTTTAGATACCCCTTGCTTAACAGATATCCAATTTCTTTTCTTAAAGCTATGCATTCTTCAGTTAGATGCCCGAAATCCTCATGGTATGCACACCATTTTGACTTGTCTTTAGTCCCGGATGGTTTATCATTCTTCCTGGGCCACCTAGCTTTTTCTCCTAGATTCTGCATTGCAAGGATTAGTTCATGATTATCAACGGAAAAACAATATTCTGAGATTGGAGGATAATCTTCATCATCCTCTTCTTGGTCAACAGCATGCACATTCTGGTTGTCCTTTCTATGGTAGGATTTGAATTTATTGTTCTTGAAGGAGGATCCTTGCATCTCCTGTTTTGAGGATCCTACTTGTCTCTCCTGGATCCTCTTGTCATCCTCTAGCCGGATGAACCTGAGTGCCCGAGTTCTTACTTCATCTAGATTCCTGCATGGTGTCATAACAAGATCATCATAGAATAATGAATCCTTAATCAGTCCCATTTTGAAGGCTTCAACAGCCGTAGCCATATCCAAGTTGGGAATGTCCAAGGATTCTTTACTAAATTTAGTTATATAATCCCTTAATGATTCATTATGACTTTGAGTTACCCTATATAAATCACTAGTTAATCTTTCAAATTTTCTACTACAAGAGAATTGGTTATTGAATAAATTAACTAAATTAGCAAATGAAGTAATAGAGTAAGGGGAAAGACTTAGCAGCCATTTAAGAGCTGATCCAGTAAGAGTGGATCCAAATCCTTTACATAGGCATGCTTCCTTTAACTTTTCCGGGATTGGATTGATCTCCATCCTCTCCCTGTATTGTGCTATGTGCTCCTCAGGATCCGTTGTACCATCATACAGCTTCATAGTAGGGATATGGAACCTTTTGGGTACCTCTGCATCACAAATTGGTGGTGCAAAGCGAGATACCTTATGGCTTCCATCTGCAATTTCTGGGATAGGCTTGACTACCCCTGGAACACTTGAGATCATATCTTTTAGCTTCTGCAACTCCCTGGCCATAGCATGATTGATACCTGCATCCTGCACGAATCCATGGTTAGTGGTAGGATAATTATTCAAGGTGTTACCTCCCATCGGATTCAAGTTAGGAATATTGGGTGTGAATCCATATTGCTGGGATTCTGGGATAACGGAGGGACCAGTGGAAGCAATGGTCTGCATTGGAATGAAGTCCCCTTGATGGACATCTAGACTTCCTGTTTGCAAACTTTTTAGGGATCCTGGCATCTGGAAGGATCCTGGTATCTGGGATGATCCTGGAACGAAGGAGGATCCTTGAACCTGGGACGACCCTGGAACAAAGAAGGATCCTTGAACCTGGGATGATCCTGGAATAAAGGAAGATCCTTGACCCTGGGATGATCCTGGAACAAAGTAGGATCCTTGAAACTGCTGTGCTCCCAGATAGGCTCCTGAATTCATGAAGGATCCCATATGCTGGGGATAGGATCCTGCCGGCTGAAAGTGTGAGCCTGATGCCTGAGTCATTGCTGCCGATCCGAGGTGCAATCCTCTTGATTCTCCCATAATTTGCACGTCTGGGACTCCCGATGGCTGAGAAGTGATCATTGGAGTATCAAAGCTCAAGGATTTGGGCATCAGTGGGGAATGATCCTCTGCCGCTTTCTTTTGTCTTTTGAGATCTCCAATTTCCCTGAGGATCCTTTCATTAGTTTCATCCTGCCGCTGCATACGATCCTTCATCTGCAAAATCAAAGTAAATACGTCACTAGTACTGGGAGTATAAGAATTCATAGCAGAAGAAGATGGAGGTTTAGAGTTAGTAGGAGTTGGTCTCTTCTCAGCATTCTTCTGGGATCCTGCCGGTGGAGGAGGCAGAGTGTTCTGAGACGAGGTGACTGCAGACATCGCCGTGGACGTGTTTTTCAATGATGAAGCCATGTAATTCTTTGAAATGATTTCGAACAAAAGGTTTTCTTATGAATGAAGCACCAATTGCCCCACGGTGGGCGCCAAACTGTTTTGGTCAAAAATCACACAAGGATAATGCAACCAAACTTTATGTAAACGGGGTATGATGCTTGGTTTATTGAAAAAGTAAAGGATCACTTCAGTATGAAATATGCAAAGACACAATGATTTATACGAGGAAAAAGCCCTTGATCAATGTATGATCTCCGGCATAAAAAACCTCGGGTGATGGCAACTACCGATCACCAAACTTCAATATAAGAAAAATGGTTACAACTTCGGATGATAATGAGCTGAGTACAAGGATCACTATAGTTTCGAGTGTCTAAGCGTGTGAGAATTGTGTTGTGTGTTCTTCCGAATGGGGAAGAGTGTTATATATACAAGTGTAGGTGACCTATTTTAGGTAAAAAGACTAATAATCAGCTCATTACCCCTTTAGAAATAAAAGCAAATCTAGCCTAAATTGTCGCCCTTAAATCATGCCAAGTTTCCATATCCTTTGCAACGTTCATCTCCGATTAAGCACATGCTATAATTGTAAATACGCGTCCTTTGATCGTGATGCTAAGAGCGGATCCTGCTAGACATTCCTGCAAAATGACATTAAGTTCAACGAAAGCAACTATTAGCATGAGGATCCTATGATGGTCCGTGATCCTGATCCTGAAACTCTGCTGAGGATCACTATCTGCCAAAGAAATAAGGATCACTTGTTAGGATCACATGTAAGGATCATGTATTATAAAAATCCAGCCCTAACAGCTGGCCAATGTGGTTGTTGTTCAAAAGAAAAATGGAAAGTGGAGGGTATGTGTCGATTTCACTGATTTGAATAAGGCATGTCCCAAGGATCCTTTCCCATTACCCCACATTGACTCCATGGTGGATGCAACGGCGGGTCATGAACTGTTAACCTTTATGGATGCATCATCTGGATTCCAACAAATTCAGATGGAACCATCTGACCAAGAGGATACGGCTTTTATGACCCCAACCGGTTTATATTGTTATATTGCTATGCCTTTTGGATTAAGAAATGCAGGTGCAACATATCAAAGGCTGGTGAATATGATGTTCAAAGATCGAATTGGACAAACTATGGAAGTGTACATAGACGATATGGTGGTGAAATCCAAAAAAGCTGAGGATCACCTAAGGGACTTGGAGGAAGCATTTGATATCCTTGATAATTATAACATGAAGCTTAATCCTTCAAAATGTCACTTTGGTGTTAAAGCAGGTAAATTCTTAGGATATATGGTAACCCAGAGGGGCATTGAAGCAAGCCCAGAACAAATCAAAGCATTGGTAAATATCAAATCCCCTGCCAACGCTAAGGATGTGCAAAGGCTAACAGGCAGGATAGCAGCTCTAAACAGATTCATATCCAAATCCTCAGAAAAGTGTAAAGAATTCTATGATATCCTAAGAAAGAACAAGAAATTCGAATGGACTGAAAAGCATGAGAATGCTTTACAAGCCCTAAAAGAATACATGTCCTCAGCCCCAGCATTGATGAAACCAGAAAAAGGAGATGTGTTATCCTTATACCTTGCGGTATCCTCAAAAGCAGTAAGTGCAGTCCTTGTTAAGGATCATGAAGGTACACAATATCCTGTCTATTATGTAAGTAAGAGTTTACTTGATGCTGAATCCAGGTATTCACACCTTGAAAAACTTATTCTTGCACTGATTATGGCATCTACTAAACTAAGACATTATTTTGAAACACATGTTATTGTTGTTAGAACTAATTTTCCAATTAAGAATGTCCTCAGGAAACCAGAGATGTCCGGAAGAATGGCTAAGTGGGCAGTAAAGCTTAGTGCCCATGATATAAGATATGAACCCAGAACAGCCATCAAATCCCAAGCATTAGTAGACTTTGTGGCTGATTTCAGTAGTGATTTACAAAAGGAAGCCGAATTGGAAGTCCAGCAGCTGGATGAAACTAAGGATCCTTGGATACTACATACTGACGGATCCTCAAATGTCAAAGGCACGGGGCTTGGTATACTACTAAAATCGCCACAGGGGGACATAATACCCCATTCCATAGCTTGTGAGTTTCAAGCCACTAATAATGAGGCTGAATATGAAGCCTTAATCGCTGGTTTGCAAATCGCTAAGCATTTGAGGATCAGGTATCTTGAGGTATACGTGGATTCATTGTTAATCACTAATCACTTTAATGGATCCTATGCTGTTAAAAATGAAAAACTAACCAAATATTTAGAGATAGTCAAAGAATTGGCACTCTCCTTTGTTTCTTTCAGTTTAACACAGGTACCAAGGGAGGAAAATACAGAAGCTGATGCATTGGCCAACCTAGGATCATCTTTGAAGATCCCAGAGGATATAAGTATCCCCATCATCCATATCCTGGCTCCTGCTATTGAAAATCAGGTGGCCATGGAAATAGAAGAGGATACTGCAATGATCCCTAGTGAGGATACTCAATCTTATTCAGGATCATGGATCTCACCAATCATAAGATACTTACAACACGGGGAAATCCCTATGGGAGAAAATCCTAGGGCTTTCAGGATTAAGGTATCTCAATTCACAATCTTAAATAATGTGCTATATAAGCGATCTCTTGCAGGACCATATTTAAGATGTATCGAGGATCCTGAAGTTCAAGAAGTCTTAAAAGACTTCCATGAAGGAGATTGTGGAAACCACACTGGGGGCAGGGCATTGTTCTCAAGGATCTTAAGGACAGGATACTACTGGCCAACTATGAAAAGGGATGCTGTGGAGTATGCTAAGAAGTGTGATCCTTGTCAAAGACACATCAATATCCTTCATCCGCCGGCTGAATTTCTACATCCTATACCATCCTCTTGGCCATTCATGAGATGGGGGATGGATATAGTTGGCAAGCTCCCTAAGGCACCTGGTGGAAAAGTATTCATGCTTGCTATGACTGACTACTTCTCCAAGTGGATAGAGGCTGAAGCTTTTGCCCAAGTCAGAGAGAAGGAAGTTATATCCTTTATTAAGAGAAACATTATAACTAGATTTGGCATTCCTTCTGAAATTGTATGTGATAATGGTTCCCAATTTATTGGGAGCAGGACTACTAACTTTTGTGACAGTTGGGGGATTCAGATGATAACATCAACACCAGTCCACCCACAAGCTAATGGCTATACCCAGGATCCTACGTATAATGGTAGACGTACCATACATCCGTTCCTAAGGTTTCTAACGTCTTCACGTTAGCTAGAACAAGTACCCGTGATCCTGAGGAGAACGATGCAAACCTGGCTCAAGACTTGGATACTATTGAAGAAATCAGGGATCTGGCTAGGATAAGGATGGCTAGCTACCAACAAAGAATGGCTGGTGCTTACAACAAAAATGTCAGGATAAGGAAATTCCAAGTTGGGGACATGGTATTGAGAAAAGCATTCCAAAATACCACCAAACCTGCTGATGGGAAATTGGCACCAAAATGGGAAGGCCCTTATTTGATCGAAGCCGAAGCTGGAAAGGGGGCATATAGATTGCTTACCATGGAAGGTAATCTGTTACCAAGAGCCTGGAATGCTGTCCACTTGAAGAAATATTTCATGTAAGCAGGATCCTTCTGGCATGAGTGATCCTTACATTGGAAGTATCCTTCAAGGATCCCTGAAGCATCAATGATCCTTACTCTGGTAATGTCCTAAGCTTGAACTCTTATTTACATATCTTCTTATTTAAGGATAAGGATCATGTATCCTTCATCCTCCTCTCACGAGATTTTGAGTTCTGATAAGTTCAGGTATCCTTAGCATAATGTCGACAATCTTCAGAAGCAACTCAGATCCCCGGGCTTGTCCCCAGTTATCCATGGGCTTGTCCCCAGTTTTCGCCTGTAGCGCACGATGATCCTGGTATAGTTCACGTCTTTGGGACCAGTACTCGCTTTTAGGGGCTGATAACCTCATCGTACTGGCTATACCCAGGATCCTACGTATAATGGTAGACGTACCATACATCCGTTCCTAAGGTTTCTAACGTCTTCACGTTAGCTAAGGTTTTGGCATTTTCATGTCACTAAGTTTGGATAGTCGCCAGTGAGGGCCATACTCCAGTTTACATACGATACTTGGGCTTGTCCCCAGTTATCCTTCGGGCTTGTCCCCAGTTATCTTTTGGGCTTGTCCCCAGTTACTAACTTATCTTTTATATTGGCTTAGTCCCAAGTTATATTCCATTTTTCAGGTTTTCAAAGTTAAACAATTAAGGATCCTTAATCCTTATTATCCATTAAAGTGTTACTTATGGTTATCCTGATTAAAGGTTAGGATCCTAACTTGGATCCTCAGGTATGATCCTTAACTATTTTCAATTTCATTCATTATTTGTTTGAATAACCCTTAGACTTTGACAACTGAACCCATGATCCTTAAAATAAACTACTTTGAAAATTTTCGATCATAGGATATTTGATCCAGGATCATATCCTAAATTTCTTAAACATAATTTGCTTAACTTTTCTTACTCAAACAAATATGTATCAAAACAATTGGAAATTAAAAGGATAACAATACGAGAGAAGCCAAAAAGATTAGAGTTATTTTATTAACAAAGGTTTAAAACCCTTCAAAGTTGTCAAAATTGCCAACCCACGTTTCTACCAGCAAAACGTGGCCCGTCCACATGGGTTGGCAAAGGGTGTCCATTGTTTGTGCGGTCATAGCATGCAGGA
Organism: Helianthus annuus; assembly: GCF_002127325.2. NCBI lineage: Eukaryota > Viridiplantae > Streptophyta > Magnoliopsida > Asterales > Asteraceae > Helianthus > Helianthus annuus. The sequence goes on along the minus strand of NC_035433.2, from coordinate 62,177,709 downwards.
AATTAAAAGGCGGCAGGATCACAATGGCTTCATCCCCCAAACAGATGATCCCTCCACCATTTGTAATCCTACCTATTGTTCACAGGATCCTGGATCCTCAACCCTAAACTATTGTTCAAATACAGACCATAATTGTTTTAAAACATCACAACCACCAAACAAAAAAATTGGGCTCCGGCTATGTCTAGAAGTTTCCTTCATCGCCCAATCCTGCAGCTCAATCCTTCGCTGCACCATCACCACCAGCTCCACTTGCCTCACCAGCATGATCCTTGCCAGCCTCTCCACCCTCAAGCATCGGGATCTCCTCAGCCTCTTCATCATCCTCAAGCTCTGCTAGCCTCGCCTTCCAACCCTCTACATCCCATGTGCTTTTATCGAAGGCAGGATCCTGAGCCTCCATAGCCATCTGCAGCTGGATCTTATACATGGTTATTACAGCAGAGACCTTGGCATCCTGGGTGATCTCATGCTTCTCATAATCAAAATTGATCAGCATCCTGGCAGCATTATCCTTGGTGGCCCGGAGCTCCTTCTCAAGATCAGCTATCTTAAGATCCTTCAGCACACCCATCTGTTGGAGGTCAGCAATTTGGCGGTCTTGATCCTCGACGTGGCCAACATAAGTCTCTATCTCAGCAAATTTCTGCAAGGAAAACAAGGTATAACGTCAGAAACAAGTGATCCTCAAAACTGTCAGGATAACAAACAGGGGCAGTGATCCTTACCTCGTTCAAGTAGTCCAGAAACTGTTGGCGGAGCAGGGGCAGACCTTGTAAATCCTCAGAGGCCTTTCTCTTCTTTCCTTTACCCCTAATAGGTGCTTTAGGGGCTGAAGCAGTTGGGCTAGCAGCAGGAGTCTTCTTCTTTGCGGATTTGACATTGGTAAGATCATCGATGCCAAACTTTGAAGCAGACTTAGAGGATTTTCCAGCACCTACACAAGCAAAATAAGATAAGTATTCTAATTAAACTTGAGAATCCTACACAGAATTACTTTTTAAATGAGGATACTTACTTGACATTGTGACAGAGGCAGAGGATACTTCTTGAGAATCCTGGATGGCAACCTGAAAAGTTCTTGTCTCCGGATCAAGCTTCCTAAAGGCCAAAAGTCTCTCTTTTGCAGCAGGAGTCAACCTAAGATGAGCAACGGATATAGCTACACAATAAACAAGAAAGTGTTAGTGATCCTTATCTTAAGGAACAAGTTCTATGGTGATCCTTCCAGGATCCTCTATCCTACCATGGCTAGCCCACTCCTTGGGCAAATCCTTCCCATTAGGGATGGAATCTCTCCTAACAAAAAAGAATCGTCGCTTCCAGTTCGTGTCGTTTTTGGTCACTTTGAAAACAGGGTGATCCTCTCCAGCTTTTCGCTTGAACAAATATCGGTGGGATCCAAAAGTTGTAAGATCATACATCTCACCCAACTCCGCCATACCAAGGTCAATCCCCTCTTGCTCAATGATCCTTTCAAGGGTGTATAACACCCTCCAGATCATTGGCATAGCCTGGATATAGCAGATGCCGGTAAGGGAGAAAAAAGATTGGGTGAATTGAGGAAAAGGATACGAATATCCTATCAAGAAAGGGGTGACCGGGAAAACTACCCAAGTCTCAGAGATGAAATCACTCAAAGTGGTAGGACTAAAAGACTTGAAAAGGGTTTCCGCCGGGAAACAACGACGGATTTTATCGATTTGAGGGTCGGTGAAGCAACACCTCTCGGAGGGAGAATCTTTGATGATCCCTTGACCCTTTAAGGGGATGTTCTTCTTAGGATCCTTGCAGCGGGAGTTCCGGAGCAACATCTTTTACAGAAGAATAGAAGAAGAAGAAAAACATAGCAAGAGAGAAGAAGATGAAAAGGAGAATACCTGGTTGATCTTCTGAATACGGTTATAAAGGGATTTGCTTTGAATTTAAATGCATTCGATCCTATCCCTATTTCTATTTATAATCATGATTGTGCAGGGCTGTCACCTCCATGACGTCAGACCATAACGGATAGTTCCACCTTAACGGCTATATATCCGTTGAGTTAGTTAGAGATAAGATTCAGCAAAATATAACTCGTTTATATCACATAAATACTCCTTATATTTTGGGGACAATTTTTAGGGCTGGATTTTTATGACCTATGATCCTTACATATGATCCTAACATGTGATCCTAACAAGTGATCCTTGTTTCTTTGGCAGATAGTGATCCTCAGAGGAGCCCCAGGATCACGGATCATTCCAAGGATCCTCATACTAACGACTGTTCTCTTTGGACTTAATATTATCTTGCAGGAATTACGAGTTGGATCCGGTCTTAGCAACGTAAACAAAGAATCTATCACGCTAATCTCGCACATGCATAATCAAAGATGGACGTTATGACAAATATGGAAACTCAGCACAATTCAAGGGCGATTATTTAGGCTAAATTTACTTCTATTTCTAAAGGGGTAATGTAACAACTCTCTCTAAAAATTTATACTTAGTAGGTTAAGTATCTATTAAGGAAACCCTAATTGAGAAACCCAAGTGATTCCGCATAAACGCTAAAATTTTCGTAACAATCGGAATCAGGATCCGGGCCCCTAAAACTCAGGGGGGTTAAACCCTAGTAGATATTTATCTTTGAATTTTGCTGTAAAAATGAAATTTGTTCGTACAAGTTACTCAGCAAAGCTACTGGACACGAAACAAACCTAGGCTAGTAAATAGACCCGTCGCGCCACGCGACGGGTGCACCTATTTCTTTCGCGTGGCGCGAGGGAGGACAAATTCCAGATATAAATAGGGGGCAGTGGCACTTGAATTTTGCTGGAAGTTCGACATTAAAACTCGAATTATACACTGAGTTATAGCAGAAATCGTTCACACACCCACTAATATCGAACCGCTGCCGCAGAACAGGGTAATTACTCGATCACTATTACGATTCATTTTCCAGGATCAATATATCCAAAGAATGTCTAAGTGCCGCCCACTTTGGGTTATACTTTGTCGTTTGTCGTTAATTCGATAAATGAGTTGAAGTATTATACTTTGTCGTTTGTCGTCAATTCGATAAATGAGTTGAAGTATTGCACTTTGTCATTCATTGTGAGAATTTGATCTCGTGAGTTATCGTAACTGCTGTATTGATCACTAACCCTGTTTTGTGTGCATTATTGTTGAAATTAGGTTAACAGGGCTAAAATCATATTCTGTCAGTACTAAATCTGCAATGTGAGTTATTCTTCTTTTATAAACTCTTTTCTCACCGTTTGTGAGCTGTTAAATGTTTTACAATACTCCAAATTATTTTCAGAATTATAACTTACAGTGATTAAGTTTATGTAATCACCAAATTACAACCTGTATGTGGGGTATTGTGCACATTACTTGATAATCGTCACCATTGGGGCAGCCATTGGGTGATATGACCATAATCACAGACACCATTGGACAGGTGGGCCAATGGGTCGAGTGGTAAAGTACTGTGGGTAGTTGGTTGATATCAAAAACATTGTAAAAGATCTTACCACTGTGAATTATAATAAATATGTCATTTTCCAAATAACTAGAATAATTCACTCAGTATTTCCCCGCTGATAAAATCTTTTTCAAACATGTTTCAGGTGATCTGCTGTAATTCAGGAAAAATGCAGGGGAAGCATTTCAAGCTTAGGATAGTGGCTCAATATAAAAATAAAGAAATATGTTTTATCAGTAAAATCTTATTATTGTAAATTATCAGGGTTTATCCCGAATTGTGAAATAAAATAATCGGGAAAAGTTTTAACTTAGCCGGTCCTGTAAATAAATTTTCCGCTGCTAAACTCATAATCAAACAAGTACCGCAGGATTTCTGTCCCGCGGCTCCTGGAACGGGTCAAACCAGGCCGGGGGCCGTGACAGAAACAAGGTGGTATCAGAGCCACTAAGTTAAGCTAATTAAGTATTTAAACGATACTTAATTTTCCTGATTACTATTACGTGACTATGTGTTTATGTGCTTTTTAACTGATTATTTGTTAGTTACAGTATGGGTAAACAAAAGTTGCAAGATATCTATCTTAAATTAGATAGATCAATTTACGAAGAAGAAAGTCCATCCAAAACTAAATTTTCAAAGCTCCCTACAATTCCTGAAGAAGGAATATTTGTGCAAAAAGCGAATTATGAATATCCGCTTTCTCCTAGAAAAAGGAATATGATTATTAAGAAAAGTAAGGAGCAAATCAGAGAAAAGAAGATTAAAAAGGAAACCCAGGAGTTACTTAAGAAATCACCTTGGGAAGATAAACTCGATGAAAAATGGGCAAATTTGTATATGCTAGCCACTGTGGCAGAACATGCAAATCTCTAGATGCCCTAAATTTAGCAAACAGCACATCCCAATAAGTAAATAAATAAAATTTAGAAAAATAAATCTGAGTATGTTTCCCTGTATTTTGTACAAATAGGATGCAATAAAACTTCCATGTTTATTTGTTAAACTTTGCTCCAAAGTTTTAACTTGATATTTTGTGCATTTTGCATATATGCTACACAGCATGAACGAGATATCTGAAGCTTTTCAGAACCTCAATCTATACCCAGTGAATATAGAAGTTTCTCGTGAATTTACGGGATATGTTGCTGATGTGGACCAACCTATAAAATCTCCTACTCCATCATTGACCAAACCAAAAAGAAAGAAAAAGAAAAATTATGTATGGGGAAGTCGCATACGTAAGAAAAAGCCAGTTACAAAACCTCCTAGAAATAACGACCCTTTAGGAAAAGGAAAGGCAATTATAATCCAGGAAAACCCTAATCGGCAAGAAAAGGAAACTGAAGCCAATGACGAGTCTAGGCAAATGGAGGAACAGTTTGATAAATATTCTCAAGAAATAGAAACATAAATAGGGCAAGGTTCTAGACCAACTCAGGTAGAAATTGGGGAGAATTCCAACCAAAACCAAAGGTTAACTTTTCAGGAGCAGATAGATATTCTATTGGCCAACTGTGATACTTTACAGCCTGTCAATACGAATATTTTTACCTATCCTATTGAAAATCCACTTCCTATGAATACTGGACCAGCAATACCAGATCCAATAGTACACTTCCAACCTGGGGAAATGGAAGAATGGTGGACAAATGATTGGCAATTCCAAAATATTGTCAACGACCCTTATTCCTTTCTTCCACAGTTTGACCCAGAACCCCTACCTAATCCACCAATGAGCAATGAAAATCTGGCTGAACTTCGCCATTTCGGTGAGGAGTTGATGGATGCAGGGAATAGAATTAGGGAGATAGGGGGACAGATTGCCTGGAAGTATGACGAGAGGGAACTTCGTTTTTAGGATGACAAGTAGGAGGGTGGTGAAGCTATCTTTGTATAATAGTAAAAGTAAATAGCGAAACCAGTTGTAACATAACGAATAAAACCTTGTAAAATATCGGTGTGTATTGATGCATACTATACTGACATAAAATGGAATCGAGAAATCGATAATTTTGACTTTATGTGTTATAAATTGTTCGATTATTTGTATAAATTGCTAATTGCTAATTACTTATAATAAATTATCATCAGATGGCAAATAATGGTAACGAACCAGTAAATGAAGTTAATCAATCGGAGCAACACCCAGAAGACCAATATATGACCAAACAAGATATTGAAAATATTGTTGCTCAAGGAATAGCCAACGCAATTCCAATGTTCGTTGCTGCTATAAAAAGTCCAAACGATCCGCAACATATCGTTCCTAGTAAACATACTATCGAAGATAATTTCAGTAATAGTATAAACGGGGGCAATGATCATATAAATCATGACAATGAATCTCAGCACACGCCGCGCCCTAAGAAGCAAAAAGCTGCAACACCTGGTTGCACTTTCAAAGAATTCCTTGCTTGTAAACCCGCTGAATTTGCAGGCAACGAAGGAGCAACTGCAACACTGCGATGGTTAGAGAAAACTGAAGCAGTAATTGCAATAAGTAAATGTGCTGAAGAAGATCAAGTCATGTATGCCTCAAATCTGTTTAAGGAATGAGCACTAGAATGGTGGAACACAGTACTGCAGGCAAAAGGAAGACGGGTGGCTTATGCTATGACTTGGGAAGAATTTAAGAACCTTGTTGAAAGAAAATTCTGTCCTGAGTATGAGAAGGAACAAATGGCAAATAAGTTCCTAAATCATCGTATGACAGGGGTAGATTGTCGTGGTTATACTTCGACATTCTTCGAATATGCGAGAGTGGTACCTAACTTGGCTTCGCCAGAACCGGTACTCATTTCTCGATATATTTGGGGATTAATTAGCGAAATTCGCAATATCGTTAAGGCTACGAGACCTCGTACTATTGACGATGCAGTAGAATTAGCTAATACCCTAACCGACGAACTGATACGCACAAGAGATGAAGATAGGAAGAAAGAATTGGCTCAGAAAATTACCCAAGGATTTAGGGTGGGTAATAGTAGTAATTTCAAGAAGAAAGGAGTGAGACAACCTTTAACCCCGCCATTTTGCAGAAATTGCAGAAGGAAACACTTTGGAAAATGCAATGCAATTTATAACTTCTGCAAATCTGTAGGCCATAGTGAAGAAAACTGTAAGAAGAAAACTGTAACCTATTTTCACTGTGGGGAAACAGGACATTACAAAACCGAATGCCCTAAACTGAACAAAATCACGGATAACAAGGGCAAATCAGTTGAAGGAACTATTAAAAAGAATGCCAGAGCTTTTCAGCTAACTACTCAAGAAGCCGAGCTCATTCCAGATGTGATAGCCGGTACGTTTTTAGTTCACAACGTCTATGCAAAAGTATTATTTGACTCTGGTGCAAACCAAAGTTTTATAAATACTTCATTCTGTCAAGCTCTTAAGTTACCATTGACTACCGTTAGGCAAATTTTTACCGTTGAAACTGCAGATGGGAATTCAGTCAAAATCAATCAAGTTTTGCAAAAAGTAGAAATAGAACTTTCAGGTCATAAATTTGTTGCAAACCTATTGCCTATGAAATTAGCTGAGTTTGATGTTGTGTTAGGAATGGATTGGTTAATAACCAACCATGCTCAAATCATTTGTGATCGGAACTCTATAGAAATTCAAGCACCTACTGGAGAGGTAATTAAGATTTCAGGAGATAAACCCCGGAAGCCATTAAAGTTCATATCAGTAATGAAAGTTACTAATTATGAACGAAAACAAGGAATAGTATATATGATTTCAGTAATCATTTGTACTAAAGGAAAGGAACTCAAGGAGATCCCTGTGGTCTCAGAATACCCAGATGTATTCCCAGAAGAGTTACCTGGGTTACCACCAGATAGAGAGGTAGAATTTAGGATTCATCTAATTCCAGGAACTACACCGATAGCCAAGGCACCTTATCGATTAGCTCCTACCGAAATGCTAGAATTAAAGAAGCAATTAGATGAATTACTAAGCAAAGAATTTATACAACCTAGTTCATCCCCTTGGGGTGCACCAGTGTTGTTTGTGAAAAAGAAAGATGGATCAATGAGAATGTGTATTGATTATAGAGAATTGAATAAGGTTACAATTAAGAATCGATACCCATTACCTAGGATTGATGATCTTTTCGATCAATTACAAGGGGCTAGGTATTTCTCTAAAATAGACTTAAGATCCGGATATCATCAGTTGAAAGTACAAGAAGAGGACATACCTAAAACTGCTTTCAGAACTAGGTATGGTCATTATGAGTTTACAGTCATGCCCTTCGGATTAACAAATGCCCCAGCTGCATTCATGGACATGATGAACAGAATCTGTAAACCATATTTGGATAAATTTGTGATCGTGTTCATTGACGATATACTCATTTATTCCAAAAGTCAAGTCGAACATTGTCAGCACTTGCATGCACTCTTAACTTTGTTAAGAAAAGAAAAGTTGTACGCTAAATTCTCAAAGTGTGAATTCTGGCTACAAGAAGTGCAATTCCTAGGACACATGGTAAATCATGAAGGTATTCACGTAGATCCTGCTAAGATAGAAGCAATTACCAACTGGAAGGTTCCACAAACTGCAATGGAAATTAGAAGTTTTATAGGTTTAGCCGGTTATTATAGACGGTTTATTAAGGATTTTTCCAAGATAGCTGTACCATTAACTAAGCTAACCTGTAAAGCCACTAAGTTTGAGTGGGGACCAAAACAAGAAGAAGCCTTCCGAATCCTAAAACAGAAATTAACCAATGCGCCAATCTTAGCATTACCAGAAGGAACAGAAGATTTTGAAGTATATTGCGATGCTTCAAAATTAGGATACGGATATGTGTTAATGCAACGCAAGAAGGTAATTGCGTATGCCTCCAGACAATTGAAAAAGCACGAAGAAAACTATACGACTCATGATTTAGAATTAGGAGCTATAGTTTTTGCCCTTAAGATTTGGAGACATTATCTGTATGGGAGTAAGTTTACTGTTTATACAGATCACAAGAGTTTAAGGTATATATTCGGGCAAAAAGAATTAAACATGAGGCAAAGAAGATGGATGGAAGTCTTGAGTGATTACGACTGTGATATTCAATATCACGAAGGAAAGGCCAACATAGTAGCCGATGCCTTAAGTCGTAAGTATCATGAAAAACAAAGGCGAGTCCGTGCTCTTAGAATAAATCTACAAGTAGATTTAAGGGAACAAGTGAAGGAAATCCAGAAAACGGCAATCAAGGACGATGCCGAAGGAATGAAAGGTTACCTAAAAGAATTGGAACAAGGAAATGATGGAATTTGGAAATTTCACAAAAACAGAATTTGGGTACCTAAACAAGGAAATTTAAGATCGAAAATTTTAGAAGAAGCTCATAAATCTAGGTATACGATACATCCAGGAAACAATAAGATGTACCAAGATTTAAGAAAGAATTTCTGGTGGGTAGGAATGAAGAAGGATATAGCTGAATACGTATCTAAGTGTTTAACCTGTTCACAAGTTAAAGCCGAACACCAGAAACCCTCAGGTTTACTACAACAGTTAGAAATGCCTGTATGGAAATGGGAACTCATAACAATGGACTTTGTTACTAAGTTACCCAAAACCAGAAAAGGTAATGATGCAATTTGGGTAATCGTGGATCGATTAACCAAATCAGCTCATTTTCTACCAATAAAAGAAACCTTTAGCATGGAAAGATTAGCCAAGCTGTATGCGGATGAAATAGTATCCTTACATGGAGTCCCGCTCTCCATTGTATCGGATAGAGATAGTCGTTTCACTTCCCGATTTTGGACAAGTTTCCAAGAATCAATGGGAACCCGACTCAATCTGAGTACTGCATATCATCCACAGACAGACGGACAAAGTGAAAGGACGATCCAAACTCTAGAAGACATGCTCCGAGCATGTGTAATTGACTTTGGAGGTAATTGGGATAACCATTTACCATTAATTGAATTCTCCTATAACGATAGTTATCACTCAAGTATTGAAGCCGCTTCATTCGAGGCACTGTATGGACGCAAATGCAGAACGCCTGTATGTTGGGCGGAAATAGGAGAAAGTCAATTATCAGGTCCGGAAATTGTGCAAGAAACCACAGACAAGATAACTCAAATCAAGGAAAGATTGAAAACAGCCAGAGATCGCCAGAAAAGCTATGCAGACAATCGTCGCAAACCACTTGAATTCCAAATAGGAGACAAAGTACTACTGAAAGTATCTCCTTGGAAAGGTGTTGTAAGATTTGGTAAGAAAGGAAAACTGAGTCCCCAATATGTTGGACCATTTCCAGTGATTCAACGAACCGGAACAGTTGCTTATCGCTTACAGCTACCAGAAGAACTAGCTGGAGTACATGATGTATTTCATGTATCCAATCTCAAGAAATGTTTATCAAACGAATCTCTGGTAGTACCTCTTCAAGACATAAAGGTAAATGAGAAGCTGAAATTCATAGAAAAACCTTTACAAATAGAAGATAGGAAAATCAAGTTTCTCAAACACAAACGACTCGTATTAGTGAAAGTCAAATGGAATTCCAAGAGAGGACCAGAATACACTTGGGAACTGGAATCCGAAATGAAGCGCAAGTATCCTCATCTATTTCAGTGAATCTCGAGGACGAGATTTTTTTCTTAAGGTGGGGAGGATGTAACAACTCTCTCTAAAAATTTATACTTAGTAGGTTAAGTATCTATTAAGGAAACCCTAATTGAGAAACCCAAGTGATTCCGCATAAACCCTAAAATTTTCGTAACAATCGGAATCAGGATCAGGGCCCCTAAAACTCAGGGGGGTTAAACCCTAGTAGATATTTATCTTTGAATTTTGCTGTAAAAATGAAATTTGTTCGTACAAGTTACTCAGCAAAGCTACTGGACACGAAACAAACCTAGGCTAGTAAATAGACCCGTCGCGCCACGCGACGGGTGCACCTATTTCTTTCGCGTGGCGCGAGGGAGGACAGATTCCAGATATAAATAGGGGGCAGTGGCACTTGAATTTTGCTGGAAGTTCGACGTTAAAACTCGAATTATACACTGAGTTATAGCAGAAATCGTTCACACACCCACTAATATCGAACCGCTACCGCAGAACAGGGTAATTACTCGATCACTATTACGATTCATTTTCCAGGATCAATATATCAAAGAATGTCTAAGTGCCGCCCACTTTGGGTTATACTTTGTCGTTTGTCGTTAATTCGATAAATGAGTTGAAGTATTATACTTTGTCGTTTGTCGTCAATTCGATAAATGAGTTGAAGTATTGCACTTTGTCATTCATTGTGAGAATTTGATCTCGTGAGTTATCGTAACTGCTGTATTGATCACTAACCCTGTTTTGTGTGCATTATTGTTGAAATTAGGTTAACAGGGCTAAAATCATATTCTGTCAGTACTAAATCTGCAATGTGAGTTATTCTTCTTTTATAAACTCTTTTCTCACCGTTTGTGAGCTGTTAAATGTTTTACAATACTCCAAATTATTTTCAGAATTATAACTTACAGTGATTAAGTTTATGTAATCACCAAATTACAGCCTGTAAGTGGGGTATTGTGCACATTACTTGATAATCGTCACCATTGGGGCAGCCATTGGGTGATATGACCATAATCACAGACACCATTGGACAGGTGGGCCAATGGGTCGAGTGGTAAAGTACTGTGGGTAGTTGGTTGATATCAGAAACATTGTAAAAGATCTTACCACTGTGAATTATAATAAATATGTCATTTTCCAAATAACTAGAATAATTCACTCAGTATTTCCCCGCTGATAAAATCTTTTTCAAACATGTTTCAGGTGATCTGCTGTAATTCAGGAAAAATGCAGGGGAAGCATTTCAAGCTTAGGATAGTGGCTCAATATAAAAATAAAGAAATATGTTTTATCAGTAAAATCTTATTATTGTAAATTATCAGGGTTTATCCCGAATTGTGAAATAAAATAATCGGGAAAAGTTTTAACTTAGCCGATCCTGTAAATAAATTTTCCGCTGGTAAACTCATAATCAAACAATTACCGCAGGATTTCTGTCCCGCGGCTCCTGGAACGGGTCAAACCAGGCCGGGGGCCGTGACAGGTAACGAGCTAGTAGTTAGGTGATTTGCCTAAAATAGAACCACACACACTTTATAAATGGCACTCTTGAACATTCGGAAGACACAACACATTTTTCTCATACGCTTTAGCATACGATACCATAGTGATCCTTGTACCTAGCTCGTTACCATCCGAAGTTGTAACCATTATTTGTTATATTGAAGTTTGGTGATCGGTAGTTTCCATCACCCGAGGTTTTTTATGCCGGAGATCATTCATTGATCAAGGGCTTTTTCCTCGTATAAATCCTTGTGTCACTTGTGCATTTTACATTTTAGTGATCCTTCACTTTGTTCATCATACCAAGCATCATTCCCCGTTTACATAAAGTTTGGTTGCATTATCTTTAAGTGATTTTTGACCAAAACACTTATATCCTCCGGGATCTTCAAAGATGATCCTAGATTAGACAATACATCAGCTTCTGTATTTTCCTCCCTTGGTACCTGTGTCAAACTAAAGGAAACAAAAGAGAATGTCAGTTCTTTGACTATCTCTAAATATTTGGTTAGCTTTTCACCTTTAACAACATAGGATCCATTAAAATGATTAGTGATTAATAATGAATCTACGTGTACCTCAAGATACCTGATCCTCATATGCTTAGCAATTTGCAAACCAGCTATCAAGGCTTCATATTCAGCCTCATTGTTAGTAGTTTGGAATTCACAAGCTATAGAGTGGGGTATTATGTCCCCCTGTGGCGATTTTAGTAGTATTCCAAGCTCTGTTCCTTTGACATTAGAGGATCCATCAGTATAGAGTATCCAATGATCCTTAGTTTCCTCTAGCTGTTGGACTTCTAACTCGGCTTCCTTTTGCAAGTCACTACTGAAATCTGCCACAAAGTCAGCTAAGGCTTGGGATTTAGTGGTTGTCCTAGGCTCATATCTAATATCATAAGCACTAAGCTTCACTGCCCACTTAGCCATCCTTCCTGATATTTCAGGTTTCCTGAGAACATTCTTAATTGGAAAATTAGTTTTAACAATAATAGCATGAGTTTCAAAATAATGTCTCAATTTAGTAGATGCCATGATTAAAGCAAGGATAAGTTTTTCCAAATGAGAATACATGGACTCGGCATCTAGCAAACTCTTACTTACATAGTAAACAGGATGTTATGTACCTTCGTGATCCTTAACAAGGACGACACTTACTGCTTTTGAGGATACCGCAAGATATAAGGATAACACATCTCCTTTTTCTGGTTTCATCAAGAGAGGAGCCGAGGACAGGTAATCCTTAAGAGCTTTGAGAGCATTTTCATGCTTCTCAGTCCAATCAAACTTCTTGTTCTTCCTCAAGATATCATAGAACTCTTTACATTTCTCTAAGGATTTGGATATGAATCTGTTTAAAGCTGCAATCCTGCCTGTTAGCCTCTGGACATCCTTAGCATTGGCAGGGGATTTGATGTTTATTATAGCTTTGATTTGCTCTGGACTGGCTTCAATGCCCCTCTTTGTCACCATATACCCTAAGAATTTACCTGCTTTAACACCAAAGTGACACTTTGAAGGGTTAAGTTTCATATTTTATTTGTCAAGGATATTGAATGCTTCCTCCAAGTCTCTCAGGTGATCCTCAGCCTTTTTGGATTTTACCACCATGTCGTCTATATAAACTTCCATAGTGTGTCCAATCTGATCCTTGAACATCATATTCACTAGCCTTTGATAAGTTGCACCTGCATTTCTTAGTCCAAACGGCATAGCAATATAAAAGTATATACCAGTTGGAGTCATAAAGGCTGTATCCTCTTGATCAGATGGTTCCATCTGAATTTGTTGAAATCCAGATGAAGCATCCATAAAAGTTAACAGTTCATGACCCACGGTTGCATCCACCATGGAGTCAATGCGGGGTAATGGGAAAGGATCCTTGGGACATGCCTTATTTAAATCAGTGAAATCGACACATACCCTCCACTTTCCGTTTTTCTTTTGAACAACAACCACATTGGCCAACCATCTTGGATACTTAACCTCTCTAATCAAACCTGCTCGGAGTAATTTTTCTACCTCCTCCTGGATAATGGCATTTCTCTCTGGTGCAAACTTCCTCCTCTTTTGATGGATTGGTTTGAACGACCTGTCAATGCCAAGTTTGTGAGTGATTATATCTTTAGATATACCTGTCATGTCTTCGTGTTTCCATGCAAAGGTAGTTTTCCTCCTTTTGAGGAAGGATACTAGGTCTTCTTTCATTTCGCCAAGGATCCCTGATCCTATGTAAACTTTAGATTCGGGATCATCAGGATCCATAAGGATTTCTACTACATCCTGCTCTCTTGCCTCCAAGACATCTCTCGGAGGTTGCTTTGATTGCTATTGCTCCCTTGACTTTGAGGCTGGTTTCATTGATGAAGTGTAGCAGTTCTTAGCCTCCTGCTGATCACTATCAATTTTCACTATCCCCCATGGGCTAGGAAGCTTCACACATTGATGATAAGTGGATGGGACTGCCTTCATGTCATGTATCCAAGGCCTGCCAAGGATAACATTACAACAAGATAAACAATCAATAACACAAAATTTTTGGTAAGAATGCAGCCCTTCGATATAAATTGGGAGTTTAATGTCCCCCAGAGTATTTTTAGTCTCGCCACTGAATCCCACAAGCACAGAGGATCTTGGTATGATATCGGATTCGGGAATATTCATCTTCTTAAGAACATCAAGCTGGATGATATTCACAGAGCTTCCTCCATCTATAAGGATCCTGCGAACAAAATGGTTAGAAATAAAAAGAGTAATAACCAAACCATCGTGATGAGGATCCTGAATGTCAACACGGTCATCCTCATCAAAAGTTATGATCTTTCCTTCGGAGACACTGGATGTTCGAATGGGTCTATCCCCATTATCCATCTTGGTTTCCTTTGCATGTCTTTTGGCTGCTGAAAAGGATGTTCCACAAATGTCTGACCCTCCAGATATGAAGTTTATAACTTGTGCATCTGCTGGAGGGGCTGGAGCTTTCTCTGGGATCCTTTCAGGATCCTGGGTTCTTGATTTCTTTCTCCCCAATAATTCTTTCAAGTGCCCCTTGCTTAACAAGTATCCAATTTCTTTTCTCAATGCGATGCATTCTTCTGTGAGATGCCCAAGATCTTCGTGGTATGCACACCACTTTGACTTATCTTTAGTTGCAGCTGGTTTGTCATTTTTTCTCGGCCACCTAGCTTTGTCACCTAGATTCTGCATCGCAAGGATTAGTTCATTGTTATCAACAGAAAAACAGTATTCAGAAATTGGAGGATAATCCTCATCATCCTCTTCCTGTTCTACAGCATGCACATTCTGGTTATCAGACTTGTTATAGGATCTGAACTTGTTCTTGAATGAGGATCCTTGCTTTTCTTGCTTTGAGGATCCTGCCAACCTCTCTTGGATCCTCTTGTCATCCTCTAGCCGGATGAACCTAAGTGCCCGGGTTCTTACCTCATCTAGGTTCCTGCATGGTGTCATTACAAGATCATCATAGAATAATGAATCCCTAAGCAATCCCATTTTAAAAGCTTCAACAGCCGTTGCTATATCTAGGTTAGGGATATCTAAGGATTCTTTACTAAACTTAGTGATATAATCTCTTAATGATTCATTATGACCTTGGGTTATCCTATATAAATCACTAGTTAAACGCTCAAATTTTCTACTACAAGAAAACTGATTATTAAACAGGTTAACTAGATTAGCAAACGGGGTAATAGAACAAGGGGGAAGACTTAGCAGCCATTTAAGAGCCGATCCAGTAAGAGTGGATCCAAATCCCTTGCACAGACATGCTTCCTTTAACGTTTCTGGGATGGGATTGATCTCCATCCTTTCCCTGTATTGTGCTATGTGTTCTTCAGGATCCGTTGAGCCATCATATAACTTCATGGTTGGCACGTGGAACCTCTTGGGTATCTCAGCATCACAGATGGGTGGTGCAAAACGAGATATCTTATGGCTCCCATCTGCAATCTCCGGTATAGGCTTGACCACTCCTGGAACACTTGATATCATATCCTTCAACTTTTGCAATTCTCTAGCCATGGGATGATTGATACCTGTATCCTGCATAAGGCCATGGTTAGTGGTATAAGAATTATTGAAAGTGTTACCTCCCGTTGGGTTCAAATTAGGAACACCGGATGTGAATCCATATTGTTGAGACTCTGGAATGACTGAAGGACCAGTAGAAGCAATGGTCTGCATTGGAATGAAATCTCCCTGATGGATATCTGAATTCCCTGGTTGCAAACTCCTTAAGGATCCAGGAAACTGGAAGGATCCATGAAACTGAGAGGATCCTTGAACATGAGAGGATCCTTGGACCTGAGAGGATCCTTGAACCTGCGAGGATCCTTGAATCTGAGAGGATCCTTGAACCTGAGAGGATCCTTGAACCTGCGAGGATCCTTGAACCTGAGAGGATCCTTGAACCTGCGAGGATCCTTGAATCTGAGACGATCCTTGAAACGGCCAGAACCCTTGTATCTGCTGCGCTCCCAAGTATCCTCCTGAGCTGGCGAAGGATCCTATATGCTGAGGGAGGGATCCTGCTGGTTAGAAGTATGATCCCGATGCCTGAGTCATTGCTGATGATCCATAGTGCACTCCTTTTGGCCCTCCCACATATTGAACGTCTGGAACCACTGAAGGCTGAGAAGTCATGACCGGAGTATGGAAATTCAAAGATCTGGGCATGAATGGGGAATGATCCTCTGCCGATCTCTTCTGTTTCTTGATATCTCCAATTTCTCTGAGAATCCTCTCATTGGTCTTATCCTGCTGCTGTATATGCTCCTTCATCTGCAAAATTAAAGTAAACAAGTCACTAGTAGTAGGAGTATAAGAAGCAGAAGAAGTTGGAGGTTTTGAGAAAATGGGAGGTGGTTTCTTCTCGACATTTTTCTGAGATCCAGAAGGTGATGGAGGCAAAGGTGGAATGCCCTGGGATGAATTGGCTGCAGACATCGCACTGAAAGTGTTCTTTGATGATGAAGACATCTGCTTGGATGCAATGAACCAAAATGATCACAAAGAGAAGAATTTCTTAGGAATGAAGCACCAATTGCCCCACGGTGGGCGCCAAACTGTTTTGGTCAAAAATCAAGCTAAGACAATGTAACCAAACTTTCTGTAGTGAGGTATGATGCTTGAATTGAAGAATAACAATAAGGATCACTCAGAAATGAAATGCACAAGTGACACAAAGATTTATACGAGGAAAAAGCCCTTGATCAATGAATGATCTCCGGCATAAAAAAACCTCGGGTGATGGAAACTACCGATCACCAACTCAAATTAAACAATAAACGTGTTACAACTTCGGATGATAGCGAGCTAAGTACAAGGATCACTATAGTGTATTGTGCAAAAAAATGTGTGAAATTGCTAAGTAAATTGCCGAGAGCTAGTGAGAGCAGTTGTACGAGTGTGTGTGTAGCCAAAAATAGCCAAGTGTTTTCTAATTAGCTCGCTACCCCTTTAAAATAGAAAAATAACTACACTAACTAACATTCCGCAAATCATGCAAGTCCTCCACGACTCCATAACGTCCACTTCTAGCCAAGCACGTGCTGAATAAACATGGAATATTCTCCAGGAACGTTACCAAGACCAAGTCCAAGCTGGTACTCCTGCAAAATAATACCATATTCAAAGTAGACAATCATTAGTATAAGGATCCTTAGGATGATCCATGATCCTGATCCTGAAGCACTTCTGAGGATCACTAATTGACACAGAAGTAAGGATCACCAAACCTAACAATAATTAAGGATCACAGGTCATTTAGAAATCCTCCCCTAACAGGTATTGAGAAAGGCTTTTCAGAATACTACTAATCCTGCTGATGGAAAGTTGGCTCCAAAATGGGAAGGACCCTATGAGGTCGAATCAGAATCAGGAAAAGGAGCATACCGACTCAAGAATATGGAGGGGGATATGTTACCAAGATCCTGGAATGCTATACATCTAAAACTCTATTTCAAGTGAGTACGGAATCTAAATTCTAAGTCAGAATGGTATGGATTCTATCTCTTTTATTAAATTTTGATTGTTTTGAACCCATTACTAACTTAAGCATCGGAGGGGTGTTAGCCAGGCTAACACCCACCTTAGTTTACTGATGTTTTGCAGTATATGCTTCGGGATATAGCTCCGGGATATACATTCAGGATACTTCGAAAGATTAGAGGATTGGCCCCCTCTCTCACGTTTAAGGGATCCTGATCCCTTCACAGGTTTAAAGGTATTCACCTTTCTTCCGAATTGGGTTTAAACACCCCGCCTGGAGCACAAGTTATTCGGGAATAGTTCAAGGTAGCGGGACCAGTTCATGTAAAAGTGGCTGACAATTTCGTTACTGTTGGCTATATCCTGAATCCTAAAGGTATATGAGGATTGATCACCCTCTCTCACGAAAGGGTATTTTCATACTCTCTAAGGTTTAAAGGTTATCACCTTTCTAAGTCTTGGAGTTTATACACTCCCGCCTGTAGCGCATGAAAATTTGGGATTTTCCCCAGGATACCTATGGGATTTTTCCCAAGATACTAAGGATTTATCTCCAGTATATTTTTGGGTCTTATCCCTGTAACACAAGAATTGTCTAAACAGTTGGAACTGATATTTAAAAATTTTCTAAGTGTTCATGCACAGGGGACATTCCTCCTAAGACGACTATGTAAGGCTCAAAGAATCAAATTTGAACCTAGTATACTAAGACTGGGGACATCTTAGTGGAAGGAGTTGCAAGAAGGATTGAAGTTCAGTACTATGGTTACACCATATTCCTGGTATGATCTTTCCTTTGCGAATCTTACATGACTTGTTTGAACTTTTGAACCATGTTTAAAGTTTAAGTATCCTGATCAGGATATATCTTTAGGATATATTCTCAAAATAAATTCTCGGGATATGATTTAGGATATTTGGTTGGAACATTTGGGATACGATACATGGATTTAAAAGTCAGAGTTAGATTTGTTTATAAATTCTAAGTAAATTATCTTTTTCCTTTGAAAACTTTATTTAAATTAGTTGAGATTTTGAAAAATAAACTATTTTGAAAAACTTTGTCTGAATTGTTTAGATATTGAGAAGTCCTATTTTCCGAAAGTCTGCGTAGGATATCACTGAGTATATTGATCAGGATATCTTCACAAAAATGATAACACCAATTTTAAAAAGCTAAAATCTAAACTAAGTAATGCATGGCAAAAATTTAAAAGGCGACAATAAATAAGTCTAAAGAGGGTTATATTATTAACATAGCAAAAGTTGTGCTTTTGGTTTCACCTCAAACCGAGGCCCATCCGCCAAAAGCACAGTTAGTTTTTACCATATTTACGCAACGGTTGAAGGTTTCATCTCAAAACATGACCCATCCGCCTCCAACCGTTGCATCATTCAAAACAAATTATACTAACTGATGACCAAGGGCTTCATCCTGAAACCCAGGACCCATCAACCTTTGGTCATCATATTGTTCTAATGCAGGAAATATAAATTGTTCAAAGACAGGAAATGTAAATTGTTTAAACGAACCACAACAACCAAATCTAAAAAGTGGGCTCCGGCCTTGGCACATACATCCATCATCGCCCACATTGCTGTGCTTAGGGGGCAGCTCCCTCTTCCATCGTGTCCTCTCCAGCAGCATCCTCTCCAGCATTCATCCCAGCCTCATCAGTAGCATCACCACCAGCATCCTTTATAGCACCAGCATCATCTACCTTCTCGGTCACCTTAGCGGGTTCCTCTGCAGCAGGTTTTGAGGGGGGCTCCACAGGGTTGCCACCAAGGTCATTCAATTTCATCTCCCAGGCTTTGATATTCCATGAAGGGCATTCAACGCCCAAAGCCCTGGCCTCGTAAGCCATTTTCAGTCTGGCCTGGAGGAGGGAGATAATAACTGAATTCTTAAGGCTCTCCCAGTACGAAGCCAT